>NC_056072.1:4242424-4545454 GCF_016772045.2 Ovis aries
TACAAACTCAATTTTATTATTATTAGTTTAGCATATGTAAAACTAGTCTGTCGAATTACTGCGTGTTTTTCCTTCTCTACAATTTTATTGTCATTGATTTATAATGTTGTGCCAATCGCTGCTGTATAGCAGTGACTCAGTTTTATACATAGAGACATTCTTTTTTAAAATATTCTTTTCCATTATGGTTCATCCCAGGAGATTAGGTATATTAACAGTTCCCTGTGCTATATAATAGGGCTCCCTGGTGGCTCAGGGGTAAAGAATCCATCTGCCAAGCTAGAGACCTAGGTTCAGTCCCTGGGTTGAGAAGATCCCCAGAGGAAGCAAATGGCACCCCACTCCAGTATTCTTGCCTGAGAAGCGCCATGGAGAGTAGAGCCTGGCGGGCTACAGTCCATGGGGCTGCAGAGAGCTGGGCATGGCTAAGTGACCAAATAGCAGCTATACAGTAGAACCTTTCAGGGTTTGCACCCCAAACTCCCAGTCCATCCCTCTCCCACCTGGGCAACTACAAGTTGCTTCTGTATCATCTGTGAGTCTGTTTCTCTTTTATAGGTAGGTCCACTTGTGACATACTTTGGATTCCACATATAAGTGATATCTGGTAACTGTCTTTCTGTTTTCTGCCATACTTCAATTAGTATGATCATCTCCAGGTCCATCCATATTGCTGCAAATGGCATTATTCCGTTCTTTTGATTGCTGAGTTAATATCCACTATGTATATGTACATCTTCTTTCTCCGTTCATCTGTTGATGGGCATCGAGGCTGTTCCCACATCTTGTCTATTGTGAAGAGCGCTGCCATGAGCATAGCGGTGTGTGGATCTTTCGAATTACAGTGTTTTCTGCATACATGCCCAGGAGTGAGATTAATTGTTTTTAAAGCTTACTCTACGTTTTTGTTCCTTACCCCGTATCAGACAAGTAACAGATGTTTTGTGTTCTGGCCTTAAGTCTGCAGACCTGACAAGACTGTGGCCTGTAGGCAGAGATGACAGTCTTACTGTTGAACTGACAGTATGCCGGTGTCACTGACCAACAAGCCGAGACCGCAACCAAAGACCTGTAGAGGGGTTGTGGATGCCCCCTTATCTGTGCCAGGTTTTGACTGGATTGCAAGATGATTGTAGGGGTCCTAGAAGAAGAAGAGGCAGGGTAACCAGGGAGTCTGGATTAGAACTGTTAAATATGTGCTGGGGTGATTCAGTAAGAAACTGTTTTCCAAGAGACACCATGGTGTTCCAATATGCTAACAACCCACATAAGCAAACGCCGGTACCTGTCAGTACCATCGTGACATAGTAGATGGTGGTACATATGTGTTGAGTGAATGAGTGTTTGATTGAATGAGGTTTATAGAAGGAGCACTTCTCCTTTAAAGATTTTATTAATGGCAGTTCAGACGTGTGTCAGGACGTGCAGAGCTTTCTCTCTAATTAGATATAACAGGACCTGAGCACAAGAAAAAGGGGACACAGATCATTCAGGAAGCCATGTCCAGGTCAGAGACTCCTCAGTGCACATTTGCTTTGAGTTCACCTGGAGCTTTTCTCTTTTATGTGACCTCATCCCCAGTTACATGTTTGCAGTTGTAATAATTTGGATTTCTTCTCACAAGTAGAAATTTTCATTGTAAAAAATCAAATTGACTTTGAGCCAAGGCCTATTCTTTTTTGAACTTTAAGTATTTTCTAGGTGATTTATTTATCGGAGAACAACCACTGAGGTGGGTATGGAATGTTGACTGATGAAGGTGGGTACGAAGTACATGAAGAGCCTATCATTAACACATGTACATTCTAGAATGAAAATGGCAGAGTAATGCATAGACATTAGCAAGAGAATAGGGACAAAGTAATATACGGCTCAGTACCTACAAGAAATAGATTTTATACAACAGTCCCACAATTTGTCATGTTCTTCTCAAATCCTGGCTTATGCATGAGATTTGCTCTCGGCCTCCACTCTTACCCCTCCTTGGTGAAGTAATACAAAGCCTTTTTTCAGATCTCAGGGTGGATGACACTTATTTTAGAACCACTTTGATGGGCAGTGCCTCCAAGAATCTGGAGTTATATGCCCCTTCTTGGAATCCTCCCAGCCTCCTATAATTATCCTGTCAAATGACTGAAACATTTGATACCTACACTTTACTTCTGATCTCTCCCATAATATTAGCCCCTTGTCTGCCATGCTCAAGAAATAGATGCTGACTGGTTTCAAAAAAATAGATTTTCAGTCTCTTAAGGAACATCAGAAACCAAAGCCTTATTTTAATTTCCTAGAAAACACTCCTTGCAATAAAGCATGGCCTCATATTTTGGAAGGAGAAATGATGCATGAGTAAAAAGCTCATGCATTCTGGAGGAATTTTACATACATATTTTTAAAACTTTTCAAGAATGAATATTCCTATGCACATATTTTCTACCCAACCTCCCTGACCTTTCTGCCTTTCTTCTGAGAAAAATAAAAGCCGTTCTTCTTTGTGTATATGTCATGGGATTTGCCAAGTCTTGGGTGCAGACATGTTTTATTTCCTGGGTAATGAGATACTTCCATTTGAGATAGGGCACCTTGTCCTGCCCTAGATGAGGTATGCCAACCCAAACATGAATTGGAACACCAAATATGGTGTGTCTGTTGGATGTCTGTCAGGGGTGTGATCTATTTCTGAAAACCAAGTGCACTGCAATGCCATATTTTACTGTTTGTGAACTTTACCTTCTGTTAATATGATTGAAGTAACTGGAAATGGAAATTGTCAGAACAATTTAGCAAAGAAGCCCTGTAAAACTTGTTATAGTCCTGGTAGAAAAAATCAGTTTAGAAGGCATATTCTTCCAACCTGGTTTTATTTGGTAAAACATATTGGTGCCTGACCTTTCCACAAACATACCAAAGAGGAGTCATTTAGAGGTCTTTGTCTTAAATTATAAACAGCAGGCTGATCAAATTCGGCTGTATTTCGCTCACAGTCTATGGCAGAGTGCATAAGTATACCACATAGACAGCTAAATGACTGGCTATTTGGATGAGTGTGATGTGTATCATATGAAATTGCATACTCGACAAAGCAGTAAAAAGTCAATCTTATGTACTAGAAGAATCTAAGGATTGAGTAAATCAAAGAGTCTTCACAAGTTTGTAATTCAAGCTAATCTTTCCAGGCTGAAACTAGAGAGTTTTACACTCTTGGGCAACTTTTAAATTTCTGCAGTCGTGTTTTCAAGGTAGAAAACCAGAAGTGTTACACATATTGTGCATTAAAGTGTATTTTCAGGGAGTGCATTTTCAATGTAAAAAGAAATGAAGTTTCATGAAGTGTGAAATATAAAGTAAGCTCCGATTCATCATCCATCACCACAGGTGATAACTGTTACGAGGTACCGCACATTTCTTGCGTGTATCCCAACACAGGTATTCCTCAGGTGTACATCTGAGCAAGTGTAGCTCAGGGCTTTAGTAACAGGTCTGGACCTCATCTACCAGTTGTATGACCTTGAACATGTCACTGACCCTCTCTTCGCCTCAATTTTTTCCTTTCTAACTTTAGGATGATTATAGTACCTATGTCAGAAGATTGAGGATTAACTGATATTTTACGTTCAGAAGAACACTTACCTTCTTTTTTTTTTTTTATTTTTTATTTATTTATTTATTTATTTATTTTTAGTTTTTTATTTTTTAAATTTTAAAATCTTTAATTCTTACATGCATTCCCAAACATGAACCCCCTCCCACCTCCCTCCCCAGAGCATCTTTCTGGGTCATCCCCATGCACCAGCCCCAAGCATGCTGCATCCTGCGTCAGACATAGACTGGCGATTCAATTCACATGATAGTATACATGTTAGAATGTCATTCTCCCAAATCATCCTTCTTGAAGCTTTCAAATTTAGCTATTAATGATTTTTGTTGTTATTATGAATAATAATAAAATATCTATTTAAATCAAAAGAATTAGTATATATGTATATAAATAGATATTTGCATATATTTTTTCATATTTTATACAATGTCTTCCTATAGACACCAGTGGGCATTTATCTTGGACACATTGCCATGTTAATATATATACAGGATTGTTTGTAATCACTCTATAGAATTCTATTTCATGGATAGACCATGATTTATGAGTCCCCTATTGATAGAGATTCAGATTCATTCCTGTTTTGTCTTATGATCACAGTGTTGTCATAATAGCTTTGTATATTATTTTTCTTAGGGAGAGGATGGGATGATTTGGGAGAACGGCATTGAAACATGTATAATATCATATAAGAAACGAATCGCCAGTCTAGGTTCGATGCAGGATACAGGATGCTCAGGGCTGGTGCACTGGGATGACCCAGAGGGATGGTATGGGAAGGGAGGTGGGAGGGGGTTCAGGATTGGGAACACGTGTACACCCGTGGCGGATTCATGTTGATGTATGGCAAAACCAATACAATATTGTAAAGTAAAACAAAAACAAAAACACTTTATCTATAGGATAAATGGATCAAGGCAGGCCTGTGAACAATACATTTAAAATACTGGTGAAAGTGAAAGTGTTGGTGTTTGACTCTGCTATACCATGGACTGTAGCCCTCCACACTCCTCTGTCCATGAGATTCTCCAGGCAAGCATACTGGAGTGGGTAACCATTTCCTTCTCCAGAGATCTTACTGACCTAGGAATTGGACCCGATAACAGGCAAATTCTTTGCAGGTCAGACAGAATCAGACACATTCTTTACTGTCTGAAAAGTCAGTGACAAATATGTTACAAAATTTTGCCAAGCTTTTCTTCCACCAACAACTTAAAGAAGTTGTCTTGTAAGGGGGATATTTTGAAGACTCTTTATTTAATGTCTAATATATATATATATATACTTTCTTTTTTTTCTTTTATTTATTTATTTTTAATATAAACAACTTGTAAAAGAGACACCAAGAGAAAAGAAGCTACACTGATGTTGACAAAAAGGTTTAATCAGTAGCAGGTAGCTTTTGCTTTTTTGACCAGTCATTGCATATCATAAACCAAAGCTGAGGAAGAGAATTACAATCCACAGATACAATTTTATTGAAATCTAAAAGAAATATTGCAAACAGTTTTACAGTCTTATTTTGAAACTGTATAGTGAAATTTTAAAATTGTAAAGTGATTGGATTAGTTTCTTAATGTATCCGTTGTAATTTATAGGCACTTTCGTGAAATCAATTTCGTGTCCTCCTCTTGTTAGCCTTATCAGCACTGAGACCCTCCTCCATGGTTCTGTGATCTGTAGAAGCACCCTGGTCTCCATGCAAGGTTTACACTCTATTATGTCCATCTCGAAATTCTTCACAATTTTTGAACAAGGGACCCCTTATGTTCCTTTTGCTCTGGGCCCCACAAATTAAATAGTGGGTCTTGGTTAGCAGTAATTAAATTCCTTATTAATTAGGTCTGTTCAGTTGAAACACAGTATATTTGTTTGTCTTCTGGGAACTGTCTCATGGTTGTGTTCATGACATATTTCTGAGAAGATGCAGGATTTAATGTCCCACAGGATATCAGCAAAAGTGTATCAGCCAAATATCTGATACAGAGCTGTGAGAATATAATTATGAATGAGACTTTGACACAGATCTGTTTCAAGGGATCTTATTTTCTGAACAATAAAAAAGCCTGTGTTTACATAAGTGCATATCCTGTAAGGCTGTGGGAGAATATCACTATCTACAGATGGGATTCCTTTCCCATGGAAAGTGTTAAGTCAAATGGGAGGTTGCTCATTTTGTGCTAATGTGCTGATGATGTATGCTTTTGAGATCGAATTGCCTGATAACCCCAATTTAACAACAAAACTAGCTCAGGCAAGATTAATGCTTGTTTTCAATGACATTGACCTCAGTAACCAATCTCGAACTTGAACTGAGTCAGTGTTCCCACCTTCTCCTCCTTCCCTGGCCCAGATTTGCCTTCCACCTTTTGATAAATGGTTCTAATTGCAGATAATCGCTCCATCATAATATTCCATGACTGGGTTCTTCTACCTGATTTGACAGAGAAATCAAAACTAATTAAACATGGGAGAGGAGAGATGCTCAAATCCTGGAGATAAACCACTTGACTTAAAACCTGTGACCTTCAAACCTTGAGAGCTTCTCTAAACTTGGCCTTCTTGATGGTAAACAAGGATGATGATAAATCTATGTCATACAACATTTTTAAGATTTAATGAGATTATTGATGAAGAACCTGAACCATGTGAGCTCCAAAGAAAAGACTGTTTAAAACAAAGAAACCAAAGAAGTGGTTTCACATAAATGGATTATCATATATATTTGATAAAATACAGTGGGATAGATATATTTTAAATGCAGTTTTTAAATTTTAGTAATATACTCCTGATAAGTCCTGAGTAAACAGAAATGAAAAGATCAACTAATTATATATTTCTGATTTTATCATAATGTATAAGTGTGCATTTTATCATGACGTATAACAGTATGTGAACACTGTATAACAGTGTTCAGATGCTATAAAATAGTAGCTTTAAATTACCATGTTTGACTGACATTTTAGAGTATAAGTAATATATTAACTTCCCTATACCAATATTATGTTGGATGAACAGAATGTCAGTCAACTCATTTGACCTTTGGCTGCTGTTCAAAAAACCCATTTTGGGTTTATAGCATGTTCTGTAAGATGATTTTTATCACTGTAAAAGATATTATGGAGCATTTATTCCAGAATCTTCATTTGTAACTGAGAAAAATTGAGTCCCAGAATGATTGCTCAAGTGTTAAATATTGATCACCCACAAAGGTGATCCAAAAACCTAGGCCTTGTTGTAAAATATTTGTTTGGACTACAGAAACAAGAAAGCCTTCCTCAGTGATCAACACAAAGAAATAGAGGAAAACAATAGAATGGGAAAGACTAGAGATCTCTTCAAGAAAACTAGAGATACCAAGGGAACATTTCATGCAAAGATGGGATCAATAAAGGACACAAATGGTATGGACCTAACAGAAGCAGAAGATATTATAAGAAAGTGGCAAGAATACACAGAAGAACTATACAAAGAGATCTTCACGACCCAGATAATCACGATGGTGTGATCACTCACCTAAAGCCAGACATCCTGGAATGTGAAGTCAGGTGGGCCTTAGAAGGCGTCACTATGAACAAAGCTAGTGGAGGTGATGGAATTCCAGTTGAGCTCTTTCAAATCTGAAAAAATGATGCTGTGAAAGTGCTGCAGTCAATATGTCAGCAAATTTGGAAAACTCAGCAGTGGCCACAGGACTGGAAAAAGTTAGTTTTCATTCCAATTTCAAAGAAAAGTAGTGCCAAATAATGCTCAAACTACTGCACAATTGCACTCATCTCACACACTAGTAAAGTAATGCTCAAAATTCTCCAAGCCAGGCTTCAATAGTACATGAACTGTGAACTTCCAGATGTTCAAGCTTGTTTTAGAAAAGGCAGAGGAACCAGAGATCAAATTGCCAGCATCCACTGATTCATCGAAAATGCAAGAGAGTTCCAGAGAAACATCTACCTCTGCATTATTGACTACGCCAAAGCCTTTAACTGTGTGGATCACAACAAACTGGAAAATTCTTCAAGAGATGGAATACCAGACCACCTGACCTGCCTCCTGAGAAATCTGTATGCAGGTCAGGAAGCAACAGTTAGAACCGGACATGGAACAACAGACTGGTTCCAAATCAGGAAAAGAGTATTCAAGGCTGTATGTTGTCACCCTGCTTATTTAACTTATATGCACAGTATATCATGAGAAAATGGGATGAAGCACAAGCTGGAATCAAGATTGCTGGGAGAAATATCAATAACCTCAGATATGCAGATGATACCACCCTTAATGGCAGAAAGCAAAGAAGAACTAAAGAGCCTCTTGATGAAAGCGAAAGAGGAGAGTGAAAAAGTTGGCTTAAAACTCAACATTCAGAAAACGAAGATCATGGCACTTGGTCCCATCACTTCATGGCAAATAGCTGAGGAAGCAATGGAGACAGTGACAGACTTTATTTTTTTGAGCTCCAGAATCACTGCAGATGGTGACTGCAGCCATGACATTAAAAGACACTTGCTCCTTGGAAGAAAAGTTATGACCAACCTAGACAGCACATCAACAAGCAGAGACATTACTTTGCCAACAAAGGTCCATCTAGTCAAAGCTATGGTTTTGTATGGATGTGAGTTGGACTATAATGGAAGCTGAGCACTGAAGGATTGATGCTTCTGAACTGTGGTGTTGGAGAAAACTCTTGAGAATCCCTTGGACAGCAAGGAGATGCAACCAGTCCATCCTAAAGGAAATCAGTCCTGAATATTCATTAGAAGAACTAATGCTGAAGCTGAAACTCCAATATTTTGGCCACCTGATGCGAAGAACTGACTCATTGAAAAAGACCCTGATGCTGGGAAAGACTGAGGGCAGAAGGAGAAGGGGACGCCAGAGGATGAGATGGTTGGATGGCATCATGGACTCAATGGACATGAGTTTGAGTAAACTCTGGGAGTTGGTGATGGACAGGGAGGCCTGGCATACTGCAGTCCGTGAGGTCGCAACGAGTCAGACATGACTGAGTGACTGGTACTGAGATCATTGTCATCTTTAGCACTGAGCACAGAGAACTGAAGTAAATTCTTATTTTCTTTTACCACTTCCTCATATAAATGAGAAGTCTATCCTGTGTCTTTACTTTTGGCTTGCTTGAGTTTTAAAAGCCATAGAATGATGGGAGAAAGCAATAGTGTTCAAAATGGGTGATAAAAGTACTTGCTTTGGGAATTTACAAAATGAGGGTTTGAGAAGTAAAGCAGCTTTGGTTGAGGAGAGAGAGATGGAGCAGCTGTAGGAGCCCTGGTTCCCTTCCGTGTTCAGGACGAGTTAACAAGCAAGGGGAAAAGAAGAGGCCTTTTAGTGTAGGAAAATTCGGCTCATTTTCTGCTCTTCCAATTCTCTTCTTTTAAGTCAATGCTAGTGAAGTATAATTTCTGTTCAACAAACTGCGTCGATTGGAAATGTACAAAGCGATCTGTTTTGACAGATGTGTGCAACTGAGAGGCCGCCCCACCAGCACACAGGCTCTGGGCCTTTTCTGGCTCACAGCTGGGTTTCTGCAGCCCATCCCCCACCCCAAGGTACCACAGCTGCCCAGGAGGACTAGAGCCTTGCAGCCTGATCATATCACTTCCCATGTCCCCAGAGAAGCTTATCAGCTGTTTCCCTGGAATTATTTTTTTTTTAATCACTCCATTTTCTCACTATATTCCTGGGGAAATAAAAAGAATATATTTTATAGTCAATTGGCCAATTTCATTTAATAACTGGAAACAATTATGCACAAGAAACAATATTCAAAATTTTAAAAGTGCCATAGGAAAGCCAAAACAAAATTAGGCTTACTCTGCAAAATCCAAGGTGATATAAGGGAGAAATACACAGGTGAAGTCCCAAGAGGATCAGGTTTTAAAGAATGACTCCTGGATTCCTGTAGATAAGTCAGGAGTAAAGTCATTTTCATTCTCCCTGCAGTGCCTGTCCAAGAGTGGGAAGGGGGGTGTCGCCAAATGGATGGGAAGACGGGTAGATGGTGGAAATGAGGAAGGCAGGAAGTCAGGAGAGACCACACCCAGGTCACCCATGACTGTTGCAGTGACATCAAAAATTGAAGGGCTGAAGGAGAAAGAATGTTTCCTTATGACTGTGCTCCCTGGTAATGACCTTATTCTATGCTGGGCAGATCCAGTTTCAAAGCTAGCTCCAACACTTGGTGTCATGACATGGTCCTCTCTCAACTTTGTGGAACATCATTTCTGTGATTTATAAAATAGGAATGGATTGTTTGTGTTGTAGGGTCGGTTTAAGAATTAAATGAGGTCATACATTTTGTTATAACAAGGCAGACACAAAAAAGAACACCCATTATGATTTCTGTATACATGGAGTTGGAAAAGAGCCAACACTGAGGGATGATGATGATAGAGAGAGTGCCACCTCTGGGTAGAGGGTGATAAATAGGAAGAAGCACAGATGCCTCTGGGTCACTGATAATGTGCTATTTTTTATTTAGGGGATAGCCGTGTGTGTGTGTGTGTGTGTGTGTGTGTGTGTGTGTGTGTGTGTGTGTGTGAAATAATACAAGCCATTCTTTTATGTTAGAAAAGGCAAGATATACCTTTTCTTGTATGATCTAAAACTGCCTCCAAAGTGTTTTGGGGTAGAGAGATGGGAGATGAGAATGGGGGACTTTACACAGAATATCTCCTGTTACTCTTTTTTTAAATTTTATTATAGTTGATTTACAATGTCGTGTTAGTTTCCACTATATAGCATCCCTACTGATAAATTTTAAATTTTAAATATTTAGTTCTTCATTGAAAGATAATTGCTTTACAGAATAGTGTTGGTTTCTAGTATACAAATATGTTAGCAATTTAGGAAATTAAGTACATTTTAAGAAACATAGGTCTAAGCCCAAGTTTCCCCACCTTGTCATTCCTCGATAGGTCCTTGGTGATAAGGAACTGGTTATGGTATGATGATGAAGCATCTAAGATGCTCTGGTGCAAAAAGTCAACTTTTAGATGTAAAATGAAGTCTTCTTTTCCTGAGGTCCATAATGTTACCAAACACATGTTGGTTTCTAGAGATTTCTGTCAGGAAGGAACATCAGATAACTCACCAAGCATTTGTAAATACCACAGTAATTGTAGAGAATACTTACCACTGTAGTCTGTATCCAGGAGCTGAATGCTACTTGAACTCCCTTTCTTTCTTTCTCATCCCAGCAAGAACATCACAACAGCCACAAATATTAGAGCAGCGTCTGCTAGAAGAGTGGTGATTTTTTTTCAAGCCCAGAGAAAATTAGATAGGGAAAGGATTATTTCAGATCTTGTAAAATGTGTGGGAAGGCATGTAAGAAGGAAAATGCATATGTAAATTTTTTTATTATTATTATACTTGGAAAAGGATAGGGAGGTGAGAGTATAAAAACAGTTTTTAGAAGAGAAAAAAAATCTCCCTCCAAAAATTGTGATGTACTTATTAGGATTGAGGATAGTTGGAAATCACTTACAGTCTCAATGACAGACATGATATTGTCACTTTATGATAGTGAGGACCATGTTGCTTATTTCTTTGGGGCCCCTGCTGGTATTGGTGGAGGCATATAGTAAGAGAGCTTTATGAAGACCAGATGGGTAATGTGGGAGTGGAGAAAGGAGGGAATGAAGAAGGAACCTCTCTGCTGACCTGGGCCAGTTTCTCATCTTATCAGCGTGCAGTGTAGTCACCCATTCACTGGGCACATTGCTCAAATTAATGTCTGTCAATAGACTATTAATACAACTCACTTGATTCACTTGAAAACTCCAAAATTTCCATGTTAGAAGATTTGGCAAATCCTCTGGATGATGTTATTAACAAAGCAAAGTTAATGTTTGATACCACCTTTCACACACCTCTGGATTATGTGTCCAACTTAAGGCCACGTTGCTGAAAGTAGTATGTTCTGGTCCAGTGAAGTGTTTTTGCACTTGAGGGTGTTTATTCTTGCCGTCTCAAGGATCATGTATTGAATGTTTTAAGTTCCCAAGAAACCGTGGTATATTGAGTTGTATTCACTAAAAGCCCATGAATCCTGGATCTTAGAAAATGAAAGCCGAGCACAGGAAAATAAACTTACATATGCTTGGAACCCTGAGAAAAGTTTGCTGGAAGTTAAAATAAGAGTGAATTATGGTGAAGAGAGATTTAACAGTTCAAAAAAAAACAAATGAAAATTTTGAGTATGCCAATGGCAAGACTAAATTTTATAACTTTTTTGCCCGCCATGAAATTCTGTTTCCTAAACTGGGCCCTTTAGAAGTTAGATTTGCATGCCATCCTTCTTATTGTTGTTGATATTCCTGTATATGCCCCTTATTAAGAATTCTAACATACAAAGTGAATGTTTTCATGCGTTTTGAATTACCTGTTTCATGCAATTGGCTATTTCCCAATTACTTCTTAATTATTTTTCGAAAAGCTTTTACTTTTGGTACGAATGATATCTCTTTCATATGTCCAAATTCACAGCTTATATCTCACTTTCCACCAAAGTCAGACTTGTGTCACCAGTAACCTTGAGTCATAGTAACAACAGTTTTAGAGGCGGTCACTAGGATAAAGCTCATGTGACATGGGCTGTGGTTCTTTTTTACTTTCATTTTATTTTTTGCCTATTAATTTGTGTTTGACTGTGTTGGTCTTCGCTGCTGCATACAGGCTTTCTCTAGTTGCGTCAAGCGGGGTCTGCTCTCGAGTTGCAGCGCGCATGCTTCTCATTGCCATGGCTTCTCTTGTTGCAGAGCGTGGGCTCTAGCGCACAGGCTCAGGAGGCGGGGCATGTAGGCCTCATTGCCCCGCAGCATGTGGGATCTTCCTGGACCAGGGATCGAACCCATGTCCTCTGCATTGGCAGGTTGATTCTTAACCACTGGACCACCGGGGAAGTCCCGCAGGCAGTTGTTTTTTAACCAAGATGGCCTGCTTACTACATAAATGCTGTTAAAAAGTCAGCAGAAAAAATTTTAAGTGTAATATCTTTGTGTGCTAGGTTTCCATATCTGCTTATGGAAATGCAAGGTGAGACTAAATCACGAGTTTTTTTAACAAACGTGTAGGTAAACTTTAGCATTCTTAAAAGGACTTCCATTTAGGGGGAGTAATGGTCTTTATTAACTTTCTTCCTAGAGATATTTGTTAACAGGTCATTCTAGGAGCCAATCCTTAGCTATTTTGAGGTGCTTATTCTCTGTAATGTAAAGCCAACAGTTGACCCTTTTTAAAACAGTCACTGTTTTAGGGAATTGCATTGGGTGGTTTTATTCATAGCTGAAATAATGTGATGGACTAATTAGTTCAGTATTACTATTATTTTAAGTATTGGTAAAACACAAGTCAATTTGTTAAATGTTTGAATGTATCTATTAAGTCTAAGAACTGTAACAGTGATTACTGTCAAATGAAGTGCTCCCTCCAGAGCCTCCCAAACATGGCCCTGGGCCCACAGCTGTTATGGCTGCTGGAAGCTGCTGGCCGACATGAGAGGCAGGCTACTGTTGCGTCCCTGAAACTCTGGGCCTTATCCTGGTAAGCCCTCTGGGTTCTTTATTTTTGTTTTCTTGTTCCAAATGCCTGCTGCTTTATGCTTCTGTTGGTGAAAGAGAACATGCTAATGCTATCTCCTTAAATGCAACTGATCTATCACATAGAATTTTAAATTCTTTCCCACTCTACAATCATTGAAGAGGCTGGAATGGAAACATAAATCTGTATGTACTTGTGTAGTTATAAATGCTGAACTTTAAAAAACTTTAGTCTCCATTTCAGAAGGATGTGCACAGAGGGGTAAAGGGCAGGTGGGATGAACTGGGATGGTAGCCCTGACCTATCTACACTGCCATGTGTAAAATGGACAGCTAGGGGGAGGCTGCCATACGGCATAGGGAGCTCAGCTCGGTGCTCTGCAATGACCTGGAGGAACGGGGTGGTGGGACAGAAGGCACAAGAATGAGGGGCTGCCTGTGTGCATGGAGCCGATTCACTTCATTATACAGCAGAAACTAACAAACACTGTAAAGCAATTTTACTCCTATAAAAATAAATAGCGGCACAGTGGTGAAGAATCCACTTGCCCATGCAGAAGACACAGGAGATGTGGGTTCAGTCCCTGGGTTAGGAAGATCCCATGGAGTATAAAATGGCAACCCTTTCCAGTATTCTTGCATGGGAAATTCCATGGAAAGAGGAGCCTGGTGGGCTAGAGTCCATGGGGTTACAAAGAGTTGAATATGACTGAGTGTGCACACACACATGCATGCCTGTGCGCACGCACACACACACACACACACACACACACACACACACACACACTCTTAAATAAATAAATAAACTGGGGAAATCTTGGGGGAAAAAAAAAAAGGAGAAGGGCATTCACAGATCAATGGGAAAGATAGGGACTCCTGACTGTCTTCAGGCTGCAGATTCATTCTGTTGATCTTTGTCATTACTAAGAGCTTCCCAGTTGGCTCAGTGGTAAAGAATCTGCCTGCAGCACGAAAGAACCAGGCTCAATCCCACAATCACAAAGATCCCCTGGAGGATGCAATGGCAATCCACTCCAGTGTTTGTGCCTGGGAAATCCCATGGACAGAAGAGCCTGGGGGGCTACTCTGTTGGGCCACAAAGAGTCAGAGGAGACTGGGCATGCACACACATCACTGGTAAGATAATAAGCACGGAGGGTAGAGGGAGTGTCTATAAAGAGCCTACAGTGTTTTGTATTAAACGCTTTAGTAAATTTGACTAGCATTTTATCTCCATTTATTGAGAAGGACAAACTATAAACTATCAGAAAAGTCTTCTGGCAACTTACTCTCAAGTTCTGGAGTGAAGACAATATTTGTGTTGGCTGAGATTAAGGTCATCTGGCTCAAGCATTCGACTTTGTTGTGGCAGTGAAAAGTATGCCCTGTGCCATTTTTTAAAGAAAGGAAGAAAATCCCTCCAATAACAGAGGAAAATCCTAATTGAAAAATGACCATGTACCTGTGAAAAATAGAAAATATAGCTTATGGAATTAGTTCCAATCTTGAAGTTGAGACCCTTAATTTAGCTTTAACTTTGTCATAGGGAAATGTAAATACATTTATGGAGTACCTGCCTGTCTTATACCAGGCACTGTAGAATACTCTAGAAATAAAAACTAAGTTGTGGCTTTCATGCTCTTTATTACCAGAATGTAGTTCCTTCATTCATAAAGTGAAAGAAACTCATCATCTCTATACCCTTCCACCTCTGATGTCCTATGGAAAAAATTAATAAATACATTCATTTATTCTTTCTGTGAATGTTTATTATGAATTAGGAGCTGTGCTGTAGGTACTGGTGATAAGGTAAACAAGACAGAGGATGGTTTATATCTGAGAAAACGAAGAAGAACCTGAAAAATGTTAACAAATAAATGCAATTCCAGAGAGTGATAACTGTGTGAAGTAGCAGAAGCTTATAGAATGATACGATAGTGCTTGGGGGAGCTATGTATATTAGTAGAACAGAGCTCAGAAGGCAAAGTGATACTGTTGAAAGTGTACAGATGCAATTAGTTGCATAATATGAACCTAAATACTGTTCATACAATAAATGGATCAAAATGTATTAGGAGACAGCTTTAAATATTGGCCTCAGAAATATTATATAGCAGAACAGTTTTCTATCAGATGAAGTGTACCATGAAATTAACCTGTTAACCTCACTGTCCTGCATTGCAGAAACATCCAAGGTGAAAAAATGACCAAGTGCCTAGGACAGACCATAAATCTTAAATAAATAAGTACTATCAAAATATTGCTGACCACAGGGAATCCATGTGTAGTGATATAAAGCATAGATTATGGAGACAGAATACATACTTTCACATTTCAGCTGTAGAAACTTCACATTTACTGTAGAAACTTAGGCAAATTATTTCCTTCCCCTGTGTTTCAGTGTCCTCCTGTGAAGTGGAGTTAAAAAGTAGCTCTGGGACTTCCCTGCTGGTCCAGTGGTTAAGAGTCTGCACACCCAACACAGAGGCCACAGGTTCAATCCCTGGTCAGGGAACTAGATCCTACATGCCATGAAGCATATCCAAAATACAAAACAGTAGACTCGAGTCTGTAAAGTTGCTTGGGGATGAATAGGGTAATCTGCTATTTTAGGGAGTTGTTCATTATTAATATCCTATTTTAATATATTTAATTTTAAGCTGGTCCTCATATAATAAAATGATTACCCTGAAGTAGGTGCTGAATACTAGAGAAAGAATGAACAATATAGATGTCAGTTCTCTTTTTCCCTCCTTCCACAATGACCTTCTCCATTACTGAAAAGTATCATTTTTTGAAAGGGTATATTCAAAGCAAACGAGTGGACAAAGCATATGCTGGAGTAGGCTGGAGAAAATGATGAAAACCCACTAAAGGAAAAATAACCCAAATGCCCTTCATCACCTTACTGCAAAATGGAATGCCTGCTGATGGCAGATGCCAGTGGTGTGATGGACAGCTGGGTGCGGGGGGAGAGTGGACTGAGCAACGAGGATGAAGGATGTCACTCCTGGAACAAATGGATGCTTTTATGTGACATGTCTGGTAAAGGAATTGTCTTGAGGGCAGTTACTTTTGAATACCCTGAAAATAGAGCCTTGATTGGCCAGATTTCTTGTCTCTTCCTCTTACTGTGTCTTAATATTGTTTTAAAATCTTTCTCTGACTACTGCCAAGAGGAGCAAGATAAGACAAAGGGATAGTATAAGGGGCAGAGAACCCTGATGGGCCACCGTCCATTTTTGTTTCTGGTGGTTTTCTATCTCTTATCTTCCCTTAGAAACTTAGGAATTTTTAAAAAATGTTATTGGAGTATAGGTGATTTACAGTATTATGTAACTTTCTGTTGTACAGCAAAGTGAATCAGTTATGTACATACATCAGTTCAGTTCAGTCGCTCAGTCATGTCCGACTCTTTGCGACCCCATGAATCGCAGCACGCCAGGCCTCCCTGGCCATCACCATCTCCCGGAGTTCACTCAGAGTCGTGTCCATCAAGTCCGTGATGCCATCCAGCCATCTCATCCTCGGTCCTCCCCTTTTCCTCCTGCCCCCAATCCTTCCCAGCATCAAAGTCTTCTCCAATGACTCAACTCTTCGGATGAGGTGGCCAAAGTACTGGAGTTTCAGCTTTACCATCATTCCTTCCAAAGAAATCCCCGGGTTGATCTCCTTTAGAATGGATTTGTTGGATCTCCTTGCAGTCCAAGGGGCTCTCAAGAGTCTTCTCCAACACCACAGTTCAAAAGCATCAATTCTTTGGCCCTCAGCCTTCCTCATAGTCCAACTCTCACATCCATACATGACTACTGGAAAAACCATAGCCTTGACTAGACGGACTTTAGTCGGCAAAATAATGTCTCTGCTTTTGAATATGCTGTCTGGGTTGGTCATAACTTTTCTTCCAAGGAGTAAGCATCTTTTAATTTCATGGCTGCAGTCACCATCTGCAGTGATTTTGGAGCCCCCCAAAATAAAGTCTGACACTGTTTCCACTGTTTCCCATCTGTTTCCCAGGAAGTGATGGGACCGGATGCCATGATCTTCGTTTTCTGAATGTTGAGCTTTAGGCCAACTTTTTCATTCTTACATCCGCTGTTTTCCAGATTCTTTTCCTTTATAGATGATCATAGAATAACTGAATCTAGTTCCCTGTGCTGTACAGTTGATCTTGTGGTTTATCTCTTTTGTATGTGGAGGTGTGTATACGTCAACCCCAAACTCCCAATTCATCCCTCTTTTGCCTACGCAGAGTCGGACACAACTGAGCGACTGAACTGAACTGAACAATGAATTTGTTTTCTACATATGTGACTATTTCTATTTTGTAGAGAAGTTCATTTGAAAAGCAAAAGGAGCATAAATATGAAAATAAATAAATAAATATGAACATATTATTTGATTCCCTCAAAAGGCTCAGTGTATGATGATATCTTCTGACAGAAAAGAATGTATTTCCTACTTCCGTCAGGATTACAAATTATGTAAATTTTTCAGCACTGAACACAGACTGTGGTACTGCTAAACACAGGCTTTTTTATTTTCCCCAACATTTTTGTGATATTTCTGTAACAGACCCCATGGAACCAACTTAAAACAAGTGTAAGCAAAACCTTTGATCCTTGGGGAAGACAATTTGATGTGAGACGCATTTTCTTGGTGACGCCTCCATATACCCCACCCCTCACCAGCTTTGACAGCTTTCTATGATCTCTGGCCAATAATCTCTGCTTAATCTACAAAGTGCACACTTTTCCCGAGCTGCAAATGTGCTCCCAGGTGTTAAGAAGGTCACCAAAGCAGTTTATTGCTGAGTTACATGACGATATATACCTGTCCCCCACCCAAGTCATTGGGAAAAGAAGTGTCTCCAAATAGTGACTGAATTACAGATTTCAGTGATAAACAGAAAGCCCTTAAAAACATAATACTGTGTGTGTGTTGAATGCCTGCATATGTCTGTGCTTAGCTGCATGAAGATTTGGTTGTAAAGAGGAAAGGATAACTTAGGCCGCTTCCCTGATCTGGAAACTAAATGGAATACCTTGGTGTGTGCACAGTAATCCAGGCTGAGCAGCCCTGCCATCAGCTAGCTGTTTGGTCTTAGATGAGTCACTGGAAACTGCGTTTCGGGGTCATTGGAAAAATGAGAAGCCTACTACTTAGCTTACTTCCATCTTGAAAATTTGTCTGTAGTTCCAAGAAGAAAGAACGTGAGGGTAAAAATCACAGAAGACTCTGTAAAAGTCAGGAACTTCTGCTTGAACATAAAAGGCTTTAGATTTTGACAAAACATGATCATGCCCTCTTAAGCCTAGATATCAATATAGGTCCCCCCTACTTTTTGAAAATTCTCTTTATGCCATTTCACTTTTATGAAAGGGCTATGTCAATACTTATTTTGGCTAACCAAAAGAAATCCAAAAAGGATGTTTTTGCTTTCCTGAAAAAAAAGCAGAAAGCAAAAATGCCCTTCAGTGTTTGTTTGCAGGGAGTCTTTACCAACGCGGCAACCCCACACCCTCCCCCTGCAGTGAGAATGGCCCCACTAAGCTCCTACCTCTGTCCTGCCTTCAGCATCTCAGCATCAAATTGCCAGGGCTTTGAACTGTATTTCCGAGCATCTGTGAGTTATCTGAATTTATAATGTGCATCAATAGCAAGGTATTCCTAAGGTAATCATTTCTTCGTTTTATGCCATTTGGGTTTATGAAAGGTTTCATGGGAATGCTCTGCCTTGAGATAACAGGGGAAACATGTGTTAGTCCATGGGACATACAATTTGAAGTGTGAGTCTTGCAGATGACCTACATCTAAACCATTAGACAATAAGTATTTACCTAGAGTAGTAGTCAAGTAGATTCACAGTTAGTTACCAATGGTGTTTTGACCATTCTTGCCTGGCAATCCCTGAGCTGTAAGATGTGAGTATACAAAGGTTGTAATAGTAATATCATTATGAGGAGGGAAAAATACAAAGCACTATCAGTAGACCTGGATGTCAGTGCCAGCTTTTAATAAATGTCATCAAGAGAGACACAGTGACTAGAGCAAGGGTATGATGTTGAGATGAGGGGCACAGACCCCAGAGACAGAGCATCTGGCTTCACCGGCTTCACCACTGAACCAGGGGGGATGCTCCTTATCTACCTCTGAATATCTTTATGTATAAACTGGGAACACTAATAGGATTTCATGTTAATACATTCAAAGTGACCAGAACAGTCCCTAACACACAGGAAAGAGTTGGCTGCCCCATGGCTATTCTAGAGAATAAAAAAGCCTGGGTTGCCACCCTGGTTCTGCCATTTCTTTTGTTTGAATCTCTGCCTTTTTATCTGAAAAAAAAATATGGTAATATGAATATTTACCTCTCTCATTATGAAAGATTGAATGAGATGCTACTTCCTCCAGAAAGCATTCCTGAGCATCCATTATTGTCTCTCCTATTGCGCCCATGTATGTCCACCTCCAGATCACTGTTGTCCTTGAGCCATATTTACCTGTTTACTTACTCATATCCCTGTATGGACTGTAAGTTTACTTTGGCCAGGAACTGTTTCTTTCTCACCATTGGTTTAGGTACTCGACACTTATTTGTTGAAGGAATTTGGAATGGAGGGAAGGAAAGAAGGAAAAGAGGGAGAGAGAGGAAGGCGAGATGACAGGTAGATAATCTGGCCATGCCAATTCTTAAGAGTCCTGGAGGAGTCAGTTAGTCTGAGTCTGTTGTTTCATCTGGAAAATGGGATGCTGGTTCTAGCATTGTCTGGCACCCATTGCATGCCTTGCCAGGCCCACACTGTGGCAGAGATTCAGGGGTAACTACATTCCTGAGGAGTTAGTGTGCAGAGCTCTCCATATACTCCCAGAGAGAAACCCAGCTTCTGCAAAAACCTGACTCATTCTTGTTTCATGAGCCTCCATCCTCTGATAGCAGACATGTTCCATCCCTGGATAAAATAGAACAGAACCTGGAAGTAGCCCTGGCTTCAGAGGGATATTCAAGGAATAACACATATTTTGTGAGGGAACTCCCAGCATAGCTCAAGTGTAGTTGCTTCATTAATGCTCACCAGCCAAATGAAATGCACGTGCTGCCTCAGCTGTTCCATGATTCCATATTTTTTATCAAAACAACAGTTTTTAAAAATGGGCTGAGGTCCACAGTTGATGTCAATGCAACTGGAACATTTCTCCCTGGAGAAAGGGAGGGATTGAGGCTTTCCTTGCACAGGGCTCAGGCTGGTGTCTCCTTGGCTTTCAGATGTGACCTCAGTGGGGATGAATTAGGGAGAGGCCTGTGGTCTCTCTAGGGAGCTGATACTTTCACATCCCAGCCATCAGAGGGTACCAAGAACTTAAACAAACGCACTAGCATCTTCCCCTAAATCCTTTGGATTTAAGAATTTAAAGGGTCTGATTCAGGTATTTCATCTGCTTTAATAGAGATCATTATTTCATATACCACAAGAAAACACATTATCTTTTCAGCTGACAACACAATCTTATAGATCATTTTCATATAACTCTTTAGACTTATTTAAGCAAAGAGTTTAAAAAATTATTCTTGTGCACCCATCAAAAAGAAAATACGATTAAGCTACTTAAGTTATTCTAAACAGTTGTTCACAATTTGAATCTAATTCCAATTAATTTTATGGCTAAGAATTGTCATATCCCATGTCTTTCCCCACAAAGCATGCTCTTGTATGCCATCAGGAGCATTGGTGGCATAGCATTGCTTAGAAGGATGCTCCACTGATGTCTGAGGTTTTCCTCTAAGTCACCATTCCCGGGCCTTTTGAAGTTCACACATGGGCAAAGATGGTGGCATCCCGATTATGTATGGTTGACAGCTACTTTAAGAAGGATCCTAATTTTAGAGTCATTAAAATATGAAATAAAAATTTGCATTTTAGAACTGATGAAATAAGTAATTCACACCTTAATGATGAGAACTGTCTTTTTCTAAAGACTTGACAGAATTCAGAGTACAAAGTATGTATATTTTATAGCCAAGCAGAGTGGGGTTCATATTCCTCTGTCTACTGGCTATTTTAATGAAGGCAAATTCTTTAACTCCTCCAAGTCTGTCTCTTCATCTGTAAAACTTGTCTGAAAGAATTATCGGGAATAATAAATAAAAACAGACCTCCTTGCCTTAAGTAGTTATACAAAAGTATATTCTTTCTGTGAAAAAAAGAGCTCAGTTTAAACTGGTATTTTCACCTCACTTGAGTCTTTTACATTTGATATTTACAGATAGAGATTATTAAAATTGGTTAAGTTGTTATATTTTAATAATGAACTGATTACTTTTAGAAGATGAAGTTTCGATTCAGATAGCCTGGTTTGTAAACTATTTTACCTAACAGAGAGCCCATCTATGGTTGTATTGTCTGTCAATTTTCAAAATTCCTCCTATCAAGAATTTGAATTTTGGCTGAGCTCACATGTTGAATCAGCAATAGATCAAATACTTGATTATATTCTCTCTCCTCCACCCATTTTCAGCCCAACTTTTAAACAGAGACATGGCTTAAAATCCAGATGACCTGCTAAGGCTATTTCTATTTGACACTAATGTGTATCTCCTAGTACAATGCTAATAAAACTTGTACCTCCAGAAATAGGCTTGAAAGTTCAAATCAAAGAATGAGCATCCTTATTCCTGATGACAATTCTGTATTAAATTCATAGTAGTTTTCATGTTTCTTATTTTATGAAACAGAAAAGAATAGGAAGGCAGAAGCTAAGAGCAGTATATGGCTTCTCCCTGAAGGTAACTAAAGCTTGCGAGCAGCTGGCTAACCTTGCTGCTTTATTTTTCTTCCTGATTTCTAGTGCTTCTTCATCTTGCCAACTCTTGAAGAATCTAGAAAAAGCATCTCATTTTTTATAGAGCAAGATACAGATTCTAGTTTCCTTCACAAAGTGTACAGTAGGACTTCCATTGAACACTATCTTCACTTTGTCTTCTGACTTCCGGGGTAGAAAAGCTGGTGAATGTCCTTATGTTAACTAACAGCTGCAGTTCAAGTGGGGAGAATTTTAAAGACACAGATTATTGATTCACATGCATTGTATTGTTCCATCAGTTTTTATCATCCCTAGATTGGCAATGAGCAATCTAGAAGCAAAGGTTGGATATAAAGTCACTAGCAGCTTCATCTAATACCTAGTATAGGGCTGCCATGTGCCAGGCATTCAGTAATTCTTATTGCATAGCAGGAGAATTAGTAAGAGCAGGATGGGAAAGGGAAGAGAGGAAATTAGCTATTCAGAGAATATTCTTGAATTCTTTCTGAATATCACCAATAGGGCAAAGCAGCTGAGTTAGTCATATGCACATCACCTGAATGTGTGATTGGAAATGATTCTTGAGCTCCACTCCAGGCCCACTGAATCTGAGTCCTCAAGAGCAAGGATTAGAAAACTATAATTTATAATTATAAAAAATAGTGTAATAAAAATATAATTTATAATTATCACTCTTGGTGATTCTTATGCTCGAGTAATTTTGGGATCACATGTCCACCCATGGTGGATTCATGTCAATGTATGGCAAAACCAATACAGTATTGTAAAGTAAAATGAAGTAAAAATAAAAATTAAAAAAATAAAAATTAAAAAATAAATGAAAAATAAATAAATAAATCAATAAAATAGAAAAAAAAATTCCAGAAGACAATATTATTTTTAAATTCGCTTGCTATGTTGCTTCAGTCGTGTCCGACTCTGTGTGATCCCGTAGATGGAAGCCAACCAGGCTCCCCCATCCCTGGGATTCTCCAGGCAAGAGTACTGGAGTGGGCTGCCAGTTCCTTCTCCAATGCATGCAGGTGAAAAGTGAAAGTGAAGTCACTCAGCCGTGTCCGACTCTTAGCGACCCCATGGACTGCAGCCCACCAGGCTCTGCACCCATGGGATTTTCCAGGCAAGAGTACTAGAGTGGGGTGAGTTGATAAAATATGTTTGGATTCACTTCTGACCGATATGGAAACATGGTACTTGGCAGCAAAATGAGAGGACGTTTCATTGTTTTAAATTTGGTTCTGAAACCATCATTTTGTTCTTCTTCATGTGCTGTCTATTCCCTCTCATTGGGCAACAGAAAAACATTCAATTTTATTCTTATTTGAGGACCTATCATTCTCCAGTGCTCAGGAACTTGAGTGTTTTTTAAAGGAGTTAAGTTGATATTGACTCAGAGAAGTGGTCCAGAAAATTAAAATCTTTTCTATATATGAATTACATTATACCTATTCCTGTAAAGAGAATAAATAATAAGAAATTATTTTAAAATAATGTATGATCACATAAAAATAACATTCAAAAACAATGAGAACATTCCTTAAGGCTCTACTTCATAACAGCTTTTCATTGCAGTGATTAAGACAGGCATAAGTCACCTTGCCAAACTCTATTTGCGTACATTTCTGATTTCAAACACATATAACTTTGGTACCACCATTTCATCTCTATTAGGGTCTGTATCAGATAAAGCATTATAAATACTACTGTAAATACTAATGTAAATAGCATTATAAACACTGAGTGATCCGATTGCTCGATTACAGAAAAAATAAGAGGCTCAAATTCCCATATAACATTTGTATAAATAGATGTAGAAGTTTTAATTTATTACTTTCTCTCAGTAAGGCACGGTGATCCTCCATAGGTCAAATAGCAGCGTTCCACTAGAACAAAAGTTGATCAGAGCCAAAATAATAACACATATCCTATATCACACGTGGCTTATCAATTCATTTATAATGAGATTTTTGGCAGTGAATAGCCCTGTCTGAGCGTGTTTCTTCTAGTCCCTGTAAATTACTATTTGTCTGTCTGAAAGCCTATTTTGTTCTGTTTGCTGAGCACCTTTCACTTGCTAATGATCTTTGCAAATTAAACAGTAGAGAAGAGGCAAGGTTAACTTTTCAAAGCTTCTTTATACTGGGTGAATGAAAAGCAAGAAGTGACCATCCTCTGATGCGCTGTCCCCATCAACAACATTCCCACTAATATCCCCCTCCCCTGACACACACCAGAAAACTTGTCAGCCCCAGAGAAGAGCAACAGATGTAGACACAGGCATGTGCACAGCACCCAGAAGAGCAAATGAGTAGGAAGGGAAGGCTGTTCACAACACCTCCTTGCGAAAGATTAGCCCTTAGATAAAACAGAGGTCCGTCTAGTCAAGTCTCGTCACTGGTTTTTCCAGTGGTCATGTATAGATGTGAGAGTTGGACTGTGAAGAAAGCTGAGAGCTGAAGAATTGATGCTTTTGAACTGTGGTGTTGGAGAAGACTCTTGAGAGTCCCTTGGACTGCAGGAGATTCAACAAATCCATTCTGAAGGAGATCAGCCCTGGCTGTTCTTTGGAAGGACTGATGCTAAAGCTGAAGCTCCAGCACTTTGGCCACCTCATGTGAAGAGTTGACTCATTGGAAAAGACTCTGATGCTGGGAGGGATTGGGGGCAGGAGGAGAAGGGGACGACAGAGGATGAGATGGCTGGATGGCATCACGGACTCGATGGACGTGAGTCTGAGTGAACTCCGGGAGTTGGTGATGGACAGGGAGGCCTGGCGTGCTGCGGTTCATGGGGTCGCAAAGAGTCAGACATGGCTGAGTGACTGAACTGACTGAACTGAAGGTGCTGTCCTGCTCCTGTACCGCTTGGTGTCCTGTTTCTATGGAGCTGCTTCAGTTCAGACCCTGGACATGTGCCCTGATAAGGCTTTCCCCAGCATCATTCCAGGAGAGTGAAATTCCCCATCAGCCAAGTTTGGCATGAATGGAGGCACTGGGCGCCAAGAAGTTAGCAAGTCTCCCAAGACTGTTGATCAATTAATAGTATGAGAATTCACTCAATATGAGAAATCAAAATTTTGATTTTTCATGAAATTACCTTTGTTCTGCACTATTTCTTGTTTTCTTGCGAATAGACTTCCTTAACAATCTTGGTGGGAGAAGAGACTAACAAAAAAAGGAAAAAGGTCTTGATGTTTCCAACTGAATATGCTTATAGTTATTTAAAACTTGTTGGTTGTTGATGATAAGTTTTCTTTTCTAATTGACATAATACAAGTCTTTGAATTTTTCATTTCAAGACTGAGAGCTGCTAGGCACTTGGGCACATGAGTACCTTGAGGTTTGAGAATTCTTCCTTTGTGGAGTGTGGTAGGATTTTTGATGAGAATTAGTGAAAGGATTCTGTCATGCCTTTGAAAATGCTCAGTGTTGTAAATAGTATGTTCCGTTCCAAAAGCCAGGGGACATGACTAAGTGGGTCTTTGCTCATTTTAAAGACACTGGATGATAATTTCTCTAAAATGAGATTAATGGATGTGTAAAACTTAATAAGAACTTCCCCTGTGGCTCAGTGGTAAAGAACCCGCCTGCCAATGCAGGAGACACAGGTTCAATCCCTGGGTCAGAACAGTTCCCTGGAAGAGGAAATGGCAACACACTCCAGTATTCCTGCTTGGGAAGCCTCATGGAAAGAGGAACCAGGTAGGCTACAGTCCATGGGGTCAGAGTTGGATATGACTTTGCAACCAAACAGCAACAGCAAAACTTAATAAGCAAGGAATGTATCTTTATGTGCATTCTTCCCAACACTGGATTTAGGAGATTTTCTTTGGACAGTATGAGAGCAAGCCTGTGGATTTTCCTCTTCTGCTGATTTCTCAACACCTTATGTCATTTCTGAGGTGTTCCTGGTGGCTCAGATGGTAATCTGCCTGCAATGTAAGAGGCCCCGCTTTGATCCCTGGGTTGGGAAGATCGCCTGGAGTGGGAAATGGCAACCCACTCCAGTATTTTTGCCTGGAGAATCCCATGGACAGAGCAGCCTGGCAGGCTACAGTCTGTGTGGTCACAAAGAGTCGGACACGACCGAGTGACTGACACTTTCACTTTATGTAGTTTCTAGTGACAATATATATTTTCTTATGAATAACTGGCACAACTATTTTACTTTTTATTCCAGTGAGATTTACTGTGTGCTAAAAACAATTTTATAAGCCTCTCCATGCAAATCCTACACTATATCTCTAGAAATCATAATTGACATTGCAGCGAAATAATTGAGGACATTACCGGTTTGCACCATACTCATTTTGCTAAAGCATGATCTCTGCTTCTGCTTTTTCTTTGCAATTCATAGTATCCACTTATCTATAGCTCTTGCTCAGTCCACTTTGGCTGCTATAACAGAAACCACAGAGTCGATAGCTGATAAAAAATATAAATTAATTTCTCACAGTTCTGGAGGCTAGCAGTTCCAAGATCAAGGCACCAGCACGTTCTCATTCTAATGGGAGCTCTAGCCTGGTTCACAGCCTGTGTAGAAGAGGCTAGAGAGCCCCCAGGGATCTCTTTCATAAGGGCGGTAATCCTATTCAGGAGGTTGCCACCCTCATGACCAAAGCACTTTCCAAAACACACCCAGCCCACACACACTGCCCCCCCCCCAATAATGTCATATAGGGCATTAGCATTTCAACACATGAATTTGAGAGGAGGATGGTCACAGACATTGGAAAAATAGCTACATTTGTCTCCATGTATCAAATCACCAAAAAGTGAAATTTCTCAGTGGCTGTCTAAAAATTTGAACATTTAAGAATGAAGAAATAAAAATCAGTTTTCTCCTTGAAACTTGTGGTCAGACTTGTACCTTACACCTTAACCTACAGAAAACCTTCTCAAGGGTATCATGTGTACCATGGAAATAATGCAGCTGGACAATAGGGGGAAAATAAATAGAGTCGGCAGAGGGTGTCATATCTTCATACCTCCTCTAGGTAATAACGGTAGAGTCTGGATGGTAGGATTGTGGCATACCAAATTATTTTTACATAATATAATATTGCTATTTCCTTTCCAGTGTCTTGTATTTTGAAATACAGAAACAAAATTAGTGCTAATACAAATTTACTACCATATTGGGCATCTGGATAGCATTTTTCTATTTTTGATCAGTCTTATAAACCACCAAAGGAGATATATATATGTATATATGTGTATATATACACACACACACACACACACACATATATATATTTGGTTTTCAAGTTTTTTTTTTTTTTTCTTGAGCAGTTGCTGGATTGGCCCATGGCAAAAACTTGATACTGGCTTGAAAATTACATTGAACCATAGACCTCCTACTCAGAATGCAAGACAAGGAAGAATTCTTTCTCTTTTTGAGTTCCCTGGAGAAGAGGGAGAAAGATGAACCCACAGATGAATATGCCAGGTCCCCACTATGTCGCTGTAATCAGATGAAAAATCCAACTTGTACTTTTGGCTGATTTCCTGGCTGGTTGGAGGTTGAACACAGTAGTTTCTGATCCTCAATCCGCATTTGATCTGCTGAATATTAATACCTCTCGGTAGCCTAAGACTGCATTTCAATCATCCCACTCGTTAATCTCATTTCACTTTCCCACAACAGTATTGGCAAAATGGAGACAACTATCTCATAAGGAAGTTTCATAGCAATGTTTTAGTATCTCGTTGTTGCTGTTCAGTCGCTGCCATGTCTATTTTAGTACCTACAGTATTAATTATTGCTTCTGACAAAGGAAGATGTTTATATCGCCAGAATAATTAAAATTAAATGGTCTCATGCTGCTGCTGCTAAGTCACTTCAGTCGTGTCCGACTCTGTGCGACCCCATAGACGGCAGCCCACCAGGCTCCCCCATCCCTGGGATTCTCCAGGCGAGAACACTGGAGTGGGTCTCATAGGTATTTATTAATCACTGCTTCCCAGGTGGCTCAGATGGTAAAGAATCTGCCTGCAATGCAAGAGACCTGAGTTTAATCCCTGGGTCAGGAAGATCCCCTGGAGAAGGGAATGGCAACCCACTCTGGTATTCTTGCCTGGAGAATCCCATGGATAGAGGAGCCTGGCGGGCTACAGTCCATGGGGTAGCAAGAGTCGGACATGACTGGCCAAATACGCTACTATTGCCATTAACAGTGTTTAGTACTGTCTTAGCCATTGTCGGGGTACAAAAGAAGGAAAGAGATATGTTCTTTCTTTGATGCTGCCCTTTTTGAGGTGATTTATTACTAGTTTTCATTTGGGTCTATAGCACTTTGACTTATTAATGAATTCCTTTGATATGCAGAAGCATATTATGTGTAATTGCCTATGTTAACACAGACAATTTTATCTTCTAAAAGAGAGATCATGGGCTAACTTCATCAACCAAATTTCCCTTCTCCTCCTTCTATTTAACAACCTAGCAGGCTCTGCTGGTACTCCTGCTAGACCTATCTGCTTTGTCTGCACACCTCTTTTCTTGCTGTTTTTGTTCAGTCTCTAAGTCGAGTCTGACTCTTTTCTACCCCATGGATGCAGTACACCAGACTCTCCTGTCCTTCACTATCTCCAAGAGTTTGCTCAGTCTCATGTCCATTGAGTCAATGATACCATCAAACTTTCTCATCCTTTGTTACCCACTTTTCCTCCTGCCCTCAATCTTTCCTAGTATCAGGGTCTTTCCTAATGAGTCAGCTCTTTGCATCAAGTGGCCAAAGTATTGGAGCTTCAGCATCATTCCTTCCAGTGAATATTCAGGGTTGATTTCCTTTAGGTTTGACTGGTTTGATCTCCTTTCTGTCTGAGGGACTCCCAAGAGTCTTCTCCAACACCACAGTTTGAAAACATCAATTATTTGGTGCTTTGCCTTCCTTATGGTCCAACTCTCACATCCATACATGACTACTAGAAAAACCATAGCCTTGACTATATGGACCTTTGTCGGCAAAGTAATGTCTCTGCTTTTTAAGATGGTATCTAGGTTTGCCATAGCTTTTCCTCTGAGGAGCAAGTGTCTTTTAATGGCAATCAGCATCCACCATGATTTTGGATTCCAAGAAAATAAAGTCTGTCACTGTTTCTGCTTTTCCCCCATCTATTTGCCATGAAGTGATGAGACCAGATATCATCATCTTAGTTTTCTGAATGTTGAGTTTTAAGCCAACTTTTCACTCTCTCCTTTCACCCTCATCAAGAGGCTCTTTAGTTCCTATTCACTTTCTGCCATTAGAGTAGTGTCATCTGCATATCTGAGATTGTTAATATTTCTCCCGGCAATCTTGATTCCAGCTTGTGATTCATTCAGCTGGGCCTTTCGCATGATGTACTCTGTATACAGGTTAAACAGAGGACAATATACAGCCTTGACATGCTCTCTTCCCAGTTTTGGACCAGTCTGTTGTTCCATGTCTGGTTCTGACTGTTGCTTCTTGACCTGAATACGGGTTTTTCAGGAGACAAGAAAGATGATCTGGTATTCTCATCTCTTTAAGACTTCCTCTGAGATCAGTGACCGACAGATAGGCAAAGACTCACCTCTGCTTTGGGACGGTCTTCAGATGTGGGTTGTATACGTGTCACAGAGCTCCTCAGTTTACCAACAGATAAGCAAAGACTCACGTCTACTTTGGGACGATCTTCAGATGTGGGTTCTATACATGTCACAGAGCTCCTCACTTTCCCATAGTGGTCTCAGTGGTCACTAACTTGATAATGTACTTTTTTGGGTGGGGCTGCACCGGGTCTTCATTGCATACACAGCCCTCTCTACTTGGGCTTAGCTGCTGCATGGCATGTGGGATTTTAATTCCCTTACCTGTGATCAAACCTGTCTCCCCTACATTGGAAAATGGATTCTTAACCTCTGGGCCACCAGGGAAGTCCCTCGATCATGTACTTTTTACTGACTTCTTTTCTTTGCCTGATTTATATCCCCTACCTCCACTAGGCATTTCCTGGTATCACCTCCCAATTCATATACTTGTACTCACATTTTTGTCTCAGAATCTGTAACTGGGGGAATCCTAACCAAAATAATAGTGTATTCTGATACAGTGTGTCCAGATGAGAGTCATTCCAAGACTTCGTCATCTCCTTCCATGTTCCATATTCAGGACATCACTAACATTTTCACAGCAAGCTCACCTTGCTGTGGGACACCCGTTCTGGTAGTCTTCTACATATGCCTGGATCACTGCAGCAATATTCTAACCAGAATTTCTACTTCCAGATTTTACATCTTTTAGACAATCTTGTAAGCCACTGCCAGACAAGTTTTACTAATTATCTATTGGTTGCTTGGTCCCAGCACCTGAGAATCTTAGAGGTTCCTATAGTCACTGCTCTAGTAGCGACTACAATATCTATGTGCCACTGATGCCCAATAGTCATATTTGTACATGGAACCTTTGTCTCAAATGCCAGTCTTTTAGGTACCCTGCCTACTTCACCTCTGCACTTGAATGCCTATTAGACATTTCAAATTTGAAGTGTCAGAGCTGAGTCCCTGGTCTCCCCACTACAAACCTGCTCATCTGCAGTCTTTCCCATTTCAGTGATGGCAGCTCAATATTTATCATTTTTTAGATCCAAAACTTAGGGGATACCCTTGATTTATCATTGCCCCCTTCCTCACAATTCACTTCTAATCTTTTCTTTCTTCTCAGCGCAGAAGACAAAGTTCCTCTAAAACTCTTGGGTCAGATCATGTCCCCCAGTTACAAAAAGCCAATCGAAGAATTCCCCTCTCACTCAGGGTACAAGCCAGCCTCCTTACAGGGATATCAGGGCTGATGTGAGGACTTGATTTATCACCCTGACCCTCATATTTACTACTTTTCCCATTTCTCACATCACCACCGTCGCATGAGGCAGTCAGTCATCTCACTCACTCAGCAGATATTTCCAAGCTTTTGGTCTGTGTCTGCCATATTCTAGGTGTTGGGAGTGAATATTGAACAAGAAATGTATGGTTCCTATCCTCTTTAAGGTTAGATTCTATTAGCTTTTACAGTGTCGTAACTTTACAGTATAATCCTAATTAATTATATATCTCAGCTGGTTCAGGCTTGGCAAAAAAAAAAAAGCAAAATTATTCGCAAAGCTAGAAAGAACAACTCTTGGGAAAAATTCATAACTTTTTGGCTTACTCTTCATTGCCTAAACACTGTCACTCTAGCAGTAAAGGATGCTGGAAATGCAAGTGTTTAGAAAAGTATGGTGCTGCCATGAAGAAAATCTGTTTTTGTTTTGTTTTGTTTTCAGGTAAGTAGAAAGGAAGAGAAAAATAAAAAGAAATGGAGAATATATACCGTGTAGATAACTAGTAATTTCTAACACAGCTGGTGTAAAATTTCCTGTGGTTTATAACAGGTCTAGGTCCTGCCTATTTCTGAACATTTTAATCAGAAATGCGTTACTACACTCACTTGTTTTTATATTAGAATAAGGGCTATTTATTACCATCGGCTCAGGAAGTGACCCAATCTGGCCTTGTAAGACAGAATTAATTTGCAGTGACTCCAGCGGAAAGTTGGCTGCCTTTTAACTTAATAACTTGAAAACTGTCAGTATCCTTTGAAGTTAATGATAGTTGTAAAGTGCAAATAAAAATTTTCCTAAAGGAAATCAAACTCACTAAGATTCGTAAATGAATGCTCTGTCACTAGAACCGCTAATGTGTGTGTGAAGGGGAAGTGGGGTGTGAGGGATAGGACCGAGTTTAGAATTTTATTGTTTTCGGTCTGGTTTTGTTTTGGCTCTTGAATTATAGAATGCCTAACAAGTTTTCACCTTGGAAATAAAATGTAAAGCATTTAATGGGTTTCTGCTGGTTGTCAAGTGGAATATTAGAAGCAGAGCTGTTTTGTGTGAGAATTTGTGCTGGGAATACTTAAAATATGATTGTCACCTCTGGCATGTTGGCACAGCCAGACCTCACCAGGTAAATAAACACAGTCTTTCTGCCCTGGCAGGTGATTTTATGAATTAGTGTATGGACCCCCATTTTAATTAGCTTTTATTTTCTTTAACGAGTAAAGTTACTGACTGAACTAAGCATAAAAGATTCATCCATGCAGAAATAGCAAGCAGCTCTCATCCAAGTTATGTAAAGTAAAAAGCAAGTCATTTCAAGGAAACATCAGCAGCATATTTTGCATGTGTAATATATAACTAATTTCAGTCCCAACTTTAAGCAGCAAGAAGGTTCCAACAAGGGTGGGGAAGCTTTCCCCCCTTGGCACATCCCTGCCTTTCATTTACAAGTCAAAGTTTGTTTCGGCAGGAAGTAGCGCTTTTTTTTTCCCTCTTATTGCTCATTTGTGGGTTTATTCCTATTTAAATTGTTGATCCAAAGAGAGGCCAGATTGACGTCCCTGGGGACTGCAGGTCCCTGTTGGTGTCTGGCAACTGAAGGGGCATGCAGGAGCTCTGTGCTCACTAAATTTGTGGTAACTTTAGGTTTCTGGAGGAAGAACTATAAAAACCCTCCTGAAACCTGGGTTGGCACCCTCTGCCCACGACCATCCCCAAAAGACACAGCAGTGAAGTTAATTTCATTAAGGTGGTTGGAAGAAATTAAAGGATTCTTTTTCATTAATGTCTTTCTCAAACACAACCTTTCAGGCCCTCAATTTTTTCTATAACTCAATGATTCTAAATTTGCCTGATTATAAGAGATACATGTGTGGTTAAAACATTTTCTTTAGGATTCTTCCCTTGGAAATTCTGTTCTTTAAGGCTGGGCGGTATTCTTATAACAAGTACTGCTGATTGTTCTTATCATCAAGGCAAGCTGAAGAAGGCTTCTCTTATATGAATGGGTATGATGGATCGTAGACTGAAAACACTAAGTTTAAGATTATCTCTAAAAGTCTGCTTCCTCATTATGCAGTATTTATTACTGGAATACAATTTATAAGGCATTCGGTATCCTCAGCAACATGGGCAATGGAGTAGACCATTTCTCTCTTCAAAAAGTGGAAGTAATAACTTTAAGAGCAATAAAGCTTTTCTAGCAGTGCCAAACTCTGCAAGTATTTAAAGACCTGTAGAAACCACTGGTGTTTGAAACATTCATACCATTCACAGGAGCTGTGGGTTTCAAAAGGATACTTTCCTTAGTATCAGAAGGATTCTTTCCTTATTAGGACCTGTGGGAAAGGTGTGTATTGGTAGGTAAGCAGGTTGGGATTGTGTTCTTGCAAAGTAGAGGAGATAGAGTAGCCACCCTCCACTCCTGCCAGACAAAGAGATACCAGAGCCTAAACACAGTTTTAATATGACTATAAACAGTATGCTGAGAAGTTTCACAGTAGTCAGTTTCCTGCATGTTGTAAGTACTTGGAAAACTTGCCGGGACAGAATCTTGAGGCATGCAGTTCTCCTGCAGTAAAACCATGTATTAAAATCCAATCCAAGTTAACAATAGATTAGGAGCCTATCTTAGAGTAGGTGATGGATATCTATTTAAAATCACTAAGCCACCATGCCTGTAACTCATAATTTTTGATACTCTGATATTATCCTGAGAATTTCATGTGATCTCTCTGGATCATGTAGCTTATAAGATTTTCATACACAGCTGCAAAATTACTTGATAGTTTATCTGTAATCATCCTCTGCTACACAACACATCCCAGAGACTGTTGATGTGTGTCTCCCAGTCACTATTGGACTGTGATTCCCAGCTTGTTTCTCATCCTGGAGCTACTAAAATATAGCATCTGTACTTAGGTATTCAGTCAGCTTTCAAGTGAATGATTTGTGAAGCATTTGAAATCTCTAAAAATCTGCAAGGAAGAGACAGGCCAACACATCCCATAGTTCCTGCTACTCTAAAATTTCTTGGCATTTCTTGACTTGTAGTAGAAAAGAAAAGTTGAAAAATGTGCTATTTTTAAAGACATGTTTAAATGAGGTCATTTTTAAGTTGAATAAGTCTAGACTATTTGGTTGTTTATGTCTCTTCTTACAAATTAACCCTGTTTGTTGCTTCAAACTTGGAAATTTTCTTAATCTACCTCAATATAAAATAAGACCACATTCTTTTAATTTCAGAAATTGGAAAACACGTTCAGATTTCTGTAACCACTAAAATATTAATCAGAAAAACCTCTGCCCCATGAGTTAAAATTTTATTGTCTTTTATTTTGAAGTCTTACAGATTTTCTTTCAATTTATTTTCTCCAGTTGATTAGTAAAGTAAAGATATAAAAGTGCCATTGTAAGGAACAGTCCAATTTAGAAAAAGTGAGATTTGGGATTTGCTTAGAGGGTCTACCTCAGCTGAATTCCGAAGTGGTTTCACTTAATCTCTGCCTGAAAGGCTATAGAATTCATTATTATTTACCTGTTTTAGCAAAAATTTGGAAATGAACTTCATGTCTAAAAAAAAGGAAATGGTCACACACAGAAAAAATAACTTGGAGGCATTTATTAAGTTCAAACTCCTAGATTCTATTGGGCAACCAAATAAAAATACCCCGAGGGAAGTTTCTGGAAATTGTAGATTTTACAAATAGCCCTTGTGATTCTTACATTTCTGCAAACTTTGGAAGCATCACACTATTGCATTTGTAAGGTAGAATATTATTTGGCCATTAGATTCTGCTCCTGAAGAATTTGTAAGAAGATGAATGATGAAATATTCACAATAAAATACAGAATGATAAAAAAAACCCTACAAGTACATTCAGAAGGCAGACCAGAATCTAATAAAAAGGATCATTGTAGGGAGTTCCCTGGTGGCTAGTGTTTAGGATTCATCACTTTCAGTGCTGTGGCCCGGGATTCAATCCCTGGTCAGGGAACTAACAACCCACAAGCCTTGCGTCCAAAAGTAAAAAGTGTCCTGTTAAATCTGGCCTCGGGTATCCCCTTTTCATTTAGGAAATACCCAGTTGTGAATGTGCTTTTAAAAAATAAGGACCAGCGGAAGACAGAGCACAACCAAAAAGGTTGCAGGAAACAGGCTGGGAGTTTTAGTTCCCTGTGTATGTCCTTGGGTCAGAACAGGTATGTCCAAAAGGAAAAGGAAGGGATGATGAACAGAGTAAAGAGTGAAGAGACTGATGAGTTAATGAATCACTGAGTTACTACAGATTCTGAGGATATCCAGGACACAGCACCAGAGAGGCCCACGACTAGAATTTAGTCTTTACCACACAGCGCTGTCCTGGACCTTCCTGGAATTCCCCTCCCATGCCCTGACCTTCAGGAAGCATGCACCGGGGGATTTAAGAGAAAAGGCACCACTACAATCCGCAGACATCCGGAAGCAAGGCGGGGAGAAAGAGCGCTGATGAAACCATGGGACACAGGGAAGCATGCAGGTGTGGTAGGCGCCTCCGTGATTCCCCTTGTGCAAGAGGGACACCGGAAACCTAGAAGGCCTGGGTGGTCCTATGAAGGTCACCATTTTGCTTACACACACACACACACACACACACAGGAAAGTGCTGAGCAACAGACCAGGACAGGCAGAAGTGTTATCTCTGCACGTTGAGATTCAAAACGCTTCCTGTCTTGTTTTGTTGTTGTCCTCCACTAGACATATACGATCTTTATAACAAAGGAAAAAGTGGTTAAACTTTGATAAAGAAAGTTGATTTTTAGATTTTTTTTTTTAGCAAAAAAGTTCTAACTGTGGGAAAATAATAATAATAAAAACACTAAATCTAATACCCAGTTTTAAATCCCACAGTACTCAGAGCTATCATTAGCTCATATTTTAGTAAGACCCACATTTGTCTATCATGAATAAAACCCGACTCCTGGGCTCTCAAGTACTGATGTGCTGCACACAGTAATTTGCACTGAAGCGCCGCATCATACGGCGTGACTGAGACTAAGCAAAGCACAGCATTGATCATGCGTGGATTCCACAGGTTCCAAGTGGGGAAGGTATTTTTAATGATTCTCTGTTCATCTGTACAATTCTTTTTGCTATCAATCATACAGTGACTTATGGTTTCTTTTCCTTCTTTGAAAGAACGTTTTTCCCTCTATTTAGAGAATAACACTTATGAAACAGTATTATGTTTAGTCCATAAACATGTTGTGTCTGCTGTTGGGAAGACTGAGTTTGAAGGCCACCTGTACCCCTACTTGTGTAACTTTGCGTGAGTCTTTCCTTCTCTCCACAGCCGTATTTACCTGTGAGTGCTAATAAAGATCCTCTTATTTGTAGGCTTTTGTGATGATCACGTGTAAAGGGCTGACCATACTCTGTAGCCTATGTGCAAAATAAATTAAGTTGAATTGGTGTTTGCTCATAATAAAAACTTTAGGAGGAAAAACATTAAGAAGCAAGTAAATATGATCTGAATTCTTGCCTCCAAGGCAAGAAGAACTATCATTTTGCTGACTTTTTATCTTCCTTCTTTGTTTAAATAAAACATACAAAAATGGATCATCTTATACATACTGTATTATAATTTAACTTAATACAAACTAAATCATTTTCTCTGTTTTTAAATATGCTTCCAAAGCATATTATTTTCTGTTGCAACATGCTTTTAAATTTTTAAGAAAATATCTTTATTTAAATAAAGATACTTTATTTAAATATCATATTGGTGAGCCTAATGGCTATTTCCAAATCGTTGATATTTTAAGAAATTGCAGTGACGCCTCTCAAAACTAAATATTTGTGCATATCCATGATTCTTACCCTAGAATCAATATCTAGAATTCAAATTACTGAACAAAATAGTGTATTTTTAATATGTGTTTAACATATATTTGTAATTATTGTTAGCATGCTTTGTAGAAAGTATATGACAATGATTACTTCTAATAAAATAGAAAGTAGTCTTTAAACAGTCTGTTCAGCCTCTCATTTTGCCCCACAAAATGTTCATGGCTTTTAACTTTTTTGTTTATGCTTTGTTGAGATTCCAAAAAAATGACGGATTTTTTTCTCCTGTATATACATAGATGTTTAAACCTTTTAAAATATTTTACTTCCTAAATTGTCACACACACTGAGGAGACACTGGTTGACCACCTACTGAAGGAAGGCACACTGCAAGGGGGGCAGTGGACAGATGCTGGGATTCAGTCAGTGTATCTAAGGGGAGCAGGCACCATGTACTGTGCCTGGGACCTCAGGGGGGCTTGGGGATGTGCATCAGACTTCAGAAGCCAAGGGATCCCTCTTGGAGAACCTAGAACAGGAAGGTTCGACAAGTCCCACCCAAAGAGAACTTTTGTATTTTTTAACTGGACTCTGGTTGATGTAATGTGTTAGTTTCCGGTGTAGAGCAAAGTGATTCAGTTATACACATTACATTCATTCATTCTTTTTCACATTCTTTTCTCATATAGGTTATTATAGAATATTGAGGAGAGTTCCCTGTGCTATACAGTAGGTCCTTGTTGGTTATCTTATATGTAGTGTGTATATTTATATATATATCTATATCTATATCTGCTAAGTCACTTCAGTCGTGTCCGACTCTTTGCAACCGCACAGACTGTAGCCCATCAGGCTCCTCTGTCCATAGGATTCTCCAGGCAAGAGTACTGGAGTGGGCTGCCACTTCCTTCTCCAGAGTATCTTCTAATGCAGGGACCAAACCCGCATCTCTAACGTCTCCTGCATTGGCAGGCAGGCTCCCAAGCTCCTGATTTATCCCTCCCCCTTCCCCTTTGGTAACAGTGAGATTGTGTTTTATGTCCATGAGTCTGTTTCTGTTTCGTAAACGAATTCATTTTTATCAGTTTTGTAGATTCTACATATAAGGGATACCATATGATGTTTTATTTTCTCTGTCTGACTTCCTTAACTTGGTACATTAATCTTGAGGTCCACTGATGTTGCTACAAATGGTGTGCGTTGGTGAGAAAAGAGTGAGCACAGCTGACTCCGTGTTACTTCCGGTGGCATTGTTTCGTTCTTCTTATTGACGGAGTAACATTCCGCTGTGTGGACATATCGCATCTTCTTTACTCACTCACCTGTCGATGGGCACTGAGGTTGTTCCCACGTCTTGGCCATTGTGAACAGTGCTGCTGTGAGCACGGGTGCACGCATCTCCTCTGATTAGAGTTTTCTCTGGGTGTTTGCCCAGGAGTGGGATCAAAGATCTTACGATGGTTCTACTGCTAGTTTTTGAGGAACCTCCATGCCGTTTTCCATAGCGGCTGTAGCAGTTTACATTTCCAATAGTATAAAGGTTAAAGGGAACTGACATTTCTAGAGCACTTTTCATAGCGATAAAGATGCCCAGTTTTCCTCATGTAAAACCATAACTGCTTTCATCTGCTGATGTCTTACTGCCCACCTGTAATCAGAAAGGGCATGACTCCTGGGGCTGCCAGTGAAGTGAGCTAACACGCCCAAGAGTTCCCTGTGACAAGTGGACGTGCTGGCTTCGCCCTTAGCTCTGACTCCCAGCTCCACTGTAATTTACACCTGGGTTTTCAACTTTCTTTAAAAAGTCTTTGATACATTTGTGAGGTTTTCCATGGCTGTATCCTCCTCTTCCTTAAATTGATCTCATGTTTATTTGTCAAGGTTTTTTTTTTTACTAATATTTATTAAAATAAATAAAAGCATATGCTTTCATGTGTACCACATAAAATCATTTTACTCCTTCACCTCCCTCCTTTTGCCAGAGATGAGGACACTTTGCAAGTCCCCTCTGGGGACATTTGCCCCTTTCCCAGTGTCCTCACCAGGAACAGTGCAGTATCTGGAGATGGCAGGGCAAGTATTGGGATCTTGTCTTCCTTCTGTTGGTTTCTCTACTCCTGTTCTGTGTGGTCCCGGGAGGAACTGGGGAGACCTCTTTCCAGTGTGAAGGGTGAGTGTCCTTGTCTCAAAGGGGAAGAAAGAAGAGCCTCAGAGGTTCTGCTCCTGTTCAGAGAAGGTGCTTAACACGCCCTGTTTAACTTCACTTAAACAAAGGCCTAGTGACTCAGAGCATCAGCCTTGCTTCAGGCAAGCGACCTCATTCTCTGGGTGATTCAGGCCTCTTCCATCAGCTGGTCCAGCCTAGTGATTTGCAGTGGCCAGCACAGGTTAAGCCTGTGTGGCGAGGCTTTGTCTGGTAACATTTTCTTCATCAGCTATAATGACAATATGAATAAACCCTTCTAGTCAGGGAACGTTTGTTTTATTACAAAGAAAACAGAGGCACTTGAATTCTTTGAACATCTTTGAAAAAGGTCCTCACTGTGTCAGCCTCTGTTTGTTATTGTGGGACATGACAGTTATCTGAAGAGAACCAGCCAGATTTACTCTGACAGCCCCAGTCAGGGGAGAGAGCTCTCAATCTAATTACCTGGTAATCTAGTCAGGACAGGAGTAATTCTAGGCTTTTCTCAGGCAGCTAATCGCATTGCCCAGGCATTGGCGGCCACTCGAAGGGGGCTTTCAGGAGCCAGGTTTGGGGCCAGTACGGGCTTCCCTGGGCTGGGATTTCCTTGTCAACATCCCCCACACTGAGTCCTTCCAGTTGGTTGCTGTCACGGTTCGTGTTGTTGGTGTTTTTCTTGCTCCTTCACTGCGTGGGTAAGACAGTCCTAGTTCAGCCTCAAGGTCTAAGTCAGGCGGGCTTCCGGCCTTCTTTCTGAATGCAGCAGGAAACGGCACTGACTCTCAGGCCCACTTCCTTTCTCATGCAGGGGTAAATGAAGGGCGCTACACAGTTCTCAGGGGAAAAAGGAAAGGCGAAGTGCTTCTGTTCCTACTAGGAGGGCACTGCGACTTGTGGACTGTTTTGCACGTCATTTCTCCATTGATGTGGATGGTTTTAGAGAGCTTTTATAGAGAGAAGAGACAACGAGCAGATATTTAGCCTGTTGGTGACTCTGAATGTCAAGCTCTAAGGCAATATCAATCATGACTCATTTCCGTCATCACCATTTTAATAGAGAATTTGAAGACCGACAAAAAAGGGAAGGAATAAAATACATTCACTGAGCCGGAGAACTTGTGTCGCCACGGTAATTAATACCCTGCCATTTTCTTTCTCTCTGAAAACCCTCATTTAGGATAATTTCATATTATTGCTGTAAATCAGAATGTTTTTCTAGTGCATGGCTTTCCGACACTCCCCAAACTGAAGTGTCTCTGAAAAATCATTATACCTGCACCAGACCTCTTTTCTTCTCCCTCCTGTGTTTTGAACATTTCTCCATCTTTGCATAATCACTGCCTGGTCATTCTGAATCCAAACATCTGAATCTAAAAGAGGGGAATTCCCGGCACCCTTAGGTTTATAATACAGTAATTTCCCCCAAGCTACCTGTGGTAAATGGGCTTCCCAAATAGTTTCTAGCAAAACATATTAGGTGGACACAATGAAAAAGAGGAAACATAGAAGGCTGTGTTCAATTTTTGGTAATTTTGAGCAGCTTGCCACCCCAATTTGCTCTTTCTCACTTGAAATTTTTATGTACTTGAAAGTACATGCCCTTAGTGGCACTCGCCTCTGGAGACTGGTGTGTCTGGGATGGAGCCCACAGATTGATCTCAGACCCATAACTCTGCTTCTAAGGATCTCATCTCTGTATTTGTTTTGGATTTAGATTCCACAAAAACTACCACTCTGAGTTTTTCTAAAGAGTTCATGCAAACAGCAAATAAGCTCTAGTTTGGCACTCTTATCCAATATAATATACACATTTTATTCCGTGATTGCAATAACTATAATTGTTTGATTCTAAAGTATGGATAAAAGTAGTGTTACATTTGAAGAGTAGTTCATGCTGGGCATGTATATCAATACTTCCATGACTCAGAATGTGTGTTTCCATTCAGATGAAATGTATTCTCTAGGTCACTCACTGAAATGTTTACCCAATGATTTTATTTCAACATGACAACACTGTGTCACTCTATATAGCAACTTTCATCTGAAAATGAGAAAATGTTCAAGAGAAATTAATGCCATGGTTACTAATCCTTACAGAAATGTTGCTTCTCACAGGATCAAAATGAAGAAAACTATATGGTGATGACTTGAATGATCCTGCATCTCACTATCTCATTGGCACAAAAAAAGAACTCCAGTTCTTACATTTTGCAAGCCTATTTCTCAGTACAAGGTAAAATGACTTGGGAATGCATGAGACCCACTAAGGACACTGCATACTAAGAGTTTATCTGAGCCATGGAACCACTTAGTTCAGTTCAGTTCAGTCGCTCAGTCGTGTCCAACTCTTTGCGACCCCATGAATCACAGCACGCCAGGCCTCCCTGTCCATCACCAGCTCCCGGAGTTCACTCAGACTCACGTCCATCGAGTCCGTGATGCCATCCAGGCATCTCATCCTCTGTCGTCCCCTTCTCCTCCTGCCCCTAGTCCTTCCCAGCATCAGAGTCTTTTCCAATGAGTCAACTCTTCACATAAAGTGGCCAAAGTACTGGAGTTTCAGCTTTAGCATCATTCCTTCCAAAGAATACCCAGGACTGATCTCCTTTAGGATGGACTGGTTGGATCTCCTTGCAGTCCAAGGGACTCTCAAGAGTCTTCTCCAACACGACAGTTCAAAAGCATCAATTCTTCGGCACTCAGCTTTCTTCACAGTCCAACTCTCACATCCATACATGACTACTGGAAAAACCATAGCCTTGACTAGATGGACCTTTGTTGGCAAAGTAATGTCTCTGCTTTTGAATATACTCTCTAGGTTGGTCATAACTTTCCTTCCAAGGAGTAAGCGTCTTTTAATTTCATGGCTGCAGTCACCATCTGCAGTGATTTTGGAGCCCCCCAAAAATAAAGTCTGACACTGTTTCCACTGTTTCCCATCTATTTCCCATGAAGTTATGGGACCAGATGCCACAATATTCGTTTTCTGAATGTTGAGCTTTAAGGTATTTGCAAATGTGGCATCTTTTCTCTGTTCTAAACACTAGGTCTTGAATGACACAAGTGATTATTATCTACAAATCAGTATACATTATTGATTAATCCTTTGCTCAAATTAGTATCTGCTGATATCTGGCTTTGTATAAGTTCAGCTTTGTGTTTTATTCATTCCTTGCTGAGTTATCTGATACTGGCTAAGGAATGTCCTAGGGCAAAAAGGTCTCTATATAAAGAACAATAATAAATTCCTTTATTACCATATATGAATGATCAACCTGCCCTCAATCAAGTTAGATTTTTTACAAAGAATGCTATCAACTTTGAACTTTAGTTAAATCATGAAGCAATTACTTTGAGATTTGATCCACTGTGTATTTTTTGATCTTACAATTTCACTGTATCATTTTTAATACTGTTTATTCCTCATCACTTTTGTTTTGGATTTTTTTTTTTTTTGGTCAGTTCATTTGATGTGTTTTAGTTTTGAGTCAAAATCTACTTCAAACCAGTGATTGTTGAACTTCTTTATACAATTAGGAATTTCTAAGATGATATTTGGTGTTTTGCCATACGAAAGGCATACCATCCATATTGGAATTGTTTAGTGACTTTGTTCAGAGATTTTTAAAAATTGACAGTTTGGGTGAATCATTTAATCATTTAATATTACTGGCCATTATCAAGGCCCTCTGTCTCCTGCCCAATATATAGATTTTTTAAAAAATTTATGTTCTCTAATTATGTGCAGTTTGCAAAGCTGACATTTGGGGGCTCCTGCAAAGTCCTACATTACTTTTCATCTGTTCAATATGCTGGGCACTATTTGCTGGGTGTGCTTCGTACTGCATGTCACTAACACACAATTCTGCTGTCTTCATGATGTTCTATCTGTACTGTCCAACAGAGTAACCATTTGTCATATGTACGTCTTTAAATTGAAATTAAATTAAAAATTCAGTTTATTAGTGGCACTAGTCACATTTCAAGTGTTCAAGAACTCTGTGTGAGTAGCGACTTCCCGACTGGACAGGCAGAGGTAGAATATTTCCGTCATTGCAGGAAGTGCTGGTGGCCAGCGGTGCCTTAAATGCTTAACAGACTTCCAGAGGAGAAACGTCCATTGACCCAGAGGCAGAGAGCAACTGTAGCCAGACAGTTCCAGGTTCAATACCAGAAGCAGCAAAGTCGATACAAGCAGCTGAGACTCTCAGAGGTACACATGTGTAATTACACCTCATCATGTGTTCTCACTGCAATTATATGAAATCATTCAAATGTTGGTTTTATTCATTCTTTAAAAGACACAGGGCCAACAGCCACTTGACAGCTTTGTTTTTTTGTTTCACTGCTGTTAACATATCACCTAAGGACTCTCACAAATATGTCCACCTTCAAATACTAGTTAAAGCTTCTAAGCGATGCTTCTGTTTTCTGTCCATTCAAAGTCACCTCTGTCCCATGCCAGCCAAGGGCTCATTTTTCCTCTTCTTCATTTTCCCCTATCTTGCCCTGTTCCTGTAGTTCTGCTTTTATGATGTTTAGTTATCAAAGGATAGAAAGGGGGGAGACTTAAATGTGTCTTTTACACTAGATATTTTGTTTTCAGAATCTCCCTCTTGGTATAAGTGGGAAAGGCTTTGAGGCAAGTCAGTTCCTTTCTGTACTTCCATCCTCCTTCTGAATCCCATGGGCGGAGGAGCCTGGTAGGCTGCAGCCCATGGGGTCGCGAAGAGTCAGACATGACTGAGCGACTGCATTTTCACTTTCATGCACTGGAGAAGGAAATGTCAACCCACTCCAGTGTTCTTGCCTGGAGAACCCTGGGGACGGGGGAGCATGGTGGGCTGCCGTCTATGGGGTCACACACAGTCGGACACGACTGAAGCGACTTAGCAGGATTATCTGGGAGCAGACATCTGGCCTCTAAAGCATCCTTCTTCTTTTTTATCAAATGCTGGGCCCTGAATACGCTCACGGGACTGTGGTAGCCCCTTCCAGGAAGTGTCTTCACTCTCTGTGGACACACATTCTTGTTTTTGAAAGTTGGGACTTATCAAACTAAACAAAACAAAACAAAACAAAAAACTGGTCAAACTTTTCCCATCAAACGACCGCAGGAAAGATTAAATGTCGCATTGTCAGTAGAAGGGAAAATTCAAGACAGTAATTTATTGTGAAAGTGAAAGACGCTCAGTGGTGCCCAGCTCTTTGCAACCCCATGAGCTACATAGTCTGTGGAATTCTCCAGGCCAGAATACTGGAGTGGGTAGCCTTTGCCTTCTCCAGGGCATCTTCCCAACCCAGGGATCAAACCCAGGTCTCCCGCATTGCGGGCGGATTCCTTACCAACTGAGCTATCAGAGAAGCCCCTGATAATTCATTGTGGAAGAAAATAAAATGCACAAAATAAAAGAGGTTTTGTCTTCAAAAGCTTAGGAATTTGAAGAACTTGAGATGACTAGGAATATGTTATATTTAACCAGACTGTATTTTCAGGTAACCTCTTCTACAAACATGCTTTGAGACAACCCTGAAAGCGTAAGATTTGGGGAATTCATAGCACTCTGATATAGATAAATGATTTTTAAAACTGAATTCTTGGCATAATTTTTTAACTGGTCATACCCATTTCTCTTAAAATATAAAGGTTATTACATATGTATGTGTGTGTCTGTGTGTGTGTATTTTTTTTAATCCTCAAACCTTTTATCAGTGTTCTGCTGCTCACATTTACTTTCTTACTGCTACCTCCCTCCATAAGCACCTCATATTTTAGCAATGTTTAGCATACTGCAGCTCCCAGAGCAAGCTGGGCCCCACTTTTGCTATAGCTAGAATGCACTCTTACCATCAACTACCTGGAGAACTTGGGCTCATCACTTACCTCTGCTCCGGGGCTCCATCTGTAGTGAAGTGTCCATTGCTTCATGAAAAATGACTCCAGCACTTAGTGGCATACAGCAGCCGTTATGAACTCACCGTCTCAGTGGCTGAGGGATCCTCGGGTGACTCGGCGGGACACTCTGGCTTAGGGTGTTTCACAAAGCTGCACTCAGAGTGATGGCCAGGACTGCACCTAAAGGAGTGTCTGCTTCCCAAATCACATACCCAGTTGTTGGAAGGACTCAGATTTTCGACACACGGGCTTGCCCATAGGCCAGCTGGCAGTATGGCAGGAGAGCAGAGACAGAGAAAATGTGAAGTCAGGATCACAGTCTTATGTTACTTGATCTTGGAAAGGCCATCCTATCTCTTTGGTCCATTCTATTTATTATGAACAAGTCACTCAGTCTAGCGCACACTCATGGGGAGGGCATTACACAGAGTGTGAAGGCCTTTGGCAGTCATGTCAGACGCTCCTTACCAGATATCCCCCTGGTCCAGATGATCTCAGGGACGCTAAGTATGGGGTCCTGATATTACCTAAGACCACACTTCCCCACTGAATTCCAGTGACCACTTTCCGTATCTTACTGGTTTTCCTATCCTTGGTGCAGTGGCTCCATGGGACAGGTATATGAATACTAGTTGAAGGACTGAATGAATGAGTCCACTGTGAAGATTTATATAAGGATGACTAAAATCCATTGGATCTACGAAATAGATCATACAGAGGGTTTTCCGATGTAACAGTACGTGTGAGCTCCTTAAGGACTTCATATTCTGCAAAATCATGCACTAAATATAATGAAACTTATGGAAGAAAAATAAAGACATGACAGACCCCACAAAATCGATGAAAATTCATAACCCCAGCACTTATAAAAATACTAGCAATGCAAGTTTCCACTCTAGGGTGAGTATGGGCACCTTCCAGATGTAGGTATTGGAGGGCATTCAATTTTCCCAGAGACTCCTTATAGTAGAATTTTAGAAACTAAGTTCAGCTACCTTTTTTTAAAAAGTAACCTATTGTTTTAACACGAGAAAAAAAAGTCTTTGCAGCTTCTAACCTGTGTTCACAGCTTTGTCAGATGAACTAGTAGAGTAGAAAGCAGAGAGGTTCTTGAAGCTTCTAAACCACCCTGACTGCATGGAAGGCAATTTTGCAGAATTCTTAACTTTTTCCTGAGGATCTCAAAGTGTCTGCTTTTTTGGCTGCTTATTTTGCATTGTTTCCTGTTATTAATTTACTTTTTGCTTGTCAGAAAGCTTACCCCTGCTCACTTCAAAGCATTAGGAAGCTTGGGAGAATCTCAGAGGAGCCACACACTTCCATCTTTATCTTATTTTTCAATTGCATATGAGTTCGTTCTTGCCACTGAAACACCACATACAGGAGAACAAACTGTCTCATTCTTCTAGCTTTAGGAAAATCCCCTAGGAAACATCCAACTCCATCTCTTGTTTTGAGAGTACAGAAGGTGTCCTTAGGCCTTTGGATGCAACTCATGTGGTAACTTTGCGCTAATTTCTAATTTTCAAACTAATTGTGATTTTAAATTAAGCATAACTTCTTTCACTCAAGCGTTTCAACATCTATTCTTCCATCATTCTCTCCTACCCTTCATCCCTTCTGTTCTATTATATTCCATTACTTTTCATTTATTTTGAATTTGTATTTTATTTACTATTTGAATAGATAATATATTCACATGGCAATATATGTCGAGAAGCATCTCCTTCTCATCTCAGCCACCATTAAGATAATTTCTATCCTAAAGTCTAGGGGATCTTGCTATCCTCATTTGGAGTTGTGCAAAGGCCATGTTACCAATCAATTTTTTTTAATTGGAGGCTAATTATTTTACAATAGTGTAGTGGTTTTTGCCATACGTTGCAATGAATCAGCCATGGGTGTACATGTGTTTGCCATCCTGGCCCTACCTCTCACTTCCCTCCCCATCCCATCCCTCAGGGTCATCACAGGGTACCAGCACTGCACACCCTGTCTCATTTTTGTCATCAGATTCTAACACATGATATTTTTAACTCATATAAATACATTCCTGTTTTATTTTAGCTAACTAGAACCTCCTTGATTCCAACAGTTGAGAAATACAGAGATTTCTATGTGTTGGCACATCCTCATTGTCCTAAATATGCAACAGACAGGAAAGGGTGTGGCTATAACTTCCTCAGCTGTAATTCAATCTGTTTAGTTTTTGTAAATATAAATTGTTATGAAATTTTTTACTCAGATCTAGAAATTTTCCAACAATTTTGTAGGGGTTTGGGAAATGGCATAAAGAGAAAACCAAAAACTCATAGAAATGACAATTATTTAAGATATCACCAACGTGCTTGTCAAGATATACGGAACCCGGATTAAGTAAGAAATCCAAGACTTTTACATTTCTATGCCTTCCATTAGCTAATGAATATTCATTTGCAAAGCCGTAATTTCAGGTTCCCCTGCTAGTGATCTGATAACTACATACCTGACATGTATTTGAGGAGGAATTCACTACGAAGCTGTGGCAGAATTTTGTTGCTCACATATATGAAACAAGAGACAAAATTAAAATTTCTCAATGGAAGGTGTTTTTGGAGTTTCTAGGCTAATTCAGGTAAAAAAAAAAGAGAGAGAGAGAGAGAGAGAAAGAGAAGCTTGATGGTGTTTTACAGGCAAAATATTTGGAGTCTATTAAATTAATTTCCAAGGTTTGTCCTATGACAGCCCTCTTATCTCAGAGATGTCAAGGAAACTTCTACACTGAGTCACATGCTCTCTTGTGAATTTCTGAACTTGCCAGAAATGCAAACTTCATTGTACTTTCTGCTAGTGGCTGAACTCTAAATTCCAAAGTCTTCTTTCTTCCCTTTGGACTGAACATACGTGAAAGTTAGAAAAATGAATTTGTAGGAAGCAAAGAAGCACAGCAGCAGGAGTCCTGTAGTTGGGCACGTAGACTAGAAACAGCCTCTGTAGCCAGATTCCATGGGAAGGAGCGGATTAAGACGAGGACAGATATTTGGAGATATTGGTTAGAAAAGAGTCGTAATTTGGAAAAAGAAAAGCCATCATAAATACTACTTGTTAAGATTTGCTTAGAAGCCTTTTTAATAGCAACATCATGGCAAAACATTAGATCTATGTAGACCTGGTCTTTATATCCAGACCTGCTGCTTAGTAGCTATGAGATCTCAGTGAAGCCACTTAAACTCTCCAAGTAACATCTTGGCATCTGTAAAACTGAGATATGCATACATACATTTCATGGTTATTCTGAAGACTAACGATATTGAATAGGTAATTTTCACATTAGACCTGGAAAAAGACTAAGTTATAACCACTACTGTGACTTCTCTTATTTATCCTCTTCTTCATCATCACTGGAGAGGCATAATTCTGCTGAAAACCTCAAAGATGACACAGAGCTGAAGGAAGACATCTTTGAACCATGTTTAACCACTCAAGGCCAGAGATGGAGTAATTTCAGGACTTATCTTGCTTCCATGTAGTTGAAGGATTCTAAGCCGTAGACAAGGATGACAATGTGTATTTATGGGCTTCTTGAGAAACCAATATGCAGGTCTGGAAGCAACGGTTAGAACTGGACATGAAACAACGGACTGGTTCCAAATAGGAAAAGGAGTACGTCAAGCCTGTATATTGTCACCTTGCTTATTTAACTTATATGCAGAGTACATCATAAGAAATGCTGGGCTGGAAGAAGCACAAACTGGAATCAAGTTTGCTGGGAGAAATATCAATAACCTCAGATATGCAGATGACGCCACCCTTATGGCAGAAAGTGAAGAGGAACTAAGAAGCCTCTTGATGAAAGTGAAAGAGGAGAGTGAAAAAGTTGGTTTAAAGCTCAACATTCAGAAAATGAAGATCATGGCATCTGGTCCCATCACTTCATGGGAAATAGATGGGGAAACAGTGGAAACAGTGTCAGACTTTATTTTTTTGGGCTCCAAAATCACTGCAGATGGTGACTGCAGCCATGAAATTAAAAGATGCTTACTCCTTGGAAGAAAAGTTATGACCAACCTAGATAGTATATTCAAAAGCAGAGACATTACTTTGCCAACAAAGGTCCAACTAGTCAAGGCTATGGTTTTTCCAGTAGTCATGTATGAATGTGAGAGTTGGACTGTGAAGAAAGCTGAGCGCCAAAGAATTGATGCTTTTGAACTGTGGTGTTGGAGAAGACTCTTGTGAGTCCCTTGGACTGCAAGGAGATCCAACCAGTACATTCTGAAGGAGATCAGTCCTGGGTATTCTTTGGAAGGAATGATGCTAAAGCTGAAACTTCAGTACTTTGGCCACCTCATGTGAAGAGTTGACTCATTGGAAAAGACTCTGATGCTGGGAGGGATTGGGGGCAGGAGGAAAAGGGGACGACCGGGGATGAGATGGCTGGATGGCATCACTGACTCGATGGACGTGAGTCAGTGAACTCCGGGAGTTGGTGATGGACAGGGAGGCCTGGCGTGCTGCAATTCATGGGGTTGCAAAGAGTCGGACACGACTGAGCGACTGAACTGAACTGAACTGAGGTGATAATAGTCTTTGTGCCTAAATCTTGATTAATATAATCATCCTAAAACAGTAATAGCACTTCCATTGTGTGGGTATTTGCCCATAGCAGTCAGGGGTATATTTTTTCACCCAATAAGCCTTGTAGATACTCCTCCAAATCACCAATATCAAGCAACATAATATATCTCTAGTAATCATCCTGTTACAGTTCTACTTCTCATGATTTTGCAATGAGTCACATTTCTTGGCCATGATACCGTCCTTGGGAAAGTCTAGTATTTTCCTTAGAACAGCAGTTACTCTGTCCTCAAGTCCAAGGTATGCTTGATCAGGCCCCCTTTTCAGGGTCTCCATAAACCTTGTCATGCATTCACTCATTTGGCACTTATTTACTGTTCTGTGATCAAGAATTCCCGATTGTGTAGCATTTTGCACCCTTCCTGAGTGGCCTTCCTTCCCACCCCCTCTATGCAAGAAGGAGGGGTTGACACTGAGTCCATTTGTAAGTAACTTAACTGCTACCTCTGCCCACCCATTTTAGCAGCTGCTGCTATAGACACAGTGTTTAAGTCAGACAAAGAAAAACAAATACCATATGATATCGCTTATGTGTAGAATCTAAAAAATGGTACAAATGAACTTATCTACAAAACATATAGAGTCACAGATGTAGAAAATAAACTTACGGTTCAGTTCAGTTCAGTTCAGTCACTTAGTCGTGTCCGACTCTTTGTGACCCCATGAATTCCAGCATGCCAGGCCTCCCTGTCCATCACCAACTCCCAGAGTTCACTCAAACTCATGTCCATCGAGTTGGTGATGCCATCCAACCATCTCATCCTCTGTCGTCCCCTTCTCCTCCTGCCCCCAATCCCTCCCAGCATCAGAGTCTTTTCCAAGTTACCGGGGGGTAAATATTAGTATGGGTAAATTGGGAGATTGGGGTTACCTATCATATATATCATATATAAAATAGGTAACTAATCAGGACCTATTATATAGTACAAGGAACTCTACTCAATCATGTTTAATAGCCTATATGGGAAAAGAATCTAAAAAAGAGTGGATATATGTGTCTGTACAACTGATTCACTTTGTTGTATACTTGAAACTGACACAACATTGGCAATCAAAGAAACTCTAATAAAAACTGTGAAAAGAGGAAAAAACGGGAAAAGTGGTGGGGGAAGACCGACAGAAGAAACGGTGCACATAATCCCACTTCTGATCATTTTAAACCCATTTTTCAAATGATAAGCTTGCATGTTGTAAGGGAGGGGTTTGCTGATGGGAGAATCAAGATCTCTTGCTTCTTGAATGACATGTAAATCTAGGGCCACAAACTCATATGCCTTCAGCGTCACCTGGGATTACAGGCCACAGACTGTCACATGGATGCAGCAGCAAGTCGAACAGTGAAAGTCGGGAGAATAGGGGAGCATCTCTAGTCTAAGGGGCCCTGAGACACAGAAATAGGTGCTGGATGTGACCCCATCTTCTGATTTTCCAAAAGAAGTTGAAATACCTAAATCGGTGTGTATGTGTGTAAATGTATGCTTTTTAAACATTAACAACCACTTTAATAAGGCACCATTAGATCACAAAACCTGACCTCATTGACTGCGGCCCCAGAAGACTGAAATTGTGCCTCTAAATCCACATGCTTTGCTTCATATAGCCATTAAACTGTAGCCCTTTTGTTTTATTAAACAAGCTCTCTTGTTTCATTTTATTATTTGCCTCACTTTCTTCCTCGGTGTATTCATCTGTGAAATAGGGATAAGAGCATTCGTTTCTCTGTCTCCAAAGAATCAAGGATCATGGCGCCTGGGAAGATGAATGAGGTCATTTGGTTCAGCACTCCTTGCTGGGTGGAAGAGTGATGGCTTATAAATGCTAATAGTGTTTGAATTATGTGAGCTTTCATGGAAAGAGAGCTGGACCATTTAGCTCCCCCTCTGCAGGGAGTTATAAGAGAGGAAGCCAGGGAGGAAGAGACTGGAAATGCTTCTTCATGACTGCGTCCTGGGATGAACTATGAAGTGACCTTGGGGATGCCATGTTTGTGTCCATTGTACTGTACAGTGCAGTGTAACCTGGAGAGAGCAAAACTCTCCCTGTGTGAGTTTGTGATTTTGGATCTGTTGGAAGAGTGTGAGCAAATGCGGATGAGCTGTCTCCCTAAGGGTCTGGCTCACAGTCCTTTTTTATGCTATGATCAAATTGTCCTTTATTCACTCTCTCGTACAATAGCTAGAGTAGACTCAGTTCAGTTCAGTCGCTCAGTCATGTCCGACTCTTTGCAACCCCATGAATTGCAGCACGCCAGGCCTCCCTGTCCATCACCAACTCCCAGAGTTCACTCAGACTCACGTCCATCGAGTCAGTGATGCCATCCAGCCATCTCATCCTCTGTCGTCCCCTTCTCCTCCTGCCCCCAATCCCTCCCAGCATCAGAGCCTTTTCCAGTGAGTCAACTCTTCGCGTGAGGTGGCCAAAGTACTGGAGTTTCAACTTTAGCTACTGACAAAACCCTCGCATATCACTATATTCACCCAATGACAGCTGATGCATCTTTGAGATACTCCTAGTTGGTGGGTTGCATGTCCCATGATGATTCAGAAAACTGACACTTCCCCATCGTGTGGCTCTCCATGCTCTGGGCCTCCCCCATTAGCTGTCAGATGAAGTCAGAGAGTAGGGCATTACCTGTGAACGACGACTATGAGCCTCACCTGAAAGCACATGCCATTTCTGCTCACATCCCCTTGGCTAGAACTCGGTCACCTTGCCACACAAGGGAGGCTGGGAACTGCAGTCACATCCCCCCAAAGAAGAGGAAATCTCTGTGACTGTCCATGGTCCCTGCCAAGCTTCAAATGTTTTCAGACACTCGTCCTCCTGTTCATCACCTGCTGGATGTGTAGTTGACTCCTTTGACCCAAGGCACTGGAGTTGAGTCTGCTCTTCCCTTTATTCTGGTGCTCCTCGACAGCTGGATTACTGGCTTCTTGGTTTTTGTTATGCTAAAATCAGACATACTAAATGGCCGTGTCAGCTTTTGTTTTGTTCTGTTTTAACCCCTGCGTTCTTTCCATCTGCTAATTGCATTTTTCATCTTGTTACTTAAGAGGGAAGTTTCTTCTCCATTGAGGGGTGTTTTTTTTAATATTTATTTGTTTTTTCCTGCGTTGGGTCTTAGGGTGCACGAACTTCTCTCTAGTTGTGGCAGGCTGGGTTCGTTGCTCTGAGGCATGTGGGATCTTAGTTCCCTGACCAAGGATCGAGCTCACAGCCCCTGCACTGTAAGGCAGATTCTCAACCCACTGAACCAGCAGGGAAGTCCCTCCATTGAATGAGGAGTATTGAATTTGAATACTTGTGTTGTCAGGAAGCATTGGCAGCCTCTAACATCACCGGAGACTGTCTATAATGTTCGTAGCTATGGCTTCTGGTATAAATTATTAATCCCTGGGCAGAAACAAAAATACCTGTTCATTATTTTTAGTGTTTGATTCTGAGACTATCATGGGAGGCAGAGTTCTATTTGGAGTGCTGTATAATATAAAAATAAAATGACTGAATACTTTGAAATTAAACAGCGACTTTGATTAGTATAAACAGTCAATACTAATCAATACATACAAAGCAATACAAATGTTCCTGCTGTTTTATAATAGCACAGTGTTTTATATGGCATGCTTCTTAATGCTTGATAAATGATAAGGGAAAAGAAGATAGATACATTCTCACCCAAGCTGGTGCTTGTTATGAGGGTTGGGAATCTGAGTAGGTATGAAAAACGGAGGCTTAATTAACCTTTGACAGAGCGTCTGTTCAAAAATTCGTGAAAATGGAAAGCTTCAAGAAAGGTAAATAAGTAACAAAAATATCCTCTAATAATTGTCAATCTGTAGGCAGTCGAGTACAGGGATTAAGAGCTCTAGACATGGACTCCCCAGGTTTCAGTCCTAGGCGTATCAAATCCTGCCTGTATTTCCCTGTAAAATATCTGTTTCCTTACCTGTAAAATAAATTATAACAAAAATAAAACTCATAATACCTTGAAGGTGAAAGTGAAGTCGCTCAGTCGTGTCCGACTCTTTGCGACCCCAGGGACTGTAGCCTATCAGGCTCTTCTGTCCATGGGATTTTCCAGGCAAGAGTGCTGGAGTGGATTGCCATTTCCTTCTCCAGGGGATCTTCCCGACCCAGGCATTGAACCCCGGTCTCCCGCATTGCAGGCAGACGCTTTACTGTCTGAGCTACCAGGGAAGCAAGGATAAATAAGTGGATGTTTGTGAAAACCTTGTGACAAGTTATGACCAGTTAAGAAGCGCTTGTAAGGTTAGTTGTTATAAGTGCACAGAGAAAGAAATGCATCTCCTTCAGAGAAAAGTGATTTAAAACAATACTGCTCAAAATGTCATGGGCATACATACCAATACCTAAACATCAAGTTGCTATGGAGATCGGGTTGATTAGGTCTGTTATGGAGACTGAGATTATGTATTTCTTCCAAGTTTCTAAATTACATTGACTTTGCTTGTTCTTGGACTACACATTAAATACAAAGAATTAAACTTTATAGTATATCATAATCTAAATATTAAGTTGTCTGTTGTTCATCTAGGAATGTGATGAATTGATATCCTGGCAGTTGATGAGAAAGAGAAATTGCTCTTCATGGTGTAAAATATCTGAAAAGCTTCAGTAAATGAGCAACAGATACTGTTGAATGAGATGCTTGAGGAGCAAAGGAAGAATCCAAAATTTCATGTGCGTCGTATTTCGTGTCAGGAACTATTACAGCCTGGAAATGTCGTCTTAAGTAAGAGTCAGTGATTTAGGGTTGATGGACTTCAGCATTGATGAAACTTTTTGTTATTCTGAATTGCAGGATTTTTTGGTTTTTACTTTTTTTTGACATGATTCCTTTGGGCTATTGTCTACCACGAGCTGATCTGGCATTATTATTTCTTCAACATGCTGCATAAAAGACTAAAAATTTAAATGAAAGACAGTAGTTTTCTTTTACGTTTGTCTAATCTTTTTGGCTCTTACTTCTGTAAAGATTGCTGCATCTCTTTTTCAGAGCAGTGTCTTGGGATTCCTGCTAAAATACTAAATTTAGATCACTACTCTTCCCATTAATATCACCTTTTCCCCTTAATTGTCTGCTTACTAATGCATTATCCTGCTTCATGAGTGCCATTGTTAAAGCTTCAGATTCTAAACCTTTTCATATCTGTTGGTCATCTTTCTAGGTATTCTATGTTTCCTCTTTTCCTTTATCTTAAAAAAAATAAATTAGAGTATATTTGATGTACAATGTTGTATTAGTTTCAGGTGTACAGCAAAGAGAATCAGCATATATATATATATCCTGATATCCACTCTTTTAAGATTCTTTTCCTTTGTAAGCTGTGAAAGATTATTGAGTATAGTCTCCTGTGCTATACAGTAGGTCCTTATTAGGTATTTATTTTATATATAGTACCATGTATATGTCAACCAATTTATTCTTCTCCCTGGTAACCATAAGTTTATTTTCTACCTCTGTGACTCTACTTCTGTTTTGTAAATAAGTTCATTTTTACCCTTTTAGTTTTGGATTCTACATATAAGTGATATCATATATTTCTTTCTCTGTTTCTCAATATGACAGTCTCTAGGTCCATCCATGTTGCTGCAAAATCCAGTATTTTGTTCTTTTTAAGGTTGAGTATTATTCCATTGTGTGTGTGTATATGTATGTATGTATGTGTGTGTATATATAGATACACCACACCTTCCTTATCCATCCATCTGTCTATGGGCATTTAGGTTGCTTCCATGTCCTGGCTGTTTAAAGGCTGTTGCAGTGAACACTGTGGTGCATGTATCTCTTCAAATTATGGTTTCCTCTGAGTGGGATTTCTGGGTCATTTGGTAGTTCCATTTTTCATTTTTTAAGAACCCTCCATTTGTTCACCATAGTGGCTGTACGTTCCCAGCAAGAGTGTCTTTTCTCCATTTATGTTCTTGCCTCCTTTGTCATAGACTAGGTGACCATTGGTGTATAAGTTTATCTCTAGATTTTCTATCCTGTCCCTTTGGTCTATATTTCTTTTTTTAACAACAGTACAACACTATTTTGATGACTGTAGCCTGATTCCTTCAGTTCTGTTTTTCTTTTTCAAGACTTCTTTGGCTATTCAGGGTCTTTTGTGTTTCCATACAACTTGTAGATTTTTTTTTTTTTTTTTGGTCCTACTTCTGTGAGAAATGCCATTCGTAATTTGATAGAGATTACACTAGATCTGTAGATTGCTTTAGGTAGTATAGTCATTTTCACAGTATTGATTCTTCCACTCCGAGAACATCTCCATCTATTTCAGCCATCTTTGATTTCTTTCATCAGTATCTTTTATTAATAGTTTTCTGAGTAAAGTCTGTTGCCTCCTTGTTGTTGTTCAGTTGCTAAGCTGGGCCCAACTCTTTGCAACTCCATAGACTGTAGCACACCAGACTCCTCTGTCCTCCACTATCTCCCGAGTTTACTCAGATTTATGTTCATCGAATTGGTGATGCTATCTAACCATCTCATCCTTTGTCACCCCCTTGTCTTTTTGCTTTCAGTTTTTCCCAGAATCAAGGTATTTTCCAGTGGTTTGGTTCTTCACATCAGTTGGTCAAACTGTTGGGATATTTGCCTTCTTAGGTAGGTTATAATAAACCTACCTAAGGTTTGGTTGGGTATTCTATTCTTTTTGATGCAGTGGTAAATGGGATGCTTTCCTTAAGTTCTCTTTATGATCTCTCACTGTTAATGTTTAGGAATTTAAGAGATTCTGTGTACTCATTTCACATCCTGCAGCTTTACCAGATTCGTTGGTGAGCTCCAGTAGTTTTCAGGTCGCATCTCTAGGACTTTCTGTGTATAGTATCATGTTCTCTGCCTAGAGAACTTCTTTTCCAATTTGGATTCCTTTTATTTCTTTTTCTTCTCTGATTGCCATAGCTAGATTCTCTGAAACCATGTTGAATAATAGTGGCAAGAGTGGACATCTTGTCTTTTTTCTGATCTTAGAGGAACTGCTTTTGGTTTTTCACCATTGAGAATGATGTTTGCTGTGGGTTTGTCACATTTGACTATTATAATGTAGAGGTAAGTTCCCCTTATGCCCACTTTCTGGAGAGTTTTTATCATAAATGGGTGTTGAATTTTGTCAAAAGTTTTTTTTCTACACCTATTGAAATGATCATATGGTTTTATTCTTTAGCTTGTTAATATAGTGTATCATATTGATCTGCATATATTGAAGAATCTTTGCATACCTGGGATAAATCCTCCCTTTATTTTAATAGAATTGTACAGCTTGGTCAAGGTTTTGGAGCTGCAAAGAGTTGGGCCCAGCTTGGGTCAAGGTTGTCGATGGCCTGCTGCTGGGCTTTGAAGCCCCTCTACAGAGGGTTGAATTTCCACTTTTCCCTTGTTCTCCTTGCATTTTTCCTTCTGTATATTTCCCTTGCAAATGGTGTAAGCATACAACTCAGAGATAGACAAGTAAGCTCCCAGGAGCTAGGACTCCAGGGCACCTGTCTAATAAAAATCTCAGCCCTTACTTCCTGTCAGAGGTCTTGTGGCCACTGTGGACCCTCAATACACAGATGTTCAGGTCACAGTCAACCGTCCTGTTTATTATTTTGCATAATTATCAACAGAGTGGTATACACGTGGCATTTGTAATGGCATTGTAATGGCATTTATGTGTCCTATTTTAAGGAAAAGAAATCTATACTTCAGGGTTCATTACATGGGATTGTGCTTTTAAAAATGCAACATGTGGAGAAAAAGAAAAGGCCTGTGATAATTGTGATCATAATTAGCCATATATTATAGAATTATGAGTCATGACTTTTTAAAATTGAAAGCATTGAAAGAGAGCCTAATTATATACTTTGACATCTTCTAGTGTTTTCAGCAAAAGTAGCAGTTTGTATTACCTATTTCTGAGTATTGGATAAAAAGGAGGGGACCTTAAGATAAGGCTTCCCAGGTGGCGCAGTGGTAAAGAATCTGTCCGCAAGAGGCATGGGTCTGGAAGATCGCCTCGAGAAGGAAATAGCAACCCACTCCAGCATTCTTGCCTGTGAAATCCCATGGACAGAGGAGTCTGGGAAGCTACAGTCTATGGGGCCACAAAGAGTATTTCTGAGTTTGGGAAAAGAGGGGACATTAAAGTTAACTGACAGTAAACAAATGTATTTTTCTGGCTAACAGACAATGCCATGTATATATAAATATTAACCCATTTCAAATCTATACAGTAAAGTAAAGCCGGATATGCTCCAGGTACAAAATTTGACAATGAAGAACAAGCAGGCATTCCCAAAATGACCAAAAGTTGATGATAGGGCCAAGATGTCAACACTAACTGTGAACAGGCTGAATTGCAACACCAGGAGAAAATGGGGATTGAAAGTAAGGGCTTCACCCCCCAAAATTATCTCACATACTAAATTGTTGATGGCTCTGCCTTTCTCCAAATAACTGTTACCTCTAGATTCTACCTACGTAATTCTTCTAACATCTTGAGGTTTCTTCTCCCTGGGAAGCCAGGAATGAAAAACATGGAAATGACAGTTTTTTCCAGATGAGAGCCAACAGGTTGGCCATACAAAGCTTGTGCTACTAAGACACCGGCTTTATACTTTACTTATTAGCATAAATGATATAATACATCTGGTCCCTCCAAGAATATCTTTAGCTGTGACTATAAATCTGACCCAGTTTTAATACACATCTGGGGTTTTTGTTGGTATAAGCTTGTTATCTACCAAGATGGAAGACAGTGGGATCTTTCTGAGCAGAGGTTCCTGCCTAATGGATGGTTCTTCAGAGACAAAAATCAAGCTTTATGTTAACACTCTTGGTCATATAATGCCTCTCATAGAGTAGGAACCAAAAAACAAACAAACGAAAAAACACCCTGAGATTGAATTAATGATGTCTCACCACACTTTCCCCCCGTGATTTAATGTAATAAATAAAAAGTAGTTTCTAGTTATAAATCATGTCTGTGCACATTTCATGAGAGAGGGAGAGAGACAAAGAAGAGAGATTCAAGGCCTATCATACCTATGAAGTACACAAAGTGCCAGTGACTTTTCAAATTCCTTAGTAGTCAATCATAACATAGTCCAACAATTATAATCGAATTTTTGCACATTGACGATTTCTACTCTGGATCAGTAGTACTATTTGACGGTGTGTAATGAAAAGCAGTTTTCTATAGTTTGGGTTATTAGGGTGGCTATTTAACATATGCAGAGTACATCCTGAGAAATGCTGGACTGGATGAAGAACAAGCAGGAATCAAGATTGTCGGGAAAAATATCAATAACCTCAGATATGCAGATGACACCACCCTTATGGCAGAAAGCAAAGAACTAAAGAGCCTCTTGATGAAAGTGAAAGAGAAGAGTGAAAAGGCTGGCTTAAAGTTCAACATTCAGAAAATGAAGATCATGGCATCTGGTTCCCATCACTTCATGGGAAATAGATGGGGAAACAGTAGAAACAGTGTCAGACTTTATTTTTGGGGGGCTCCAAAATCACTGCAGATGGTGATTGCAGCCATGAAATTAAAAGACGCTTACTTCTTGGAAGGAAAGTTATGACCAACCTAGATAGTATATTCAAAAGCAGAGACATTACTTTGCCGAGTAAGGTCCGTCTAGTCAAGGCTATGGTTTTTCCTGTGGTCATGTATGGATGTGAGAGTTGGACTGTGAAGAAGGCTGAGCGCCGAAGAATTGATGCTTTTGAACTGTGGTGTTGGAGAAGACTCTTGAGAGTCCCTTGGACTGCAAGGAGATCCAACAAATCCATCCTGAAAGAGATCAACCCTGGGATTTCTTTGGAAGGAATGATGCTGAAGCTGAAACTCCAATACTTTGGCCACCTCATGCGAAGAGTTGACTCATTGGAAAAGACTCTGATGCTGGGAGGGATTGAGGGCAGGAGGAGAAGGGGATGACAGAGGATGAGATGGCTGGATGGCATCACTAACTTGATGGACGTGAATCTGGGTGAATTCCGGGAGTTGGTGATGGACAGGGAGGCCTGGCGTGCTGCGATTCACGGGGTCGCAAAGAGTCAGACACAACTGAGTGGCTGAAATGAACTGAACTGAACTGAACTTGGGAGAAAATCCTTAGTTGGTTTAAAGCTTTGTTGCCAGTGCCTAGAATGTACTTGGAAAAGTAGGAACACAATACATATTTTGGCTGCATTAATGGATTAATTATTCTGATGGATAATTTCTATGGCTTTTTGTCCTAATTTTGATAAACTTCAAAAATCTGTTAAAATTGTTTGGTACTGAATACTGCGGTGGAATTCATCTATAAGTAAACATAAATCCCCTTGAAAATGATGAAATTATTTAGAACTCTTTGACCATGAACTTCAGGACTTTTAAGACAGATTAATATATCTAATTTGAATTCAAAAATTTGATGTTTAACAGGATTGTATGCCAAGTGCACTTGTTCATCAAAGTTATTTTTAGCCTATATTTTTATGATTTGTCATTGTCTTCTAAAGTTAAGCCAATGATTCTTTATAAATATGTTCGATAACAGGTAAGTGGAATTGAGATGATACAGCACCGTGCAGAGAAATAGAATCTTGTCAGGAAAGTCTGTCTTACTAAACATCAACAGATAATAGGCCCACATGAGAAGAACACATTTTACATTTCTTTGGGGTCAGATTTTAAGCTGAAAGCATCTTTAGAAGCTACTTAAACATTTTTAACAATAGCCTTGCTAATTGAAGCCCAGCTGTATATGTGGATTGAAGCATCCTTTAGGACACTTCTAGGTTAATAGCGTTCATTTCTGAGCACAAAATAAGAAATAAAGGCCACATTTACAATCATTCTGGATTGCTATACAGTGTAAGAACTAAATGAGTGGGAAGAATAAGAAAAGAAAAAGAACTGCTATTCAAGCTGGCCAGAGGAAACAGAAATGAGTAATATTCCAAGTCCAAGTTTAAGTAGGAACAGTAACAGTAGTTTTAAGGAATATTGTTTAGTGAAAATAACATCCCAATTCTCTAGGCAGCTAAGGAAACACTTAGAATACATGATGAAGATGCTAGTGGCTGTAATTAGGCACATCCAAACTTTTGGAAACCAGTTTTTATCAGATTTCTGAAAGATAAATATTTAGCAATGTCATTCCATGTGTGAGAATCTAGGTAGATTGGACCTCTTCTTTACTGGTGTTTTATAAACAAGAGGGTCACTGAAGAAAAATAAATTCTGTATCACCCCTAAGAAAAACACAACCTATTATGTATCAATGATTCATGTAATAACTGAATTATGTCATTTGTTCTTTGTAAAACATTAATATGTTTTGAAAGTGAAATAGTTTGCATATTTTAATCTTAGCTAGATTTGATGATTCTGTTATTTTTTGCCAATATATATTTCAGTACCTTAGGTTTCCTTTTTCCTCCTCCTCTTCACATCCTCTCTCCCTTTCTTCCCTTCTCAACCTAAAGTAGTCAGTTTTTCAGGAATGATGCTGTGAACATAAACATTCTGATAATAGCTCTCTTCTTTGCAAATGGAACTGATGGCAATATAAGCAGTTGCTCTAAATAAGTAAGCACTTAAGTTCTTCAACTTTTGCCTATTAGGTTTTGTATCCTACTCAGAACCTATTTCATTTTGAGAACAATTTGTTGGTAACCAGTTAGAAAAACAGCAAAATTTTGTAAAGCAATTATCCTTCAACAAAAATAAATTAATTTTTTAAAAAGTCTGATCTTTTTCATTTTGTATGTTTTGTTTGCTCCAAGAAGGAAAAAAGTATTAATTGTCACTCACATCTGGTACTGTGGTGGGGATTCTATTTTAAACTGTCCAATTGTACAGCACAGATAAAGTTTCTAATCTTAATTAAATACCAGTGCCATTATCTGAAACTACCAGTTATATCTCATATTTAATAAAATTATCTTCAATGGCTCCCCATCTCACTCAGAGTAAAAGCCAGTCTTTAGAATAATGGACAAGGCCTTGGGCTGTCTCTGGTCCATGGTTAACCCTCTCTGCCATCTTCCCTCTGATCCAGTCACACGGGGTTCTCTGTGGTTTGGGTTGCTCCGTAAATACAGCTGGTGTCAGGACCCGAGTGCATGGCATTTCTTCTTCCTGAATCCATATTCTCTCACACATCCACTTGCCGTCCTCATCTCTTTCAAGTGTTTGTTCAAACGTCACCTTCTTAATAAGGCATTCCCTGAATGCCCTATTGGAAATTATATTAGCCCTACTTCAGTGCCTTCTATCCTATGGGCTTCTCCGGTGGCTCAGCCAGTAAAGAATCTGCAATGCAGGAGACCCGGGTTTAATCCCTGGGTCAGGAAGATCCCCTGGAAAAGGGAATGGCAACCCACTCTAGTATTCTTGCCTGGAGAATTCCATGAACAGAGGAGCCTGGTGGACTGGGCTGCAGTCTATGGAGTAGCAAAGAAGTGGACACAACTGAGCAATGAACTCTTTGACTTCATTTTCACTCCAATATTTCATATCCTTACCTCCACTTTATTTTTCTTCATAGCACCTGTAATATATTGACTAATTTACTCTTGCTTATGTCCACCCACCAGAATGAAGCCTTGCTGATGGCAGGTATCTTTGCAACTGTCCTGTATGCCCAGGGCACAGTGCCTGGAACCCAGTGGGTATTCAATATTTGCTTAGATGTCTGTTCAGTGAACAAATAAATGCATATTTGCTGCATTTTACATTTCCACAGGGCTCTTGAACTTTTTCACCTATGTCAGCAATGTGTGTTTCTGAGTTCTGGAAAGGTTAACTCCTTTGTTTGACACAAGCAAGGATATGATTATGTAAAGCAAATACTATCTTTTATTCATTCTATTAGCTGAATATTAATATAATTAAATACAATGCTGTTTACCTCACTGACATTAATATCATAACTTTGTATAAAAAGCTATTTAAATCTGCCAAGAAAATATATTTATTTTTCAAACTTGTTGTTTTATATAAAAAATACTTTAATATTTAGCATTCTTGTATCAGTAGAGATTTTCCCGTTATAATTACTACTCATTAACCCTCAAAACATTCTTTAGCTCTGAAATTCAATAATTTCACCTAAGCGCTAATGACCTATCCAATTTAATAATCTACTAAAACAAGAGATTATCCTGCTGGCAACTAACAGAGCAAATAAGAAAAAAAAAAAAAGAGAGAGGGAGAGAGAGAGAGATTTTATTGCCCTATCTTGTACTCAGTAAGTCAGTTTTTTAAATTATCTGAACACATAAATTAACATTTAATATTTAACCAAACATACCCCCTGCTTCGAAAACTCTGGGAAACATTATACTTGTCCCTCCTCACTCCCAAAGAAATTAAAAAGATAGCAAGTAGAAAATATGGGTGATAAATGAGGTCTGGCAACCTGTGTGTGAGGGAATATAGTTTTGAAAAATAGAACTTCTACCTATTATCAGGTTGGCACTGACATAGGCTGGAAATACCCATTTTTCTTGGGTAAGAAGCCTTCACTTGGATGCATTTAACTCTCAGTGGATTCTACAATCTATCCCAGTGGGTTCCAAAGTGTGATACCTGGACCAGCAGCATCAGTATCCCTGTGAACCTGAAGTGTCAATTCTCAGGCCCTCATTCCAGGCCTCTGGGTGTAGAGCCCAATCACTCCGTTTTTTCACGTCCTTGAGGTGATTCAGATGCATCTGGTTTGTTGTTGTTACTGTCTGGTCACTAAGTCATGTCTGACTCTTTGTAGAGTTTCCATGGACTGCACCACGCCAGACTTCCCCATCCTTCACTATCTCCCAGAGTTTTCTCAAGCTCACGTCCATTGAGTCAAAGATGCCATCCAACCCATTTCATTCTCTGTCATCCCCTCCTCCTCCCGACCTCAATCTTTCCCAGCATCAGGGTCTTTTTCAGTGAGTCCACTATTTGCGTCAAGTGATCAAAGTATTGGAGCTTCAGCATGAGTCCTTCCAATGAATAAGCAGGGTTGATTTACTTTAGGATTGACTGGTTTGATCTCCTTGATTTCCAAGGGACTCTCAGGAGTCTTCTCCAGTACCACAGTTCAAAAGCATCAATTCGTTGGCACTCAGCCTTCTTTATAGTCCAACTCTCACATCTGTACATGACTACTGGAAAAACCATAGCTTTGACTAGATGGACCTTTGTAAATAAAGTGATGTCTCTGGTTTATCACACACTGTTTAGGTCTGCAGCTAGTTTGAGAAATGCCAATTGTTCCTATTCGGTCAACATGTATAGAGCCTTTTTAATATATATAATACACTGATTCAATATCCTGTAATAATAACAGTGGAAAAGAAAAAAAAATACCCTATGTGTGGTGGGGCAACAAAGATGCAAAATGCATCTTCTCTCATAGAGGGAATTATGCTGAAGACTCTAACTGGCAAGACTCTGAAGGAAAGCCTTCTGAAGTGTCTTGGGGACAGTCTTGGTGGGGATCCACACCTTGACATGGTCTTGCCTGATACTTGGTTTTAGTTTTATCTGCATAAAATCAAATTCATGTTGGTAAATTGTAGTTTGTAAAGTGAAAGAATGTAAATAAAATAGAACAGTTTCCGTAATTCTCTACAGATAGCAAGTCATATTCATGAAAATTGTAATGCAAAACCAGTATTCTCTTGTATGGATGTCCATGTGAATTTTGAGTTAAGAAATAGGGCAAGGAGTAACTGATTAGAATAAGGATAGCAGATGCTTCCCCCTCCATCTGGCAAGTCACTTGCTTTTTTTGGTTTCTGAGCTCTGCAACTAACTACCTCTGATGTCATTTCCATTGTAAACCGTATTACTTTCTTCATGGATAGGGAATCTGTCAGTAATCAGACAGGTAAAACAGAAACCGCTCCAGGTATTTCTGAATGAGAACCTTTAATACAGGAATTGCTTATAAAATGTTAGAAGGGCTGGAGAAGGAATTTGAGGAGGAGGATATAGTAAGTCAGAGATTAACAATTAAAAGAAACTGAAGGTACTCCTCAGGCTGGCCAAACAAAACTCAGGAGTGGTATCAGCATATGTGAGGTCCCTCACACGCCGGTCCCTAACACTCCTTGCAGACTCCGCGACTGTTGAAAGGGCCACACAGCCCTCTGTGCGAGCTGCCCGATGCTGTGGCTAGGCCGGCCAGTCATGCCATTTCCGTCAATAGTGCTGGAGCCAGCAGCTGAATTAGAACTTCTGAAGGTTGCTGGAACACGTGGCTGCCTGCCAACGCTGGTGACACCTCCTGAAGCCAAGAGGAAGTTTGCTTTTCCTTCCTCCACTCCTTTAGTCTCCCACCGGTACCTCCCCTGGGCTGACCTAAGCAGAAGACAGCTGAAAAGTCTGACCGGGAAATGTAGTTTTCAAGGTCCTAGTATCTGGGATACTGAGTAATACACAAAATGGGGGCATGAAGCTGAAAGAAAGGGGGCAGATACCCTGCAGAGACATGAAATGTGGAAGAAAGTGTTAGTTGCTCAGTCGTGTCCGACTCTTTGTAACCCCATGGACTATAACCCACCAGCTCCCTGTCCATGAGAATTCTCCAGGCAAGAATAGAGGAGTGAGTAGCCAGTCCCTTCCCCAGGGGATCTTCCTGACCCAGGAATTGAACTCAGGTCTCCTGCATTGCAGGTGGACTCTTTACTGTCTGAACCAGCAGGGAAGGCCTGCACAGACATGAGGACCCACCTCTAAAAATCATTTGTAACACATGGCATCACGGAATTCAGAACTCCAGGGACCCTCAGCATTCATTTGCATGTGATATTTTTTTCAGATAATTTTCAGCTAGGGAACTGAGGGTTTGGCAGGAAATCTGAGAATGTGTTCATTATAAAGTAAAGGCACAGCTATAGCAAAAGATGGTGTTGGAAGAAGAGACTGCTCCGCGGTGGGCTGCTCTCCATCTCTCTCTTAGGCTACGACCCCCTCCCCTTGTGGCCAGCAGTGCTTCTTGCTGCTGGCTCAGGACTGCCCCGTTCTCTGGAGCACTGCCCTGGGCTGAAGGGGTTGCCTGCTGCACTCTGTGACCAGCTGATACCTGTGTACGTAAAGCCATCCGATGGGCTCAAGCGAGACAAGCCAGTGGTGTGGAAGACGCTCCAGAGCCCTCAGTGGAAGAGACCGGGGCTGGACTCTGCCTGAGTCCACAGCTGTGGCCGGCTCCTCCCTGTCTCCTCTCCTGCTTATCTTTCCTTGCACTGGCCCCTCAGTAAAACATGAGGGGAATGTTTTACTCAAGCCCTGCTCCGAGGGACACAGCCTAACCCTAACCCTAGGATATTGTCCGGCACTCTTCTCTTCACCCTCGTCCTTGAGCTGTGCTTGAGTTGACAGGGTGAGTCCCAGGAAGCTATCTGTCTGAATGCCTTGTCCCAGGTCACATGCTTGGGGAGATGCTCTGACCCTGGGGTCGCCGGAGTGACTGACCCAGTAGTTACCCTTTCTGCTTTCAGGAAAATCACACAATTCACAACCATTTGGACTATTTCTGTCATTTTCCCTTAGTAGGTTAGTTCGGTCACTCAGTCATATCCGACTCTTTGCAACCCCATGGACTGCAGCACACCAGGCTTCCCCGTCCAACTCTTGGAGTTTGCTCAGACTCATGTTCATTGAGTCTGTTTTCCCTTAGGCCCCACCAAAGTGGGATTCCGAAGCAGCTGGTAGATAAAAACTAACAATTTAGGAACAGAGGTCTCACTAGGGTATGAAGGGTCCTGACTCACAGACCATTTCCAGGGTGCTGTGGGTGATCTGTTAAACCTCAGCATGATTCTTTATTCTTCACTCCTTCCACTTTCTTCTGCTTTTTTTATTTCCTTTCCAGTGTTACTTTGTTTTAAATTTTCTTATTGGGGTTTAGTTGGTTTAAAATGCTGTTAGTTTCTGCTGTACAGTGAAGTGAGTCAGCCATACATACACGTATACCCCCTCGTTTGGGGTTTCGTTTTCGCTTAGGTCACCGCAGGGCACCGAGCAGAGCTCCTGTGCTGCGTTAGTTACCTATCTATTTACACATAGTAGCGTGCATATGTCAGTTCCAACCTCATAATCCGTCCCCCCTCCATGTCTCCCCACTGCCCGGTATCCATACGTTTATTCTCTACGTCTGTCTCTATTTCTGCTTTGCAGATAAGTTCATCTGTGCCATTTTCCTAGATTTCACATGTATGCGTTAGTATACAATACTTGTTTTTCTTTCTGAATTACTTCACTCTATGTAACAATCTCTAGATCCATCAATTTCTCTGCAAATGGCACAGTTTCATTCCTTTTTATGGCCGAGTAATGGTCCATTGCATATATATACCATATCTTTATCCAGTCCTCTGTTGATGGAAATTTAGGTTGCTTCCATATTCTGGCACTATTATAAATAGTGCTTCAGTGAACATTGAGGTGTGTGTATCTTTTGGAATTATGGTTTTCTCTGAGTGTATGCCCAGGGGTGAGATCACTGTATCATATGGTAGTTCTGTTTTTAGTTTTTCTAAAAAAAATAGGGACTGTTCTCCATAATGGCTTTACCAATTTACATTCCCACCAACAGTGTAAAAGGGTTCCCATTTCCCCACACTCTCTCCAGTGATTTTACTTTTTAAACCATGTGTGCCGAAGAAGAAGGATGGATTTCTTGGAGCTGGCTGGATGCACTAGTCTCCGTCCATCCAGCCCTGTTTCACGTGGACTCAGCTGGCAAGGTTGCCTTCATGGTATCATGTCTCACTGTCTTTCTGAAGACTTTCTTCATAGACTTTCTTTGCCAAGCTTCAGATTACATGGTCTTATAAAAGGCCCTTCAACCCACCAGTTGTCAGGGTTTTTGTTTTGTTTTCCCAGTTTCGGACCATATAGTCACTGCTGGCAATTGCTCCTTGATCTCTGGTAATGGCCAAAATCTTTCATTCAGAGTAAATAGTATTTAATATATTTCCAACTGCACACAAGCCTGAAAGGGACCTTATTATAAGTTGGATTATGTCCTTTTGAAATTTATATGTTGAAATTCTAACTTCCTATTATAGCCTTTACATTCCCTTATTGGGGAGTAGGGTTGTTGCAGGCATAATTGGTTACATCAGCCTGAGGTCATACTTGGAAAAGGACAGGTCCCTAATCCAATATGACTGATTTTTTTTTTTTTATGAAAAGGGGGTATTTGGAGGCAGCCATGCACGCAGGGGAACAGCATGTGAAAATGAAGGCAGAGACGGGACTGATAATTCTACAAACCCAAGGAATACCAAAGATTGCCAGCTTCTCCCGAGAGCCAGGAGAGAAGCAGGGAGGTTTGCCTTCGGCGGCCTCAAGAAGAGCCAGCTCTGCTGACACCTTGATCTTGAACTTTTAGCCTCTGTAACAATGCAATTCCTATGTTTAAGCCATACAATCTGTAATATATCATTATGATAGTCCTAGAAAACAGGCCTGAATTCATCCCTCCTGCTACCTTCCTTATATATGAAACCCATTTTGTTCAGTCAAGTCCTACCCCAGGACATTGTTTTCCAGTGGAACGTCTCAGTGCTGACATACGTCTTCATGCTTATGTATCCTGTTTTAAATGTCTTTGTTGTGTTTATTTTGTATCATGTATTTTTAGTGGTAGCGGTGGTGTTTCTCCTGTTTGTTCTGATCATTCAGAAGATTTTTCCTGTTTTTTTAGCTCTTGTATGCATTGCTTTTTAAAATTAAATAATATAGACATATCTGTTATTTATACAGTTTGAAAAAGTAAATTAGCAAACTTATTTTGCCTAGGATTACCTCTCTCCTCCAGTTTCCAAATTTATTTATTCATGTTGCTTTTCCATCTAGCTCTGTAATATTTACATTTTGTTATATAACACAGTCAAAATTATTCAGTTTTAGGTCTACATTTAAACAAGATTAGCACTCATTTCCAATCACTTTATATAATGGCTGTGCAATTCTTGAATTTTCATTTTTACCTACATCAGATATTCTGAATTTCATAAACTGGTAGTTTCTAGAGAAACTATTGTGAGTGCTATAGTTCAATGTCTGTGCGTATTTCAGACTTTAGATTTTATATGGGGCTTCCCAGGTGGCTTGATGGTTAAGAACCTGCCTACCAATGCAAAAGACATGGGTTTGATCCCTGGGTTGGGAAGATTCCTTGGAGTAGGAAATGGCAACCCACTCCAGTATTCTTGCCTGGAGAATCCCCTGGACAGAGGAGCTTGGCAGGCTACAGCCCATGGGGTTGCAAAGAATTGGACAAGACTTAGCAACTAAACAAGAAAATATTTAATTTCATATGTAAATGACAGCTGTACATCAGGTATAAAATCCATGTCACTTTCCCCTTCAAAACTCATCGCACTGCAGTTCTTTGTTTCGTTTTTGCTTGCTTCATCGTTTTTTTCCAGTGCTGGTGTTGCTTAAGTAACCCTGATTTCCTACTTGCTCGCTAAATTTCTTGAGGATGAGTGCCTCAAGGATTCTTTCTTTCTTTCCCTGAAATTTATTTGTTATTCCTTTTTCTGTATCAAATTTTTCTGAAAATACTGGTATTCCATTTTGATGTAGGTTTATGGAGGTCTTTATTGATTTTCTAAAGAAATATTTAATTAAACCTTTTGAATACTTTTGTTAGGTGGATTTTCCTGAAGCCTGTGCACCAGATCTGTGACTTGATTTTCAGAAACATCTATTCTAGTTCTCATTCCAAATTTCTCAGTTTTTGGCAGATAAGCCTCAACATCTGTTGTCTAGAGTTTTAGTGTTTTCCCAGTCTTATTATATAGCCTCAGCTTCCTGGATTTTTTTTTTATTATTCTTTTCATTTTATTGGGTTTTCTGGAAAACATGCTCATTTTTCTACAGGCAGTCTGAGATGGTTTTCTTGAGGATTAGATCCAGTGAAGGGTAATCCAGTAAGAGCTGTCATGCTCTTGGGTTAGCGTGGGAGGTAGGCCAGCCCCAGTGTATAAGTCAGGCCCACATAGATCCAGGCTTCTGTCTGTCACACACCAGCTCTCCAAACCCCAGAAGACAACCAAAATACTGTGAATCTCTGCTTCCTTCCAATGAGGGAAAATAAGGTCAAATAAGTAACCTATTTGAAATTACCCGTGAAAATAAATAGAAGTGCAAGTTACTATTATCTTACTGAAAAGCAACTGGGACTTCCCTGGCAGTGCAGTGATTAAGACTGTATGCTCCCAATGCAGGGAGCATGGGTGCAATCCTGGTTGAGAAATATCCCACATGCCATGTGGCATGGCCAAAAAAGTATTTAAAAGAGAAAGAAAAGCACCATCAGGCTATAGACAGTGATCCATCCATGCAGGACAGACAACAATCCTTCCGGTGTGCTCAACTCTTCTCAAGTCCGTTTGGAAGTTCTCTTTTCCTGTTCTTCCCCTGCCAGTGTGTGATTCATTGCAGCTGTGGTTGATAGAAAGTATTCTACTGGCTTGGGGATGGTGGGAGAGAGGTAAAGACAAGGATTTTAAAATATATATCACATCAGAACTTGGCTTTCAAGTCCTTACTTGCAGTCAATTTTGAGAGGATTCAAAGGAGATTTAGAAATATCATTAGGGGTTATACCAGACACTCAAGAAGCTGATAGGATTTTGCTTAGAGAAGAAAGTCAGAGGTGAGATTTAATACTCTACCACTTGTGATACAGATGGGATTAATAACCAAATGAGATTCTTTGTCTCTAGTGATTATGGGGCAGATGAAAATTGACTTTGGTTACATGATGATAAACTCCAAACAGTGAAAGCATGGTCTGGCATCCTTGGCAGTGAGGGGTTACCCCCTCGGGGTCTGGGGAGCGTGGGAATGGCTGCTGGAGAGGGCAACAAGACACTAGGTTCCTAAAGTGGGAAGAAATTCACATTACCTCTGAGAGGAAAGTGGAGTCTGGGGGCCACCTGCCTCCCTGTTTTGCTGAGACCCAACCCTCCACAAGAACTGTTAGTCACAGACTGCTCGGTGGGAGGGTGAAGGCACCCTCTGCTGCTGCTGCTAAGTAGATCTCTAAAACCTGGACAAATGATTTACGCTGACCTTACGGTATTCCCTGAACTTTCTAGCAGCCCCTTCGCTGTGCTTACGCACATTAAGCTCTGCTCCAAGTGGTCTCCTGGTCACAGCATCAGCATCGCCCAGGAGCTGGTGAGAAATACAGGTTCATGGGCACTGCCCAGGCCTCAATCAGTGTCTCTAGGGCTGGAGTCCGAGGATGCTGCTTTTTAACAAGCCCTTTGCTGGTTCTTAAGCATGCTAAAATTTGGGAATTGCTGAATTTGATTGCTCTTTGCTGTTTAAGAACCCACGTATTTATTTTCTTCAAGTGTTGTTCCCTCCCCCCTCTCCCCAACCTCTTGGCAGCACACACCAAGAGTTGTGTGCTAAAATATTTCTTGCAGGATCCTTCCACTTTTTGTGTGCTAAAATATTTCTTGCAGGATCCTTCCATTTTTTTATTTGTCAGCAAGCCTCGTAATAGTATTTATTAGAGTCCATTTTGCCCTACAATAGATTGCCAAGATCATGATTAAGAAGCTTATTCAAATGTATTTAATATGTTTAAATGGAAACAACCTGGAGATGTAATTGCCTAAATTTAATCATGGATTTAATTTGCAGCTCAGACCAGCCAAATGGATTTTCCCAGTTTTCAGTTCCCTGTTTGTACAAGGAAATTAAAAAGTATGGACTCATAGGCTGAGCAGTGACCCTTTGAAGCATACAGTAGTGTGCCCACTTATTCTCATCAACCATATTATATCATCCTGCTCTGTGGGACTTGTAGTTCCCAAAGTCAGACTAGAGCAATGGGGAAAAAAAAGATAGCTCTATGAATTTTTTCGGTCAAAGGTTATACATTATTGCTAGGCTTATTAGCTTACACATTGCTATGAGAATTAATAGAACAGGTTAAATATCCTGCTCTTAATTCTGCTTGGTTAAAAAAATGCCCTTGTTTAGCATGCCATGTCCAGCTGCTCTCAACCCACTCAACTGGGGTGATTGTTAGAAACATTTCATGTGAATTTGATGCTGATCAACGCTGGCGAAGGGCCACTCGTGGTGTTGTCTCCATTCTGTCAGTGATGATGGGTGTTCGCTGAGCTCTTTGCACTTGTTTTACACAAGCCTGAAGTGTGAATACTGTGTGCCCCACAGTGTCCCTCTTTAGGCCCCGAAATCTCTGGACTAGGTTTGACAGAGCAGCGGTGTATCAACCATGGTCTGGCAAGTCAGCGTCAATGCTCTCTCAGACAAAGATGAGCAAAACAATGTGTGCAGTGTTCTAATCAAGGTGGGTGATTTGCATGTGAGTGGTGCTTTGCCCATCAAAAGTGCTGGGTTAGGATGCACTGGGGTGGGCCGCTTTCATTGCTCTGGGTGTGACAAGGACAGCAGAGTCTGGGTAGCATGTCTGTCTTCTTCTCCCTGGCTAGAGTTACATAGGTACATTCCAGTCCTTCTTTAGAAGACAGTCGAGACATTTCAGGTACAGGTGAAAAGTGGGCTACTTCTAATCAGAAAGAAGCAGAAGAAAGAAAACCTGGATCCCATACTCAAAAAAAGTTATGTATTGTAGTTTTTGCCCATATTTTATTGTGAAAATTTTCAATTATACAGAAAAGTGGAAATCAGTTTACAGTGAACTCACTGTCTAGAATCTGCAGTTAATCTATTTTTCATTTTATTTTTAAACGTTTTCTTACTGTGGTAAAAGACATATAACACAAGATATACTGTCTTAACCATATTGATGGAGAAGGAAATGGCAACCCACTCCAGTGTTCTTGCCTGGAGAATCTGTGGGGTCTGCCGTCTGTGGGGTCGCACAGGGTCAGACACGACTGAAGCAACTTAGCAGCAGCAGCAGCCGTGTTGAACTGGACAGTTCAGTGGCACTGAGTACGTTCATGTTGGTGTGCACCTCTCACCATCATGCATCTCTTGACGTCTTCATCTTCCCGAACTGAAACTCTGGCCCCGTTGAACACTAACTCCGGGTTTCGCTCGTGGCTCCGTGATAAAGAACCTGCTTGCCAAGGCAGGCAACACAGGTTTGATCTCTGATCCTGGAAGATACCCAGGCTGCAGAACAGCTGAGCCCACGCAGCACAGCTGTTGAGCCTGTGCCCTGGAGCTGCAACTGTCAGAGCCCCTGCACCCCAGAGCCGTGCTCCACAGCAAGAGAAGCCAGCACAGGGAGAAGCCCAGCACCGCAACGAGAGTAACCCCCATCCACCCCGCACAGCCAAACCCAAATATGTGAAGAAACCCTGACCCCCACCCCCCTCCCCAGTCCCGACCCCTGGCATCTCCCAGTGTACTTTCTGACTCTAAACGAATTTGACTATTCTTTGACCTTGGGTAACAATTGTAATAACACTTTTTTTTACTACAATTGTTTCACTGTATGCTCATTCCTTGATTCAATCATCAATCCCTCTTATTTTTTCAGTAAGATGTCAGTTGCAAGCAGCAGTACACTTTAATTCTAAACGTGTACCATTAACTAGAATTCAATACTTGTTTTCTTTTTTTGTTTTTGAAGTGAAACTTTCATAAAATGAAGTACACTGACCTTATGTATGTCATTCAAAGAGCTTTGCCAAATGTATCCATCTGTGTCATCCAAGCCCTATTCACATATAGAATATTGCTCATTACCCTAGAAATTAATTATGTATTCTGAATTGAAGTATACGTATTGCTAGACCTCTGACACTTTTCTTAATTTAATGAGGCTCCCCAAGGGCTTTACATGATAACTGTGGAGGCTTATATGTTTATCTTCTCCTTTACTTAATGAAAATGACATGTTACTCAGTCTAATTGCCATTCTGCATATCCTACACTCAGCTCATGATTTCTTAAATTCTCTAATGCTCATCAAAATTAGTAGAAGAATGCCAAGATACACAGGCGAGCTTTATTCAACTTTCTCCCCTCACCAGCCTCCTCCTATAAAAGTAAATAGACACATGATGATCGAGCCACAACTTGCTCCAGCTCATCGCTTCTCAGGACAGATGGCCAGATCAGGAAGGCAATTGGATGTTCTGGTTCATTGCTGACAGTTGATGGTTGCTGGGAGTGCTGTGTTAAGAAGGATGCTGAGGCTCTGTCTTTACTTAGTGTGAAGGTACCACAGTTACTTGGTGATGTCTGCCACAGTAGAAGCTGGGACCACAAAGCAACTGCAGGCATGTCCTCCCTTTTGCCTACTAGACATGAGTGAGTTCCTAGAATATTCCATGTAGCCACTGAAAAACAATGCTAGCTTCAACAGACAAGTGAAAAGGGCAGAAGGGCACTGAATTAATCTCTGTCATAGCTGTTTGTTTGTTTGTTTGTTAAGTTTCTTTGGCCATGTTCTGCAGCATGAGGGCCCTTGGTTTCCTGACCTGCACTGGAAGCACAGTGTCTTAACCAGTTGACTACCATAGTTCATATTTGTATCTTATTAAAATAATCAGTGTTGCTTTGTGACACTCCTACCCACAAACAGAATGTCTAAATGGGGTTTAAAAACACAAGGTAGGGGGTAATTCCCTGGCAGTACAGTGGTTAAAACTCCACGCTTTCACTGCCAGGTCTGGGTTCAATCCCTGGTTGGGGAACTAAGATCCCACAAGCTAAGAGATGTGAAGAAAAAAAAAAAAAAAAAAAAAAAGGGCAGGTGAAAAAGAAGGGAAAAAAAAGAGGGGAAAATGGGGACTGATGCCTTCTATAATTCTAAGAATGAAAATGTGTCACTATTTGCCTTAAGGCTGATATACTCCAGGAATCACCCTTCTTATGCAAAGTGTAAAATCCTAAGCAGTGAACGATTTGAATCACTACTACTGTGGGTTGACAATACCCGGTTCACTTGACTGCTTTTGTCTAAGAGGCAAATAGATACGGACTGGACAGGGTCGGTCAAGATGATTCTTTGTGCGTGGGGGCCAGGACCGAAGGGGGAGGAATCCAGCTTTGCTTTCATCTTTTTACTCACCAGCTTTATTTATAACACCTCAGCAGATGTCAAGATGGTGTGTTTGCTGCTCGTAGCTAGGTGCGATCCCTCTTCACTGCAGCGTTTCCCCAAGTGTGACTTGCTTGGCCCAAAAGCATTTTTCAAAGACTTGATTTTCAAAGCAAATACACACACACACACACACACACACCAGTAGTAGTTTTGAAAACAAATGTTATCACATTTTTCCGAGGCAGATATATGAGAGAAGGGAGGATGCTGAGATGGAGTGTGAGTTTATTTAGAATGCCAGGTCTCATAAAGATGACAGCCATAATGTGCTGCCAAATTGCAGCAGAGGGGAGGGATGCGGAGTTGGTAAGGGAAGGCTCAGATGAGAGCAAGGCTGAAAGAACCATTTCAGGGAAGCCTAAAGTTGAAGGAGGCGTGCCTGGAGGCCGGGCTTTCTTACCAAGTCTCCTGTGTGAACTCCTGACCAGAAAAGCACAGGAGGAAAGAGACCCCACCCCCCTGCCTCCTTGAAGGGAGAGCATTTTTATTTCATCAGAATTGCTGAGGAATGCTGCTGCTGATAAGGCTACAGAAAATATTTCTGGGAGTGCATTTTCAGAACTTGGGAACAGAGACAGTCTGTCTGAACCCAGCTCAACTTTTCTTTCTTATCGCTTCTTAAAAGCATGTTATCTTTAAGAGCCAAATTAACATTTCATGATAGGGCTTCTCAGCAGCCCATACGTGGGCATCCCAGGGCTAGACAGGGATGACTAAGCAGTTTTGGAAAATGACAGCCCCCAGGGCTGCTGGCTGGACAGTCTCCTTGTCAACCACAGATGGAGGCTGTTCCTCTCTGGATGTCTGTGCCCCTGTAAGCAGACAGCCCCTTGTTCCAGGGAAGGAGTGAGGGGTGTAGCAGACAAAAGGAGCCCAAACTATATTCTTATGCGAAGCCAGTTATCTGCATCGATGTGTTCAAAGTCCTTTTCGTTTTCGGTTTTGAATAGCAAGTGACATAGAATTTTCTCAGTGCATTCAGAGATATGCTTAGTAATATGTCAAATGAACATATTAATAGTTGTGTGCCCTGCTGGGCAGTATACAAAGTAAAACTCAAAAATAAATGAAATACTCTTTGCTGGAAAATGAGTTCTAATGCTTACATTTTTATCTCTGCTGCCTTTCTCTGTTATTCTGGACACTCTGAAGAATTTTAAGCACCGTATTAGAATGCACTGTAATGTTTTAAAATAGACGTTTTCAGAAGCATAGAGTTCTGTGAAGTGAGGTAAATCAATGTATTTTTCTGAGTATCTCTATGATAAGAAGTTTTGCCATATGGTTAAAGTATTTTTATAATCAAATGAAACTGTGCCTGATAGAAGATCACTTCTAGTAGATTTCTTAACTACGTATAAAATTATATCAGAGTTGTAGGATGACCATTTTTCCTGGAATGCATTGTTAATTTTCTGTTTGCGGGATAAAGGCACTTAAAAAAATCATTTTTCTCATAAATTCTTATATTATATTCTTTTCAAGTATGATTTTTCCCTTCTGTTTTTTTTTTTAATCATAGGGTAGCATTTTTAAAATATTGCCTTTTATCCAAAATTTCAATATATTTATCCTACATGGCTTCTGATATCAGAGGATACCAGAAAATTTTACAGAGGTGTACCTGTTGACCAGAATTCAAGCAGCTAACATGCAGGGTTTATCATGCACATGTTCACGTGCACGAGCTTGCATGCGCGTGAACACACACACACACACACACACACACACACACACACAGTGAGAAAAGTAGGCTGATTTCTGTGTAATTTGAGGAATAACACTTCCTTTTCTTACTGTTTCTTGAGAAACCCAAATCAAGTTCTCTTTATTTTACATGTTTTATATTATTAGACTCCAATTTTCCTTTTAGTGTATGTATGTAACTGTTTATATCTTTCAATGGTAAAAACAACTTCTAGGTTTTTTTGGTAAAGGGAGTTTTATTATGCTTGGTATGAGGTGGTTTTTTTTTATACATATGATAAAATACTCAACTACTTAACCTATTTTCCAAGTTTGTTCCCCATTCCCCCACCTCTTCATGGGAGTTCACATGAACAAAACCTAGGTTTTTTTTTTTTCCATTCCGTCCTCTAAAAAAGGAAAAAGCATTCATTGCCACTGCTCTTTAGCCAGTATTTTAGCCATCTCAGTCATGAAAAGAGACAGATAACAAGACAGATAGATCAAGCGGTATTGATATTTAAAAAGGAATCATTCACAAAGCAGGCATACGAAGCGCCGGCTTGACCTTGAACAAGCAGGCGTAATAGCCAGGGAAAACCTAGGTTTGTCAGGTCAGCTTTCTTTACCAGCTTGTATGCATCATTTGGGCTTCCTCGGTGGCTCAGATGTTAAAGAATCTGCCTGCAATGCGAGAGACCTGGGTTCGATCCCTGGGTTGGGAAGATCCCCTAGAGGAAGGAATGGCAATCCCCTCTGGTATTCTTGCCTGGAGAATCCCCATGGACAGAGGAGCCCGGCCGGCTACAGTCCATGGGATCACAAAGAGCTGGACACGACTGAGTGACTCAGCACACACATGCATTATTTTAAGACATACCTAAGCCTTGCCTGCATCTTCATATTGGTAAGAACTCCACTGACATTTCTGGGCACTTTTCAGTGAACGTGGTTACTGCCCCTTACCCCCACCTTCTGCACCACTACCCCACCGCCGCTACCATTGCCCTACTTCTGCAGCTGGGTGACTCAGGAAGACTTTTTTTTTTTTTTTTAAAAGACTTCCAATGTGGGTTTTCTGTCTGATGTACTTTACCAACAATCCTTCCAAAGGTGCTTGGCGGACCCAACTTTGAGCTGGATGGCTCTGCTTTCCCTGTCTGGAGCTTCCCTTGGAGGTGGAGGCAGGCCCCGACAGGCAGAGCTGAGAGGTGATTGCCAGCTGGGATTTAGTACATATCCTTGAGGGCTCTCATCCTAAGTCATTCTCCGGGTACTTAGACAAAAGAGATTTTTTTGCTTTGAACTCTCTTTTGCCCATCTTGACTATATTTCTGGTACTTTAAAGAGCATATTTTAATCTGTTTGCATTTCTCTCAATAAAGGTATCATTTCCTTGAGTCCCTACATATCAAGAAATATTTCTTTCTATATTTGCAAGTTCAGTGTGTCTGTGAGTGGGTTGGTATACATAATTCTGCTTGGATAGAATATTGTAGACAACTCTAATATTTTAAGTAAAAAAAATTAAAAAGGATAGGTAATAAATTAAATATAAAAGCAATGATTGCTTACATTTGCCTATATATCTTCCTTTCATCTTACATAGCCTCCACGGTACATACAAACTGCAAAATAATAGGATGTAACTTTAAACAGCTGAATTTGTAATTTTAGCTTTTTTCTCCCGGTTTCTTCAGTTTATTTATTTTTTCCTTCAATTTCTTTGTGCAACAGAATTCTAAGGTTTAGGGGAAATGAACACATTCTTTTGTTTCAGGAGTAGGTGCCTGCTGTCCATAGTAAACATGGCAATTATCTTTTTTCCTCTGAGATAAAACGGCAGGCTCTGCCTAGGTGTTCCCCTCTGCAAGTATATATCATTGGTTTTGTTTGCATTCCATGTAGTACTAGGAAAGAATGAGGTCATACATTGTGAAACTGCAGCATATTTTGTGGATTTTCTTTCTCCATGGCTTCTTTTTGAGTCTGATTTTTTTTTTTTCTTTTTCCGGTCTCAATTATACTTTTACACAGAATCTCATAAATTGTGTCAGTTGAGGACATGGTTACAGATAATACAAGTGATTTTTAAAGCCACTAAAACAAAAAGATTTTTCTAAGCCCCCCAAACAGTTAATTGTCTGTTTAATTCAGTGCCTTTAGAATGTAATGTGTGCTCCTGATATTTAAAGCCATCTGATCATCTGCAAATAATCAAAAGGGAAGACTCTTCAAAGAATCCAGGCCATAGGCAACATGCATTGTGTTATTTAGTTAGCTTTGACAAAGTCATCTAGGTATTTGAACATTATTATCTACAGGAATTCTTTTTCTTTCAACATACAGATTCAGTTCAAACTTGTGAAACAAAGAACATTTTCTATCTGACATGAAGTATCTCAACTTAATCCCCATTTTACTTCATTATACAGGCATTGAGCTAATTAATTTTTGAGAAATAAATGGCAAATAACAACTGGTAATTAGGCACAAAGGCTTTGCGGGGATGCTGCGTTGCCATTGAGTTGCAAGGGCCAAGAATGGGCTCTTATCTAACATTCCAAAACGAATTGTCCAAGGAGACACCCATGGTGAGAAAGCAATGAGAGACTTTATTGGGAAGGGGTGCCTGGGCAAATAGCAGCAGGGTAAAGGAACCCAGGAGGACTGCTCTGCCACGTGGCTTGCAGTCTTTGGTTTTATGGTGTTGGGATTAGTTTCCAGGCTGTCTCTGGCTAATCACTCTGAGTCGAGGTCCTTCCTAGTGGTGTGCACATCACTCAGCCCACAGGGACTCCAGTGAGGAGGATTCCAGGAGGTTGGTAGGATATATGAGCTGGAGTCTTCTCTCACCTTTGACCTTCCTGAATTCTTCCAGTTGGTGGTAACTTTTTAGTTCCACATTCTTTACTAGGACCTCCTGTTTAAGATAACTCATACAAGTGGTTATCATGGTGCCTGGTCAAGGCGGACGATGTTTCCCCTAACAGTCAGTGTTTCCCCAAACAGCTTTGCCCTGAGAGACTTCACACTCATAATTCATTTAGGACGTCGACCTGGAGGTCCCTTTCTTCTGTAACTACTTCCAGCTGAGAGTGGTTATAGACCTGCATCTTCCCGACCCAGGAATTGAACCCATGTTTCCTGCATTGCAGGCAGATTCTTTACCAGCTGAGCTGTGAGGGAAGCCCCATAGACTTGCCTAGTAGAGTAGAAATCTCTCTCCAACCTGATCTAAAAGTGTTTACTATGGTGCCTGGCCATGGTAGGCAGTTCCAGTGATTTCCCTAACAATTTGAGGGAAAAAAATGAGGCTATCAAACTTTGCATTCCCATTTTCTGGGCTACAGGGAAAATACTAATTTTTCACAATTGTGGTTTGCTAGAAAAAAGCTGTGAAAAATAACATGATATGCTACCTCCTCAGTTGTGGAGACAACTAGCCTTGAAGGGCTTATTAGTTCTGTGAACTGAAGTCAAGCATGTAAAATGTAGATTAATAATTATACATATTAGAACATTTCCAGATCATAGATATTTTAATATTTTCTTTCCATAGAAGCCAATAGTCACATTATTATTTTACGGTACTCAAGAAAATTGCATGGAATAGAAAAAACAATGACAGTCAGTTTCATGGAACATCCAGATGGATTTTGTTTTTACTCAGCTCCACCATTGTCATGCAGTGCTTTTCCCAGAACAAAAACCATCTTTCTATTTAATAAGTGGTTTCTCCAGGCTTCACTTTTTTTTTTTCTTTTCATCTCCCTCCTCCTATTATACTTAAGTGGTATCATATGCATTTATTTTATTTCCCCATTTTTAAGGACAGAGGGCATAACGCCTTCTTGTTGATAAGAGTTCTTTGGTCAGTTTGGTAAAGAACATACAGAAGGGACCTTTTCCTATATTCAAATGGTAATGCTTTAAAAAAAAATTACCTGCACTGGGTCTTAGTTGTAATACACACAGCAAGATCTTCGATCTTTGCTGTTGCATGTGGGATCTCTAGTTGCAGCCTGTGGAATCTTTAGCTGAGACATGTGGGATCTAGTTCCCTGACCAGGAATCGAACCTGGGCCCCCTATATTGGAAGCATAGAGTTTTAGCCACTGGACCACCAGGGAAGTTCCCAAATGGTGTTGCTTTTCGCGGTGGATTCATGTCAATGTATGGCAAAACCAATACAGTATTGTAAAGTAAAATAAAGTAAAAATTAAAACTTTTAAAAAAATAAAAAGAAAAAATAAAAAGCTGCATATGCTCTGGAAGAGTAGAGATGTCTACATTTTAAATTTAATGTTTAGTTTGATATATTAACATTTTCCCGTGTGAGTAGATGGAGACAGTCAAGTCAGGCACAGAAAGCCACAGAATGTTTCTTGATGAAGATTTATAGGAAGAAATCAGAGAACTGAGAATTTGTGAAGAGGAGCTCATGATCCAGTCTTGGTATTGGGGAGACTCACAACTCTATTCTAAGAACCCTGTCCCGCAGTTCCTAGAGCTTATCTGTTTGTTTATATTATATTGGTTTCCTGCTTTTCTCAAGAGTTTGTGGGTTTGGGCAAAATAATATTTTTTAAGGGATAGATTGCTTTAGGAATTTAAACTTATTTATTAGAATGTCCCCTGGATATTCTTCTTGTCTTAGAGCAAAAGGCATCATTTTGAAGGAGGACTGATATCTTGTTTTTTCATTGCTTCTATGCTCCCCATGACTACAGAGATGGATTTACGTAGAAATTATTTAGGACTCTTTTTTTTCTTAATGGTTTTAAAATACACAGATTAACATATGTGAAAACATAGCCTTGAGCTTAATTTTATGACCCATACATTTTGAATATTTAAAGTCAGGCTAGTACAAAAAAGCAGTAGGTATTCCCAGGGGTTTAATTTTATTCATAGGGCGAGAGTTGAAGGTTTATGAGTTTTACAACATTTCATTAGGGAAATTCTACCGAGGAAGCAGAGTGGAATATATACCAGGTTTATCCCACAGGGGCAAAATGGAACCCTCAATAGAGTTTGTTTACACGTCCTGATTAACTTGATTGCTTACCTTGTGAGGAAACAGTATGCAAATGATTTTATTTTCTGGGTTGTCAGGCCAAGAAAGAGACAGAAAATAACTTTTATGACAGAGCAATCTTTGCATCCGCAAGTTACATCTTTATAAGAACCTCTCAAAAGGCAAGTGGTACAAGATGACTGCTTCTTTGATAATCTAGACACTAGTCACCCAAAAGAAATAAGATTCTTTGCTTAATATGCTGCTTTTATGGTGCATTTGGGAGTATGAGTGCTATTTTCACATCTCTCACTATATAGAGAGCAATATAAGCGACGTTTAAGGGGAAATAACATGACATAAGTGGGGGTCTCTGTTGTTGTTGTTGTTTTACATTTTGATTCAAATTGCCTTTCACCTCCGAGGACTCTTTAATGAGCTGATTCTTCTGCCATGTCATTTCTAAATTTTTATTTATTTGGCTGTGTCAGGTCCTGGTTGCTACATTCAGGATCTCCGCTGTGTCCTGAGGATCTTTCATTGCAGCTCGCGGGCTTCTCTCCAGTGATGATGCTTGGTTGCTCCGCAGGATGAGGGACCTTATTTCTCCAAACAGTGATTGAACCTGTGCCCCTGCATTGGAAGGTGGATTTTTAAGCACTGGATCACCAGGGAAGTCCCTTGCTATATCCCTGAAATTGGATATATATATATATATATATATATATATATATATATATATATATATATATATATAAGTATAGCTCAGCTTTGACAATATTCGAGTGCCAAATCGTCTCTATTCACATCACCAAAAGAGTTTTGAAAGTCATTGCCACGAGCTAGTGGTATCCTCATCACAAAGGTTAAAAGGTCAGAATCATCTTTCAGTTTCTGTACTTCCCATACCAATACTTGAATTTTATGTTTGTGTCTTGTCTAAACACTTTTACTTTCATGCCCTGCCATTAAACTTTATGTATACTTTTCTGCCTCTTTGCTACAGTTTAAGTATCTGGGCCAATTTTACCATGTGAACACTGACCAAAAATTGATGTTCTTTAGGTATTTTTGCATCACTATAACTCATTAAACCAAGTATCTTATTTATCAATCCAAAAGCATGGGATTATTTTTATTTTAAATTTCAGAATTAGCATCTACTTTAAAGAGTTTCTATATTCTTAATGTGCAAAGTTTAGCAAGATTTATATATGTATAGAGTATTAGGTGGCCTTCCCCAATAACTCAGATGATAAAGATCTGCCTGCAATGCAGGAGACCCAGGTTCAATTCCCTTCAGACCCAGGAGACTCTGGGGAAGGGAATGCCAGCTCACTCCAGTATTCTTGCTTGGAGAATTCCGTGGAAGAGGATCCTGGCTGGCTCTCCAGGATCCATGGGGTCGCAAAGAGTCAGAAGTGACTGAGCAACTGCCGCTTTCACTTTCTCACTTTCAGAGGATTAGGTACCAGAAAATACAATCTGCCAGAGGTGTGCTATTATCTTGTGGTTTGAAAGGCACGTCTAATTCTACAGAATTGCAGGCAGGAAGAGAGATTACACAAATATGCCAGTCATAGTTTGACATCAGAATCTTGTGTTAACACTTCCCTCAAAACGTGAGAGAATAAAGCATTAATCTTGATCCATAAGTTCCTATTAGTGTTTTGCAGAGCAAAAGTTTTCTCTTGTATTTAGATCAAGTCTTCTCAGTCACAAGAGGACAAAGGAGAAAATGGACCTGATGGTTAGGGTCTGTATCTCTGCCCCAAACAGCTGCCCTTGACATGAGGACTATGACTTTCTCACCTCATGAGTTTGGCCCTAAATATGGCTGAAATGTGCCCTCTCTGCCTGCTCTGCTGTTCAGAAACGATCACACCCGCCCCTGGTACTTCTCTTTCATGACATGTTTGTGGGTTTCTGGCAATACCAGTCCAGCAGTTCTTCATAATAGGCAATCACTTATTTAGTGGTTCTTTATTTTCACTCATCTAGGGAAGAAAAGTCCAAAAGTCCTACAGAAATACCCAAAAGGAAAAACAAAACCAAACAAAATGTCTTAATTCTTGACACTTGTGATTTACAGAATCTCCTTTCATCTGTCATGTAAGAAGTATAAGTGCCAGGTTAAGTTTTTATTTCTGGTCCAGTTCCTCTGACAAGGACTCATTCTTCTGCCCTAGAGTTAAATCTAATGGAAAAGACACTTATTGAAAGTAAATGGCATGTTTTTATCTACAAAAACTGTCTTATTCCCAACACAGATCAATGTGGATGTCTGCTAGCAGTCTCTGTGGATAGCCATCAAATGCTGGTAGCGATCAAACACGTTTTTAAACAGTCTTATTTATATCTTCATTATATTCTTTAGAAAGTCGTGTTTCTATTTTGATTTTATCTTACATATCTAACCATTCAGCCTAGCACACCAAAACTTAAAAACGTATAATTTTTACTCTCTAGTACCTCTTGCCAGTATTCATTGTCTAGATCTTATTTGCAATGAGGTATAGCAATAAGCATTAAAAGCTTTCATGAGTTGAATATGAATTTGTTTGAATGTCCTGACATGCTGACATTAAAAATGGAACAACAGAACAGAGGAAATACACCAGAACCATGTCAAGATATTAATGAAACCTCTGTACTAAGAGAACTTATTGGGTAGCCTATTAAAGGATTGGTTATTTGTAATCCACTCCCACTATTTCTTAGACATCAATCAATGTGATCCTTAGACTCCTTTTCAACTCTTCTCTCAGTGGGGAGGACAGGAGGAGAGAAGGCAGTAAAAAAAACATTCCTCTCATCCTTTATACATACTACCTAGTAATATCATTGCAAAGCACATGCAAATACAACTAGCTGCATTGCTTCTGCATAATAGTAAGTAATCTACTAGTAACTCCAGAAGCCTAATGTTAAGATGGATCTTTTGCAAAGCAGACAACATAATATTGAGAGTAATTACACACTCTTTTCTTTAGGGTAAGTGATGAATGTTCATACATTTGCTTTATAAGAAGTGCATTGTGCTCATTTATTTTTTGGCATGGAAGGATGCTTTAGAAGATCACTTCATTCAGTACTTTTAAATCACTGGCTAGAGATCATGATTTACATATATATTTTCATAAGCATTTATCATAACTCATTCTGTTTAATGGCCAAAACACTTTCCTATAATCATTTTGAGACGAAAGTGATCTTCTGCTGAGACACTTGCTTCTATGACAACTCAACGTAATGGTGTCTGGTAAAAACGCAAGGCTCTTCCTTTTCTTTTTCATCAAATTTCAAATGAATTAAAGACATCTGCTCACCAGAAAACGTATATTAAGAATGCCTGATTGTAATGTTTGATGGCAAATTCAGACTAGTACATGAATCTAAGATTCATAAATATGATTTTCTCTGTCTAGTTGGATATCTTAATGTAGTCTAATGACTGAGGAATAGTGGCATTTATTGATTTTATGATCACATCGACACACATGAGTGCCTCTGGGGGGATGCTGGCTTCTGTGTAGCTCTATAGAAGTGAGTACAGATGTTAGCTTTTTAACATGAGATGTTGAAACTACTGGAGACAGTCTACACAGAAGAGTCTAATTACTTTGCTTCAAAAGTATATCCAGGAATATTTAGATCAAATTTTTTCTTTTTTTTGGTCAGCTCATTCACATGCTCCAAATGGTCCTTCAATGATCAGCTGCTATATAACCACCATTTGCAGTCCTAAGTCTAATGAATAGCCCGAGTCATGAGCAAATAGGTATCCAATAATGAGGGTGCGTGTATGCTAAGTCACTTCAGTAACATTCAACTCTCTGTAACTCTGGACCGTAGCCCGCCAGGTTCCTTGGTCCATGGGGTTCTCCAGCTGAGAATACTGGAGTGAAATGCCATGCCCTCCTTCAGGGCATCTTCCTGAACCAGGGATCAAACCCACGTCCTTCTGTCTCCTACATTGGCAGGCAGGTTCTTTACCACAAGCATCACCTGAGAAGCCCAGCGGTGAGGGCAGGGGACCAGAAAAGGACACAGATGGCTTTTTCCATTGGGTCATTTATTGACCAGGATCTTACACAAATGACTTGGTTTTCTTGGGTCTCTGTTTTCTTATGTATAAAATAGACCGTGTTACTTCATAAGATTAGTGCAAGGATTAATTGATATTAACATATATGAAAGCCTAAGATACGCCACTTGTATATTGACTTTTTAAACAAATCTTCCCTTCTTGATGGGAAAAAGATTGGAATCAATGTCTTAGTAAGCTAGGACAGTCTTTGGAAGGACTTCCCTGGTGGTCCAGTGGCTAAGACTCCATGCTCCCGATGCAGGGGGCCTGAGTTCAAGCCTTGGTCAGGAACTGAATCCTACATGCCACAAGTGAAAATTCAAATGCTGCAGCTAAAGATCCTGCATGCCACAACTAAGACTGGGCACACTCAGATAAGCTAATTAATTTCTTTTTTTTTTTTAAGAGCAGTCTTTGGAGAGGTGGAGAAAGTGACCTTAGGTTGTCATGCTGGCCTGGTCACCTCCACTTCTGAGATCTAGTTTTCACTAAATTTTTATTAATTATAACATTTCTTCATCACATACATTTTAACCCAAATGTAAAACTATGTTTGTTTTATTTCTAACTCCAATCCCCCCAAATCATTCACAGTTGCGCTTGTCTTTATAACAAACTTCTGCAGATTGAGCGAGTCAGCTTCATACCATCAGTAGGCAAATCTCTTGCCACTGTTAACCCACAAGAAAAAAAAAAAAAAAACAACTGTCTGAAAATATTTTATAGGGAAAAGTTTGTGTGTGCTAAGTTGCTTCAGTTGTGCTTGATTCTTTACAGCCCCATGGACTGTAGGCTGCCAGGCTCCTCTGTCCATGGGACTCTTCAGGCAAGAATACTGGAGTGGGTTGCCATGCCCTCTTCTAGGGGATCTTCCTGACCCAGGGATCGAACCCGTGTCTCTTAAGTCTACCTGCACTGGCAGGTGGATTCTTACCAGTAGCACCACCTGGGAAGCCCAGGGATGCCATATTTAATCTTATTAAAAAGTTATGACTATAGAACTAGTTTGAGAGAGGTAGTGCATTCTGGCAGAGAAGGCAATGGCACCCCACTCCAGCACTCTTGCCTGGAGAATCCCATGGACGGAGGAGCCTGGTGGGCTGCAGTCCATGGCGTCGCTAAGAGGCAGACACAACTGAGCAACTTCACTTTCACTTTTCACTTTCTTGCACTGGAGAAGGAAATGGCAACCCACTCCAGTGTTCTTGCCTGGAGAATCCCTGGGATGGGGGAGCCTAGTGGGCTGCAGTCCATGGGGTCACACAGAGTCGGACACGACTGAAGCGACTTAGCAGCAGCAGCAGCAGCAGCAATGCGTTCTGGGTTAACTGAGATACATTGCTAGCAGAGGCTGACAAATAGCCTGGCAATCTGTACATAAAGTGGTCACAGTATTTTATTGCTTGAGTGGTTTTTCAAAAAGTATTTTGTCTTATTTTTATTTATTTGACTGCATTGGGTCTTAGTTTCAGCATGTGGGATCTTTAGCTGTGGCATGTGGGATCTAGATCCCTGGCCAGGGATCAAACTGAGCCCCCTGCATGGGGAGCATGGAGTTTTAGCCACTGAACTACCAGGGAAGTTCCCCTGCTTCAGTTTTAAAATTCTAATGAATATGAGTGGTTTCTGAATTTCTAGGCAATGAAGGATTTGCGTGAGGTTAGAGTTCAGTTGTGTTTCAAACTCATTCTCTATGTCAGTCACTGTCCCAGATGCTGTGGCTACAGAAGAGGAAGTATTAAAGGAACAAAAACAGAGTTCCTGCCCACCCCATGCCTCTGAATTAAAAAATCTATTGCAGTGAAAAAGATGCATACAAATAAAGAAATAGAAAACAAAGCAGATGACTTCATAAATTGTTGGGCATGGAGGGTACATGGATACCACTTTCTGGTGTAGTTGTCATAACCTTAGCAAGCCTGCTGCTTGCCCCTGCCCTACCACCTGCTCACTCACCCCTCCACTTTGAGAGCAAGTTTGGCAGTTTGTTTGAAACAATGCTGCTGCTGCTGCTAAGTCGCTTCAGTCGTGTCTAACTCTGTGTGACCCCATAGATGGCGGCCCACCAGGCTCCCCCATCCCTGGGATTCTCCAGGCAAGAACACTGAAGTGGGTTGCCATTTCCTTCTCCAACGCATGAAAGTGAAAAGTGAAAGTGAAGTCGCTCAGTCGTGTCCAACTCCCAGCGACCCCATCCATGGGATTTTCCAGGCAAGAGTACTGGAGTGGGGTGCCATTGCCTTATACCTTTGCTCAAAGGAACAGAAAATTCCTCTTTGAGTTTTACTGTTACTGGTACCAAGATGCGATTTGTTCATCTTGGGATTCTGGATGATACAGGGAGGATGAATTCTTATTCGGGTTGTGCAAAACTCTAGTATAAGAAAGAGTAAATAAGACAAACTTGTAAAAATCAAAATAACATGGCTTCAGCTTAGCTCTATGGCCTTTCCTTTATTCTAAAGGATGCTATTGACTTTATTAGATTCCCACCATGGCTCAATAATATAATGTGGGCATTTGGCTGGGCACATAGAAGGCATTCTGTAAATGCATGTCTTCTTCTAACTTCTTAGAAACCTGTACCAACCGTGCTATTCCTAATATCGATTAAGGAGGCAGCGTTTCACTCCATGTGTAGAACTGAGTTTTTATTATTGACTCTTTGAATGTGAGTCCTTCTCTTCTAGAGGTTTTATTCCGATGGACTGCCTTTCTTTCCTTCTCTTTTTCTTCCCCAGTAACTTTTGAGTAACTTCTCAGGCAGTTCTCCGGTAACAGTTTCATATGAAAAATTAACAATAATGTCCTATCCCAGTAATGCCAGGAGATTATGAGACATTGCTAACTTGTACTGAAAGTTGAAAATTTTCTTTCTTTTTTTTTTTTTTTAATTCAGAAACTGTATGTAGGCAGCAATGGAGAACAAACTCTGCTTGTGTGCCTTGCCAATTCTTGCTTAGTCTCCCTACAATCGCAAACTTAATTTTTTCCCCAAAATTTTAGCCAGTTTCCACAGCAAAAGTTTTACTAATTGCCAATTTGATTTTTATTTATTGTCCATTTCTCTGTTGATGGAGTTCATCAGCTTGAGCAACAAGATGATAATGCAAGAAGCAGTAGGATCCAGGGGTCACTGGCTGCAGTGTTTCCCCTAAACCAACACCGCTCTCTTGGATTCTAATGTTTCTTTTCTCCTATTTTCCTTAGATAAAGATCCCCCTGGCATTTTGGCACTGGTATTTTAAAAATTCTTCTTATTCCCTTTTTTAAAAAAAAAAAGTCCCTTAGAATCTTGACCTGATCAAGTGTCGCTGACAGTGGTACTTGATTATGGAAGGATCGTAGGCATCCTACTCAACTAATCCTGCCTCTAGGGCACAGCTCTGCCCCTTGCCAGCTGTGTGGCTTGTCCTGAGTTAGGCTCTCACTTTCCTTCATCTTTAAAATGTGACTTTAGCACTTCCCTGGTGGTCCAGTGGTTGGGTATCCTCCTGCCAACGCAAGGGGCACAAGTTCTACCCCTGTCCCAGGAGGATCTCATGTGCCTCAACCTACGCTCTGAGCCTATGAGCTACAACTGCTGAAGCCCGTGTACCCTGAGGCCCATACTCCTCAACAAGCCCATCTGCCACGATGAGAAGCCCACACCCCACAACGAAGGGCAGCCTCCACGAGCTGCAATGAGAGGAAGTCCTCCCGCAGCACCAAAGACCTAGTGCAGCCACAAAGCAATAAACATAATTTTAAAAGTCTATTAAAAACTTAAAATGGACTATAATAGTGCCTGTCTCATAAGTAAAATTATCTTAGTACACAGAGTGCACTGTAGTAAGTGCTGGATAGATGATCAGTTCAGTTCAGTTCAGTTCAGTCGCTCAGTCTTGTCCGAGTCTTTGTGAACCCATGGACTGCAGCGTGCCAGTCCTCCCTGTCCATCATCAATTCCCAGAGTTTACCCAAACTCATGTCCATTGAGTCAGTGGTGCCATCCAACCATTTCATCCTCTGTTGGCCCCTTCTCCTCCTGCCCCCAATCCCTCCCAGCATCAGAGTCTTTTCCAATAAGTCAACTCTTCGCATGAGGTGGCCAAAGTACTGGAGTTTCAGCTTTAGCATCATTCCTTCCAAAGAACACCCAGGACTGATCTCCTTTAGGATGGACTGGTTGGATCTCCTTGCAGCCCAAGGGACTCTCAAGAGTCTTCTCCAACACCACAGTTCAAAAGCATCAATTCTTCAGCACTCAGCTTTCTTTATAATCCAACTCTCACATCCATACATGACTATTAGAAAAACCATAGCCTTGACTAGATGGACCTTTGTTGACAAAGTAATGTCTCTGCTTTTTAATATGCTATCTAGGTTGTTCATAGCTTTTCTTCCAAGGAACAAGAGTCTTTTAATTGCATGACTGCAGTCACCACCTGCAGTGATTTGGAGCTCCCCAAAATAAAGTCAGCCACTGTTTCCACTGTTTCCCCATCTATTTCCCATGAAGTGATGGGACCGGCTGCCATTATCTTAGTTTTCTGAATGTTGAGCTTTAAGCCAACGTTTTCACTCTCCACTTTCACTCAAGCAGTTCTTTAGCTCCTCTTCACTTTCTGCCATAAGGGTGGTGTCATCTGCATATCTGAGCTTATTGATATTTCTCTCAGCAATCTTGATTCCAGCTTGTGCTTCTTCCAGCCTAGCGTTTCTCATGATGTACTCTGCATAAAGTTAAATATGGATAGATGACACCTGCTATTATTGTGAACTAATTTATGGTAATCAGTCGGCAATTAAGTTTTTACTTTGCAGAGGCCCTTAAAAACATGTTACACACGTTGTGAGAATGTGGAAAGAGGAATCTTTTGCTATATCAGCCGCATTACATCACAGGTGATTGCCAGCTCCTCCTTTCTGGCAGAAGGAAGATGAGCAGAAGCCAGAGGAATATGGAGAGTTAGGTATTTACAAAATAACTTCATTAACATTGGGTTGGCCAAAAAGCTCATTTGAGTTTTTCAGTAATATGGAAAAATGCAAACAAACTTTGGCAAACCCAATAGTAGAGTTGATGGTTTTGTTTTATTAGCTTGGACTCCCTAAGAAGCACATTGAAATAAAGATTCAAAAACAAGTATTCATCTGGGAAGAGGATGAAACAGCAAAGGTAAAGTGGGAGAAAGTGACAAGGAAGAATGCCTTATCAAACCAATTGCCACTGGCGCTTAATTGCACACAAGCAGCTCCGTGACACATATTCTAGTCCCCACGTGCAGGGGCGAGGGAGCTGACATGTTTACACCCCAGCCCCTGGTAGTCACCAGCTAAGGATCACACCTAGTGGTTTGTTAGTTCACCACCTCTTCTAGGTTGCAACAGAGGGGGACAGTGCCGCTCTGACCAGCCGGGGAATCCCTTACACAAAGAAACGCAGAGTCTGTATGCCCAGTGGTAAGAAAAACAAGAGCATATAGATGGGCACCAGAAGTGTGTTTCAATTACTTTTTTGCATAAGGTTTTAATGAGAATCTTTCTGGGGTTTTCCTGGTGGTCCAGTGGTTAAGGCTCCAAGCTTCCAACACAGAGATGCTGGTTTGATCCCTGGTTGGGGAACTAAGATCCCACATGTGTCATGGAGCAGCAAAATAATAATAATGATAATAATAATAAAGTCTTAATGAGAATCTTCCTGAATATATATTTTTGAGGATACAAAGGTTTATATTGAAATTTGATGTGGAAACAAACATAGTTTTCATAATGAAAAGCTATAACATGCCTATGGAATTTTAGACAATTTTTCCAAACCATTCATCCCTGAGTACTGGCTTCTCAATGGACCCACTGAACCATCATCTTTATCAGTTGTATTTCACCTGCCTGATCTCTCTGAAACTTTGGGAGAACCTGACTAGAGCTTCACCCAAGTTCCCTTTCCTTTCATTCCCTTCTCTAAACCTCCTAAACTACTTTGCATATCAATAGGTTATCCATGAACTGGCAGGACAGAGTTTTTCTCCATTTTTTATTCTGCTTCACAAAGGAGGAAACTTAGATAACTCTTCTGCTTCCTGATCCGTCTCGTAGTGCGTTCACTTGCAGCTTCTGTCTTTTTGTTATATTGCTGATCATTGTTATTCCTCTGACATGTACCATGTATACCTCAGTCTTAATAACTAAGGAAGAAAAGCAACACAGAAACCTTCATACCTGGTGCTTCATTTTATGTGGGCTCCCTGAAGGGACAGGCTTCTGGCTGTGCCCACATTCCTGTGAAATTAATGTTCCTTTTTCAGACTCCTCTTATTCTATTTATAGCCACGGGGCTTCAGGTTTATAAGAGTCCAGAAAGTTCTGAGTAATGCACAGAATTCTACATACACAGCAAATGCAACCTTGGCAAAATGGAATCCCTGGTGAGAGAAAAACAGAGAATCAACAATCCATTGCTTTTATTGGAATAATAACATTGAAGCAGTTTGTGTCTAAAAGTGCTGTAAACTAGATTTTTTTTTCATGTAAATTCTATAGTCAGGATATAATGGGCATTGTCATGAAATTTGCAAATGGAGAATTACAATATTTTGGAGAAAACTTCTCAACACTCCTTCTTTCTTTATTTACTCATTGAAATGTACCTACTTTTATGAATGGCTGATCAAGGAAAGTGGAAGTCCAACTCTTTGAGACCTCCCTGGACTATAACCCTGCCAGGGTCCTATGTCCATGGAATTCTCCAAGCAATAATACCAGAGTGGGTAGTCTTCCCCTTCTCCAGAGAATCTTCCTGGGTTTCCAGTATTGCTGGCAAACTCTTTACCACCTGAGCCACCGGGGAAGTCCTAAGACATGGGCTTAAATGGAACAGTATTTCCTGTGAGCAGGAAGACAATTTGTGTATGTCTAACGATACATTCCCGTTTCCAGTGGACCACATTCTATCCACTGGAAAATCCATTCTGGATTCTCCATCCACAGTGGATCCATTCTATCCAGCAAATTTGGAAAACTCAGCAGTGACCACAGGGCTGGAAAAGGTCAATTTTCATTCCAATCCCAAAGAAAGGCAAAGCCAAAGAATGCTCAAACTACCGCACAATTGCACTCATCTCACACACTAGTAAAGTAATGCTCAAAATTCTACAAGTCAGGCTTCAGCAATACGTGAACCGTGAACTTCCTGATGTTCAAGCTGGTTCTAGAAAAGGCAGAGGAACCAGAGATCAAATTGCCGATATCCTCTTGATCATGGAAAAAGCAAGAGAGTTCCAGAAAAACATCTATTTCTGCTTTATTGACTATGCCAAAGCCTTTGACTGTGTGGATCACAATAAACTGTGGAAAATTCTGAAAGAGATGGGAATACCAGACCACTTGACCTGTCTCTTGAGAAACCTATATGCAGGTCAGGAAGCAATAGTTAGAACTGGACAGGGAACAACAGACTGGTTCCAAATAGGAAAAGGAGTGTGTCAAGGCTGTATATTGTCACCCTGCTTATTTAACTTATATGCAGAGTACATCATGAGAAATGCTGGGCTGGAAGAAGCACAAGCTGGAATCAAGATTGCCGGGAGAAATATCAACAACCTCAGATATGCAGATGACACCACCCTTATGGCTGAAACTAAAGAGGGACTAAAAAGCCTCTTGATGAAAGTGAAAGTGGAGAGTGAAAAAGTTGGCCCAAAGCTCAACATTCAGAAAACGAAGATCATGGCATCCAGTCCCATCACTTCATGGGAAATAGATGGGGAAACAGGGGAAATAGTGTCAGACTTTATTTTTGGGGGGTCCAAAATCACTGCAGATGGTAATTGCAGCCATGAAATTAAAAGACGCTTACTCCTTGGAAGAAAAGTTCTGACCAACCTAGACAGCATATTAAAAAGCAGAGATATTACTTTGCCGACTAAGGCCCATCTAATCAAGGCTATGGTTTTTCCTGTGGTCATGTATGGATGTGAGAGCTGAACTGTGAAGAAAGCTGAGTGCTGAGGAATCGATGCTTTTGAACTGTGGTGTTGGAGAAGACTCTTGAGAGTCCCTTGGACTGCAAGGAGATCCAACCAGTCCATCCTAAAGGAGACCAGTCCTGGGTGTTCATTGGAAGGACTGATGCTAAAGCTGAAACTCCAATACTTTGGCCACCTCATGCGAAGAGTTGACTCATTGGAAAAGATTCTGATGCTGGGAGGGATTGGGGGCAGGAGGAGAAGGGGACAACAGAGGATGAGGTGGCTGGATGGCATCACGGACTCGATGGACGTGAGTTTGAGTGAACTCTGGGAGTTGGTGATGGACAGGGAGGCCTGGCATGCTGTGATTCATGGGGTCACAAAGAGTCGGACACGACTGAATGACTGAACTGATATATTAAGGGAAAATGAGTACAATCATTTACTTTTACTATATTCCCATTCATTTTTCACCATATTAAGGATTCTAGAAGAACTCCGTATGGACTATACTATTCCTAAGATTTATTGAGGGGAGGGCATTTTGGTCAAGATATAGAATCTACTATAAAGTATTGTTTTGGCTGTTTAAATATAATTACATATTTTCATTGCAAGAAGAATTTATAGAATTATGTAACCATATTAAAGAATATTATAAAATTCTGTCTTCACTTGCTACTGTTTGGCTTAAGGTTAAGAGCTGGACTTTCAGGTTAGAGTATACAATGGGATGGATCCTGATCAATTAATGAAATTACATGGTCATACCTGTAAATGCAACCAACCAATGAAAAAGCTGCATTGTTCACAAGCTTGAATGTGACTCTCTGAATCCCACTGGCCCTTGGATCTGTGGCTGTGTTATCTGCCCTCTGGTAGCTCTTTGACAAAGATTTAACAGTCTTTAAATTTCTTTCTGTCTGTCCAGTATGGATAGCTCATGTTTCTGTTCATTATATCATCGTATAAGCCTTCAGAATCAAGTGATTCCTCATAAAGTAACAAAAAACAAAAATATGCCATCTGCAACAAATTGCAGTTAAAGCTGGAAATTATGTAAAGCAACACTTAAAGTAAAACTTTTGGAGATGGCAACCCACTCCAGTATTCTTGCCAGGAGAATCCCATGGACAGAGGAGCCTGGTAGGCTGCTGTCCATGGGGTTGCACAGAGCTGGACACAGCTGAAGCGACGTAGCAGCAGCAACACTTAAAAAGGGGACCCTGGTGAGAGACTTAGTGGCTGTTTCAGGGCTAGCATTTGTGATCGTGTGGAAATTTGCTCTCAACCATGTTCATGATACTGGTAATTCCTATCCCACTGAGGCCTTTATGTCTTCATTCAGCAACCGTTTGGTAAGGCACGTGTATCATAGATAAAACTGACATTATGTGTTTGCTTTCATACTTAGGTCAGTAGGTTTAAGTCACTCAGAACCTAGCTTTGAAATCACTCCTTATTTTAAAAAGTATTTTTATTTTTACTTATTATTTATTTATTTAAAAAAAATTTTTATTTTTACTTTATTTTACTTTACAATACTGTATTGGTTTTGCCATACATTGACATGAGTCCACCACGGGTGTACATGCGATCCCAAACATGAACCCCCCCACCTCCCTCCCCACAACATCCCTCTGGGTCATCCCCGTGCACCAGCCCCAAGCATGCTGTATCCTGCATCGGACATAGACTGGTGATTCGATTCTTACATGATAGTATACATGTTTCAATGCCATTCTCCCAAATCATCCCACCCTCTCCCTCTCTCTGTGAGTCCAAAAGTCCGTTATACACATCTGTGTCTCTTTCCCTGTCTTGCATACAGGGTCGTCATTGCCATCTTTCTAAATTCCATATATATGTGTTAGTATACTGTATTGGTGTTTTTCTTTCTGGCTTACTTCACTCTGTATAATCGGCTCCAGTTTCATCCATCTCATCAGAACTGATTCAAATGAATTCTTTTTAATGGCTGAGTAGTACTCCATTGTATATATGTACCACACCTTTCTTATCCCTTCATCTGCTGATGGACATCTAGGTTGTTTCCATGTCCTGGCTATTATAAACAGTGCTGCGATGAACATTGGGGTACATGTGTCTCTTTCAATTCTGGTTTCCTCGGTGTGTATGCCCAGCAGTGGGATTGCTGGGTCATAAGGTAGTTCTATTTGCAATTTTTTAAGGAATCACCACACTGTTCTCCATAGTGGCTGTACTAGTTTGCATTCCCACCAACAGTGTAGGAGGGTTCCCTTTTCTCCACACCCTCTCCAGCATTTATTGCTTGCAGACTTTTGGATCGCACACATTCTGACTGGTGTGAAGTGGTACCTCATTGTGGTTTTGATTTGCATTTCTCTAATAATGAGTGATGTTGAGCATCTTTTCATGTGTTTGTTAGCCATCCATATGTCTTCTTTGGAGAAATGTCTATTTAGTCCTTTGGCCCATTTTTTGATTGGGTCGTTTATTTTTCTGGAATTGAGCTGCATAAGTTGCTTGTATATTTTTGAGATTAGTTTTTTTGTCAGTTGCTTCATTTGCTATTATATTCTCCCATTGAGAAGGCTGTCTTAAAAAAAAAAAAAGAGAGAGAGAAGGCTGTCTTTTCACCTTGCTTATATTTTCCTTTGTTGTGCAGAAGCTTTTAATTTTAATTAGATCCCATTTGTTTATTTTTGCTTTTATTTCCAGAATTCTGGGAGGTGGATCATAGAGGATCCTGCTGTGATTTATGTCTGAGAGTGTTTTGCCTATGTTCTCCTCTAGGAGTTTTATAGTTTCTGATCTTACATTTAGATCTTTAATCCATTTTGAGTTTATTTTTGTGTGCGGTGTTAGAAAGTGATCTAGTTTCATTCTTTTACAAGTGGTTGACCAGTTTTCCCAGCACCACTTGTTAAAGAGATTGTCTTTACTCCATTGTATATTCTTGCCTCCTTTGTCAAAGATAAGGTGTCCATATGTGTGTGGATTTATCTCTGGGCTTTCTATTTTGTTCCATTGATCTATATGTCTGTCTTTGTGCCAGTACCATACTGTCTTGATGACTGTGGCTTTGTAGTAGAGCCTGAAGTCAGGCAAGTTGATTCCTCCAGTTCCATTCTTCTTTCTTAAGATTGCTTTGGCTATTCGAGGTTTTTTGATATTTCCATACAAATCTTGAAATTATTTGTTCTAGTTCTGTGAAAAATATCGCTGGTAGCTTGATAGGGATTGCTTTGAATTTGTTAATTGCTTTGGGTAATTTTTAATTGAAGGATAATTGCTTTACAATATTGCACTGGTTTCTGCCACACATCAACATGAATCAGTGATGGGTACACATATGTCCCCTCCCTCTTGACCCTCCCTCCGCCTCCCAGCTCATCCCACCCTTCTAGGTTGTCACAGAGCCCTGGGTTGAGTTTCCTGAGTCGCACAGCACTTTCCCACTGGAAACTTAGGTGTGTCCATGCCGCTGCCCTCACGCGTCCACCCTGCCCTCCCTCTCCCCTCCCAGGGTTGTAGGTCTGTTCTCTGTGTCTGCATCTCCGTTGCCACCTTGCAAGCAGATTTGTCAGCACCATCTTCCTAGAGTCCACATGCTGCTGCTGCTGCTGCTAAGTCGCTTCAGTTGTGTCCGACCCTGTGCGACCCCATAGACGGCAGCCCACCAGGCTCCCCCGTCCCTGGGATTCTCCAGGCAAGAACACTGGAGTGGGTTGCCATTTCCTTCTCCAATGCCTGAAAGTCCATATAAATGTGTTAATATATGATATTTGTTTGTTTCTTTCTGAAACTTATTTCTCTATAAGTCTCTTCTGACTTATAAAAATCTCTCCTTTTTGTTTGTTTATAGGTAGAAAACAAGCTCTGGTCTTAATTTACACTCTTCTGTAAATTGATATTAGTCTTTTACAATATATATATTTAGCCTTTTGATTCTGTGAGTTATTTGTTCACGTGCTTTGTTCACTTTTCTATTGGTTGTTTACATGTCTTTCATTTTTGTTATAGGTATGCCAGATTCAAAGGCAGTGAGTGTCATATAATGAAGACTCTGGCCTCCATCACCCAACAAGTTTCATTTACAATTCCAATTATTCTCTTTCCTTCCAAACTCTTTTGAAGCAGACTATAAATTTATTATAACAACTGTAAATATTTCTCCATGTATTTCTAAAATATAAAACCCCAATACCAAAATTGAAGCCTAAATTAATAATTTATTAATGTAATTAAATGTTCAGTGTTCAGATCGTCTCTTAAAAGTTTCATTTTGTTTGAATCAGCATCCAAACAATGTCTATGCATGTGATTAGATGAAATAGTTCTGAAATCTTGTTTTATTTGTAAGTCATATCTTCTCGCTTTTCCCCCCCTGATCTTTTTTTTTTTCCTTTAAGAAGAAGCCAAGTTATCTGTTCTGTAGCAATTCCTTTATTCTGGATTTTGCTATAGCATCTGTGTGATGATGTTGAAAATGCTCCTCTGACTCTGTGTTTCCTGTGGATTGTTAGGTGGATTTCACTTCTTGGAAAGATTACTTCATAAATGGTGGCAGGAGGCAAGTACTGTCTGGTTATCCAGTTTTTTGTGAAGCGACAGTATGGCAGTTATTGTAAAGTTTGATTTATCTGTTAGGAATGGCACAAATATTGTATTCTAATTTTGTTATTCCTGTCTTGTTTATTAGCTGGGATACTTGTATAAAGGCCCTGTTTCTACTATTTAGTGACTCTATAAGATTGTTCATATAGGAAAGGCAAGATCAAGGCTTAATTCTTTTCCTTTGTAATCAAATATAACAACTTGCCTCCCTCATAATTTATAATGGTGATTGGTAAAGGTTTCTTTGGTTATGTTTCATTTTATTTTGTTTTAAAGATCATTTTGAACTCACAGAAATAAGCATATTTGCTCTGTTTTGGTCTATTACAGTTATTTTTTTTAAATGATGCTTAAATTGTCCCATTTGAGAGATCAGTGAGGACCCCTGCAAAGTGGCTTCTGAGTCTGTGTGGTTTATACACCTAATTCATATCTCACATTTCTGGAGGCTGGAAGACTGAGATCTGGAATCCAGCATGCTTGGGTCTGCGTGAAAGCTGTCTTTGTCAATGGCCACTTTTCTCTCTGTGTCCTCATGTGGCCAAGGGAGAAAAGAAAAAAAAACAGCAGTGATCCACCCTCAAGATGTCATTCTGACCTAGTAACCTCCTAAAGGTTCCTTTGTAAATGCCATCGCATTGAGAGTTAGCATGTCAATGTTTGCATATCGGCAGACACAGTTCAGTACAAGCAGTCATTCTGACACAATACTAGGAGTATCAGTTTCTTTGCTTTCAGGTAGGGTAAGATATTCCAAGTTCATTTTATACTTTTCCTATCCCAGCACTGGAGTTAGCTAATTCTGCAAGGAGCTCTTGTTCTGTTTAGTGGGAAATGGTCATTAAAAGCCAAAATCTGAGCACTAAGAGTGCCCACTGCTTTTGTTTTGATCCTTGGTCTGACACATTTATGACAGACAGAAGCAGGATTTTTTCAGGATAAACTATATTATGATTTTATAAGTATACTTCCAACTCAAATTCAGGATTGTTGGTTTTTTCTTTAGCCTTGTTGATTTTATATCTATATTCCTTTTCGTTATATTAAAAGTCATCATTTTTAAGGTAGCCATTAGTTGATCGCTCATTTGTAAAATGACTCTTAGAATAACAACAAATCCATGCTACCTGCAATATGATATTGAAAGTTTAAAGCACATTTGTAGTTCTTTTTTATTTTCCAAAAGGTACATACCCCAATGGAGATTTATAGTAGTATTAGAGTGCTGTATATTAAAAGCACTTTGTATATTATAAACTATTCTCTGTGTGCTGGTGATACTAGCTGTATTCTACTTTGGGTTTATTTGTTTTATTTTACTTTCAATTGTTTGAGATTGCTTATTTAATTCAATTTTTATCACAGTTATGTAAAATATTAATATGATTGATTCCAAAGTACAATTCATATGGTATATTCAAGTAAGTCTTGTTTCTATCCTTTTCCTCTCTATCTTCCTCCCACACATAAATAATTTTTCAAATTACAGTTTATGCTTTCTTTAATAGAAGCAAAAACATATGTGTGTATTTACACCTCCTCCCCAGTTTTTAGATAAATGGCAATATACTATTCAGTTTTTTCCATCTGCTTTCTCCAAATAACTAAATGCCCTGGTGCTTGCTTTGTAATAACACATGTAAACATTCCCCATTCGTTTTGACAGATGCATGAAATTCCAATGTGTGAATATATCGGACTCAACTGCTAAGTTGTGTCTGATTCTTTGCAGCCCCATGGACTGTAACCCACCAGGCTCTGTCCATGTAATTTTCCAGGCAAGAGTACTGGAGTGGGTAGCCATTTCCTCCTCCAGGAGGATCTTCCCAACCCAGGGACTGAACCTGCATCTCCTGATGCAGGCTGATTCTTGACCACTGAGCCACCTGTGACATGGGCTTCCCAGGTGGCGCTAGTGGTAAAGAACCCACTTGCCAGTGCAGGAGATGTAAGAGATGTGGGTTCGATCCCTGAGTCAGGAAGATCCCCTGGAGGAAGGCATGGAGACCCATTCCAGTATTCTTCCTAAAGAATCCTATGGAGAGAAAAGCCTGGTGTGCCACAGTCCATACGGTCACAAAGAGTCAGACATGACTGAAGCAATTTAGTACACAGGTACCTGTGATATATGAAATTGTTAATATATCACAATTTAATAAAGCAGTTCCCATGAGATGGACAGTTGGCTTGTTTCCAGTTATTTATTATGAAAATACTGTTCAGTGAAGAGCTTTTAACATACTCAGAGAATTTTTCTACAAGTACCTTTTAATTGCAAATATAGAGCCATTTTCTCATGGCTAAAACTGGAAGATGCAAAGACAAAAATGAACATTATCTGTAATCTTACCACCCAGAGATGGTGACTGTTAGTTAACCTCATCCTTCCAGCTTTTGTTCTGTTTGCAAACACACACAGTCTTAAGAGCACAAGACGCTAAGATATACACAGAATCTTGCAGCCCTTCTTTCCATCAGCATTGTGGTTTAAGTACTACCAGTGTCAGAAACAATTCTCCATAACATTATCTTAATGTCTGCATAATATTGTCAGATAATTAACTTTTCCATAATATGTAGACACATTATGCCTTCTGATACACATTGCTCTGTTACAATTAAGGAAAGACATTCTGATTTGTACCATAAACAACAGTGCATTTATACCTATGCTGGCTGCCTGGGAGACCTCTTTCCGATTGTAATCCAGCATATGTGGAACAGAATCTGAGATCCTGCATTCATAACAAATGCTGAACATTGCTGCTGACCCCTGATTGGCGTTTCAGCTAGTACTTGTATGGAAGAAGATGATGGCCCCGTAGTTTATTTTACTTCCTCAAAGACAGGACAAGGATTTCAGCAAATGAAAAAACACCCTACTACTTATATTTATTGAGTTTCTAAAGCATCTTCTAAGGTGAAAGTGAGTAGGCACCCTAGTTCTTATATTTATTGAGTTTCTAAGACACCTTCTGAGGTAGAAACTCAGTTTAGGGTATTTTAGCCAAATCCTAAATAAAATCAGATTCCAGGACAGTGTGACCTCTGGATGTTCTTTCTTCCTCCTGAGAACTTAACTGCAGGGACACTTTTGTCTGACGTTTCAGTATCTACCCTGAGGTCGGTTAGAGAGATGTTCCAGTTCAACATACAAATATGGAGGGTCTTTGCTGTGATAAGTCAGGGGATAATCTGCTTTCTCACTCTGCTCCTGTGTTGCTGAATTAACCCCAAACTGTGTTGTGTTTGAAGCCCTTCCAATGAGGCAGGTGGTGAGATAAGACCTGATAAGACTCCAGAATTTGTGTGGAAGACATATTTTCTACATCTCTTTTAAGGCCCATGTTCCCAAATTTTTATTATCCAAATATTTGACTGGCTGGTTCTAGGAAAACAAATGTGAGTAGCAAATTATAGCTGTTCTCAAGGATCTTGGATTTCAGGAGGTCAGACAGGCCAGATACTTGGTAATTATAGAGCTTTATGGAAGGTAAATGTCCCTAGTATGATACAAGTAGTTTAACGGAGCGGGGAATCATAATTCACTATTGTAGAATGTTTTTCCAGGAAAAGTGAAAATGAGGTTTAGGAAAAAAGAAAGTGAGTCCTGGAAGGAAGGAATATCTTGTAGGAAGGTTTAGAGGTACAAAGTAGAAAGAAGAGGGAAAAAGCAAATTGGGAACTGAGAGAAATGTGAGTCTGGAGGATACAGGGGGAGAGTATGAGAGAGAGAGTGTGTGGGTGTGTGTGGGTGTGCGTGTGGGGCGGGGCTAGGGCGCATTGTGTTGTTGAAGGAGAATGAAGAAAGTTGAGGAGGTAATTCAAGCCCTTATTAACCCAGCTTAAACTTTTGAAATTAATTGTTAAGGCTATGGAGACCTCTCAAGTTTCTAAACAGGGAATGTCAACCCCCACTCTCCAAAAGACACAAAAACTTTAAACAAAAGCCACTCACTACAGCTTGGAAAATGAGTTCCTGAGTAGCATATGTGAAGGATGAAAAGACTGATTCAGGGCTCTGGAGAGGTTAATAATGACTAACATTAATGAGTGTTTATGTCAATGCTGGAGAAGGAAATAGCAACCCACTCCAGTATTCTTGCCTGGAGAGTCCTGTGGACAGAGGAGCCTGCTGGGCTGCCGTCTATGGGGTCACACAGAGTTGGACACGACTGAAGCGACTTAGCAGCAGCAGCAGCGGCATGTCGGTGCTAGAGGCCAGTACTAGACACAAGTGCTGTTTGGACACATTAAAATGTATTATTTAACTCTACAAACAACCTGTTGAGGTGCATGTGTTTACTAAAATCATCTCCACTTACATTTAAGTGTGCTGTACCGAAAGTGTGGTTGAATTACTCTTGTGACGCCATGGAACAAGACAGGTGTAGACGCATGATCGGATCTCAGGTGGTTTGGTCCCCAGGTTAGCTCACCTCAGTACTGGATTGTACATGCTTCCCCATGCAGTCTGAAGGTGAAGCAAGCAGGCATAGCTCTTTTGCTTAAAGTTGGTTAATATGTGTACGTATTATTCTAATTCAGTGGGGAGTGGGGGTTTGACACAAACGCCAGTGAAATTATAAAAAATGTCATCCATAGCAGAGATTCCAAACAGATCAGATGCTTCTTAGTGAATGCCGTTTAAGAATGGCATCTGGTTGTCACCCAGAGTATTATGAGTAGAATTTTTATACATATGTTCATGTTGGTGCAAGTGTACTAACATTTCTACCATGCCCGGAATATGTGTACACATAGTTGGCTTTAAGTTTTACCCAGGCAGTGCCATGTTCCAGCAAGGTATTATTTTCATCAGCCCATTTCTAGCAAGTTAATCACAATTAAAGTAGGTGGAAACTCACCTGATTAGAATAGATTTTGAAGATTGAGAGTCAATATTCCAGATTCCCAGTCAGAGCCTGAAAGACCTGTATAACTTTTAAACATTAATCTTTACTTCTGTAAGAATGTTAAAAATAAAATACGTGTGCTAGTTCTGTTTAGTTCAGTTGCTCACTCGTGTCCGACTCATTGTGATGCCATTGACCACAGCACGCCAGGCCTCCCTGTCCATTACCAACTCCCTGTCCATTACCAACTCCAATTCATGTCCATTGAGTCGGTGATGCCATGCAACCATCTCATCCTCTGTCGTCCCCTTCTCCTCCCACCTTCAATCTTTCCCAGCAACAGGGTCTTTTCAAATGAGTCAGTTATTCTCATCAGGTGCCCAGAGTATTGGACTTTCAGCTTCAACATCAGTCCTTCGAATGAATATTCAGGACTGATTTCCTTTAGGATGGACTGGTTGGATCTCCTTGCAGTCCAAGAGACTCTCAAGAGTCTTCTCCAACACCACAGTTCAAAAGCATCAGTTCTTCGGTGCTCAGCTTTCTTTATAGTCCAACACTCACATCCATACATGACTATTGAAAAGCCATAGCTTTGACTAGACAAATCTTTGTTGGCAAAGTAGTGTATCTACATTTTAATATGCTATCTAGGTTGGTCATAACTTTTCTTCCAAGGAGCAAGCGTCTTTTAATTTCATGCCTGCAGTCACAATCTGCAGCGATTTTGGAGCCACAAAAAAAAAAAAAAAGTCTGTCAATGTTTCCACTATTTTCCCTTCTGTTTGAAGTGATGGGACCAGATGCCATGATCTTAGTTTTCTGGATGCTGAGTTTTAATCCAATTTTTTCACTCTTCTCTTTCACTTTCATCAAGAGGTTCTTTAGTTCTTCACTTTCTGCCATAAAGGTGGTGTCATCTGCATATCTGAGGTTACTGATATTTCTCCTGGAAATCTTGATTCCAGCTTGTGTGTCATCCAGTCCAGCATTTCTCATGATGTACTTTGCATATAAGTTAAATAAGCAGGGTGACAGTATACAGCCTTGACGCACTCCTTTTTCGTTTTGGAACCAGTCTGTTGTTCCATGTCCAGTTCTAACTGTTGACTCTTGACCTGCATACAGATTTCTCAGGAGGCAGGTCAGGTGATCTGGTATTCCCGTCTCCTGAAGAATTTTCCACAGTTTGTTGTAATCCACACAAAGGGTTTGGCATAGTCAATAAAGCAGAAGTAGATGTTTTTCTAGAACTCTCTTGCTTTTTCAATGATCCAGTGGATGTTGGCAATTTGATCTCTGTTTCCTCTACCTTTTCTAAATCCAGCCTGAACATCTGAAAGTTCACAGTTCACGTACTGTTGAAGCCTGGCTTGGAGAATTTTCAGTATTACTTTGCTAGTGTGTGCTGCTGCTGCTGCTGCTGCTAAGTCGCTTCAGTCGTGTCTGACTCTGTGCGATCCCATAGACAGCGGCCCACCAGGCTCCCCCGTCCCTGGGATTCTCCAGGCAAGAACACTGGAGTGGGTTGCCATTTCCTCCTCCAATGCATGAAAGTGAAAAGTGAAAGTGAAGTCACTCAGTCGTGTCCAACTCTGAGTGACCCCATGTACTGCAGCCTACCAGGCTCCTCTGTCCATGGGGTTTTCCAGGCAAGAGTACTGGAGCGGGTTGTCATTGCCTTTTCCATTGCTAACATGTGAGATGAGTGCAATTGTGCAGTAGTTTGAGCATTCTTAGGCATTGCCTTTCTTTGGGTTGGAATGAAAACTGACCATTTCTAGTCCTGTGGCCACTTCTGAGTTTTCCAAATTTGCTAGCATATTGAGTGCAGCACTTTCATAGCATCATCTTTTTGGATTTGAAATAGCTCAACTGGAATTCCGTCATCTCCACTAGCTTTGTATTGATGCTTCCTAAGGCCCACTTGACTTCGCATTCCAGGATATCTGGCTCTAGGTGAGTGATCACACCATCGTGGTTATCTGGGTCACAAAGATTTCTTTGGATAGTTCTTCTGTGTATTCTTGCCACGTCTTCTTAATATCTTCTGCTTCTGTTAGGTCCATAACATTTCTGTCCTTTATTGTGCCCATCTTTGCATGAAATGTTCCCTTGGCATCTCTAATTTTCTTGAACATCTCTAGTCTTTCCCATTCTAGTTTTTTCCCTCTATTTCTTTGCATTGATCACTGAGGAAGGCTTTCTTATCTCTTCTTGCTATTCTTTGGAACTCTGCATTCAAATGGGTATATCTTTCCTTTTTTCCTTTGCCTTTCACTTCTCTTCTTTTCACAGCTATTTGCAAGCCCTCCTCAGACAACCATTTTGCCTTTTTGCATTTCTTTTTCTTGGGTATGGTCTTGATCACTGCCTCCTGTACAATGTCATGAACCTCAGTCCATAGTTCTTCAGGCACCCTATCAGATCTGATCCCTTGTATCTATTTGTCACTTCCATTGTATAATAATAAGTGATTTGATTTAGGTCATGCCTGAATGGTCTAGTGGTTTTCCGTACTTTCTTCAATTTAATTCTGAATTTGGCAATAAGGAGTTCATAATCTGAGCCTCAGTCAGCTCCCGGTCTTGTTTTTGCTGATTGTATAGAGCTTCTCCATCTTTGACTGCTAAAAATATAATCAACCTAATTTCGATATTGACCTTCTGGTGATGTCCATGTATAGAGTCTTCTCTTCTGTTGTTGATAGAGGGTGTTTGCTATAACTGGTGTGTTCTCTTGGCACAACTGTTAGCCTTTGACCTGCTCCATTCTGTACTCCAAGGCCAAATTTGCCTGTTACTCCAGGTATTTCTTAACTTCCTGTTTTACATTCCATCCCCCTGTAATGGAAAGGATATCCTTTGGAGATGTTAGTTCTAGAAGGTCTTATAGGTCTTCATAAGAACTGTTCAACTTCAGCTTCAGCATTACTGGTCAGGGCATAGACTTGGCTTACTGTGACATTGAATGGTTTGCTTTGGAAACGAACAGAGATCATTCTGTCTTTTTTGAGATTGCATCCAAGTACTGCATTTTGGACTCTTGTTGACTGATGGCTACTCCATTTCTTCTAAGGGATTCTTGCCCACAGCCATAGATATAATGCTCATCTGAGTTAAATTCACCCATTCTGGTCCATTTTAGTTTGCTGATTCCTACAATGTCGATGTTTACTCTTGCAATCACTTGTTTGACCACTTCTAATTTGCATTGATTCATGGAGCTAACACTCCATAAGCCTCTTATCCTTCTCCATCAGAGGGGAGACAGACTGAAAACCGCAATCACAGAAACCTAACCAATCTGATCACATGGACCACAGCCTTGTCTGACTCAATGAAACTATGAGCCAGGCCGTGTATGACCACCCAAGACGGATGGGCCATGGTGGAGAGTTCTGACAAACCGTGGTCCACTGGAGAAGGGAATGGGAAACCATTTCAATATTCTTGCCCTAAGAACCCCATGAACAGTATGAAAAGGCAAAAGATAGGACACTGAAAGATAAACTCCCCAGGTCAGCAGGTACCCAATATGGCTACTGGAGATCAGTGGAGAAATCAGGAAGAATGGAAAATACATGTGTATGTTCCAGGAAAAAATTGGCATATATAGAACTATATATTGAATAAATGTTACAAGTATAGAAATAGAGATGCATTTTGACACATACCACATTTTCTTTTATGCCTTACCATTTTTCTAAACATAAAATAGGACCCTAGGAACAACAGAATCAACTATTTCTTCCACCTTGGGCAAGTGATTTATCTTCGTTAAAGTCCCCATTTCCTCATCTGTACAATAGGAATAATAATGCTTATTTTGCAAGACCATTCTGAGAAAACGCATGTGAAGTAGCTGGCACATCGTGGGCATCTGACCAATTGAAAATTGCTAATTTTGTTTTTCTTCCTTGACACTACAGTCATATTGCCACTATTTTAAAATGCTGAGATTACTTTTCAAATTGCTTTGCTGATTACAAGCTTTCCAAATGAAATAATTACTAAAGAAAAGTTAATTATCAGTGAAGAGTTTAGACTTTTAAGAGGGAAAAACAAACACACCGCTATACTATATCTCTGTTGAAGAATTAGCAGTTTACTTATTAAAACAAAATATATCTTTTTTAAGACAAAATATTTTTAATTTTAAAATATTTTTAAATATATATATTTTAAGACAAATTAAATCTATATATATTAAGATAAAATATATATTTTCATAAAAGAGGCCAACTTGACATCTGCTAGCTTTGGCCATTGCTTGGCAAGGCTAGATCTTAACTCTAAATTTTGAAAGTTAGCAAGACTCTGTCACGTGACCACTGATTTAATTAAAATGTGACTGCACCGTTTTCCAAGGGAACATGTTTCCTGGTGTCAAGTCCCATATGTTTGTGCCTTGAAACTAGGTTTCAGCTAAGGGCTATTTGACCCACCAAGTGAAGATGGAGTTTTCTCGGTCATATTCCAGAGTGAGTGGCAGTCCTGTTGCCCCTTATAGCCATTATACTGAAGGGTAAAGAGGTGAGAGGTTTGCTAGTGACTGTGATTCACAGGAGTGGGTCATTTAAATCTAGAATCTTCTATAAAGCTTAAATTTATTTTTCACGAGGACAGAAAACCATATGGTAGAAATCTCCCCATTTTTCCTTTGGATCAGGGCATTATTTTTAGAATTTATTATTATTTTTTAAAATCAAAGGCTAGTAAATCACCTGGAGAAGGGCATAGAAACCCTCTCCAGTATTCTTGCCTGGAGAATTCCATGGACAGAGGAGCCTGGCAGGCTATAGCCCATGGGCTTGCACAGAGTTGGACCTGACTGAAGTGACTCAGCACGCAGCATGCATAGTTGATATACAATGTTATGTTAGTTTCTAGTGTACCGCAGAGTGATTCAGCTATACATATGTCTTGTCTTTTCCAGATTCTCTCTCTTTATAGGCTATCACAAGATATTGAGTATAGCTCTCTGTGTTATATATAGGCTATCTATTTTATATATATTAGTGTATACATGTTAATCTCAACAGGGCATGGATTTTAAGAGTAGCCCATTATGCAAATAAAGTTCACGTTCTCCTTTTTTTTCTTGACTCTTGTAACATAAGCAATCACCTGTGGTAGGAGCACTTGCTTTTCTTTGCAGCTAGAATGAGGGAGGTCCCTCCAGAGGAGAAGAGCGCTTGTGCAAAAAGAGTAGTAGAAGCATATGGAATTGCGCATAAGCTTTAAAAATTCCATTTTTAACTTAAACATTTAGCAGAGATGGTTTTGTCATTTATGGATGATTTCTGTGGACGCTTTAATTCATAGAGAAGCATTATTGCCACATAATGATGTCTCAAGGTTGTGGGAAAGATTGACCGAGATTGAGGAATTAGCCTTGTTGCTTAGATTTGAGAACCAGGGGCTGGTAAAGCCACACAGTGGGTGTTGCTATTAGCATAAGAAATGGTGGTAATTTCAGGTTTGTTTACTACCCAGAAACAAGAGAGGGAGGGCTCCCAACTGAGTATTCCGGGCTCCTTCCACAAAGCTGCAGGTGTTCCAGCAAGGGTTCTTGCCTTCCCTCTTGCCTGTCATTCCCATCAGGCTGGTTCTAGAGACTGTGAGCCACTGATGCTCCAAGGACACGAGGTCACCTGCTGAAGGCTTCCAGTCTGTTTGACAGAATAATTGGCCCCTGGTACAAAAGAAGCATATGCTGCTGATTTTGAGAACTCTGCCGCTTGATGTCAGGACGCAAAACCATCCACAGAGGTGAATACACCATCTGCCTAAAATTGTCGTGACGATCCCTTTCCACTCACCATTCTCGTTTTAACATTTATAATCACTTCTCTTCTATAGGATAATCCTGGTGTTATATTTTCCTGCTTTGATACTTGTGCCCCCCTGCCCCCTCCTCTCTGAACATATTGAAGCATCTTTAATTGCAGCTTCCTGTTCTTGCTCTGTGGTGATATAACAGGTCATCTATCAAGAGTGACGCGGGATGCGGACGTTCAGGTCTGAATAGCTCCATTGTCTGCTGTCTTATTTAAGGCCCAGGCAGCCGTGGGGTAGGGGTAAAGGGGGAGCTGTCTACAGAAGTATCTCCAAGGATGTGTTTGAGTGAGGTGGGGACTCAGGGTTTGGCAGAACTCATCCAGTGTGAAGACAGGTACCCCCTCCACCACTCTCACACAACTCTTCAGGCAGAACCACCAGTGATGGATCTTCAGGGGTGGAGCCGAGAACAGACAGGATGAGTGAGCATTCACTCGCCAGCATTCAGATGCTCTCTACCTGACAAAGGGGCGTCTTAGAAAAACTGCATTGGCTCATGTGTTGTTCCCAGAAACTTCTGTGTCTAGGACGTTTGTACAACTGCCTTTCCAAATTACCCTCAGAACAGAAGATGGCATTGGGAGAGCTGAAGTCCCCAGAATTGTCTTATATTTAGTTTCTTGGATTGGAAGGGAGGAAAATTCAGTTCAGGGATGGTTTGCTGTTTCCCTGTCCTTGACATAATCCTGAGGCCTCAGAGAGGTTCACTGCTGTATCCCTTCACCGTGGAAATGAATGGTGAAGGGTCCTCTGTGTACTTGTAAAATTCAAGACGGGAATGTTACATGAGCTGTTTCTGCCTTGAAGTTAATGTCTTTCATGAAAGGTAGTGTTTTTCACATCTGGAAAATGTTTATATTAACGTTTCTGTCCCCAAATCACCATGAAGTTTTATCTTGCCTATTTAAAGGAAATTATGCAAATACATATGTAAATTCTCCTTTGCAGTTTATTATTGTGAGAAATGAAGTTCTATGAAATAAGCACCTTCTTTTGTGCTGGGGTAGACTGTGACAATTGGGTTAAAAAACACCTTCATCCTTGTAGCTAGAATATTTAGATAGAATACCAGAGGTGAGTGACATTTGTATAAGTTTATAATCCAAGAGCTATCGTTTCTGGACCTTCCTTATTTTGGAGGGCAGTGTTAAATATTTTTTTCAGTTCATTGTGAAAGTGCTTTCTCATAAGTATAACAATGAGTTATTAATCACTGTCTTCACTATAAAAATAAAATAAACATCCAACAAGAAAAACAGCTAAATCAGTCTATCACCCCCAACCTCTACTCACCCCCAAAACAAGTTGACTGTTGTTTTTTTTTTTTTCTATTTTCCCGTACAAAAAAAACTACTTCTTGGTTCTTTTATCGTCTGTTCCTTCAAACTCACATAAGGAGAAACTAGACGCAGTTCATGTTTACAGAAATCAGACACTGCTGTTTTTGGTCCCCCGCCATTTCTCCCCTTCACGGGACAATTTCTTACTGGATTTCTCGCCAAATGAGAGTAGGAATGGAAAGGCTGTCAGGAGCCAGGAAGCCCATTTGAGAAAAGACAGGTCAAGGCTTTTCATTTTAGAAAGCCTACAAAATACAGAACAGCTTTCAGTTATGTGCCGGGATGCTTCCAGCCGACACTTTATTGTGGTCTGTTTCATTAAGTTCCATTGATGGGCCCAACCTGCGGGATGGCCCTTAAGTGTGGCAGTGGCAAACGCTCCTGGTGGCAGGCTTGACATGGGCTGATGGCTCCTTTCATTGAGAGAATATCTTGCCTTTTGCAATAAAGCGCAGAACAAAGCCCCTGCTGAGTGACAGCTCTGTGAGCTGCTTTTGTTTTGAATTCTTAACATTGGATACCCTTAGAGGGTAGTTCATACAAGAATTCCTTTATTTTTTTTAACTGCAATTTTATTTATTTTTATTTTTATTTTATTTTATTTTATGTTTTTTTATTTTGTTTTTGTTTTTGTTTTTGTTTTTTTATGTTTATTTTTATTTTTTTTCCTTTTTTTAATTTTTTTTATTTTTTTAATTTTTTTTTATTTTTTAAATTTTAAAATCTTTTACTTTACAATACTGTGTTGGTTTTGCCATACATTGACATGAATCCACCACAGGGTGTACATGAGTTCCCAACCCTGAACCCCCCTCTCACCTCCCTCCCCATATCATCTCTCTGGGTCATCCCAGTGCACCAGCCCCAAGCATCCTGTATCCTGTATTGAACCTAGACTAGCGATTCATTTCTTACATGATAGTATACATGTTTCAATGCCGTTCTCCCAAATCATCCCACCCTCTCCCTCTCCCACAGAGTCCAAAAGTCTGTTCTTTACATCTGTGTCTCTTCTGCTGTTTCGCATACAGGGTTATCATCACCATCTTTCTAAATTCCATATATATGTGTTAGTATACTGTATTGGTGTCTTTCTTTCCTTTAGAATTCAAAAGGCAAGAGGACAGATTGAAGATGAATTTGCTGGTCATCACTCTGTGTGTGTGTGTGTGTGTGTGTGTGTGTGTGTGTGTGAGAGAGAGAGAGAGAGAGAGAGAGAGAGAGAGAGAGAGAGAGAGACAGTCGTGTCCAACTCTTTGTGGCCCCATGGACTGAAGCCCACCAGGCTCCTCCGTCCACAGAATTCCCCAGGCAAGAATACTGGAGTGGGTTGCCATTTCCTTCTACAGGGAATCTTCCTGACCCATGAATTGAACTCTCATCTCTTGAGTCTCCTGCATTGACAAGTGGGTTCTTTAGCTCTAGTGCCACCTGGATTATCACTGCTCTCCATTTAAATGATCTTCTCCATCTAAATGGCAGATGGAAAGGTTATTTTTTTGTTGTTGTTATTTGGTTTTAATTTTATTGAAATATAGTTGATGAACAATGTTAATTTCTGCTGTACAGCAAGGCGACTCAATTATACACAGGCATGCATTCTTTTTTATATTCTTTGATATTTTTTCCATTATAGTTTATCACAGGATATTGAATATAGTTCCCTATGCTACGCAGTAGGATCTTGCTGTTTGTCCGTCCTGTATATACTAGTTTGCATCTGTTAATCCCAAACCCCCAGCCTTTCCCTGTTTCACCTCTCCTCTACCTTGACAACCACAAGTCTCTTCTTTATTCTGAAAGCCTGCTTCTCTGCCATGTGCTGTGCTAAGTCGCTTCCAGTCGTGTCTGACTCTTTGCAACCACATGGACTGTAGCCCGCCAGGCTCCTCTTTCTATGGGACTTCCCAGGCAAGAGTACTGGAGTGTGTTGCCATTTCCTTCTGCAGGGAATCTTGCTGACCCGGGAATCGAACACGAGTCTCCTGTACTAGCAGGCAGATTCTTTACCACTGAGCTGCCAGGGAAATCCTTCTGTTCACTATGCACGTTTATTTGTGTCATTTTAGATTCCACGTATGAATGATACGTGATGTTTGTCTTTGTCTGACTTACTTTGCTTGAAGTGATCATCTCCAGGTCCATCCATGTTGCTGCAAATGGCATTATTTCATTGCAGCTGGGAAGTTCTGAAGCCTGCTGATTACATTATTAAATAGTCACTGACCTAAGTCTTGAGAGAGAAAGTAGCCACCACTTTAGGGCATTTAAGTGAATACAAGAATATTAAGAATTTCCTTACATTTTTATCCATAGCAGATGTTCTATTGGAGGAAAATGGAATAGTAAACAGTGTAATCCCTATAGAGCTGAAATTAGATCTTGTGGGAAAGGAAAAGTTCTCCTTGTTAGCATATTAAGATCTGTGCATATTTGCTCTCTTCATGTCATTAGCTGGGTTTGATGCGCTCACTGGGATGCCAAGAGGAGTCTTGGGGAATGGGGATGATTCTAGCAGTGGCTGCTGACCTGTCAGTGGTGGGACGGATGAATCCAAGCCAGTCATCTCAGACGGGAAGCAGAGACTTCGGTGGCATCCCTACCCCACTTTTTCTAGATCTATCAGAAATCATAACTAGGAAACCAACTAACCTTGGACGTGCTGGAGGGTGTGGTGACATTGTGACATGCCACCTGAATGCCCCAGAGTGAAGAGCCTGTCACCTCAACTACTGCAAAGGCTGTGAGCTCACAGCAGAATCAACAGTGAGGCTCAGAGCCGCAGAGCACCCTGGGGCCAAGGTGATGCCTTTCTTGGGTGGGCACACCCAAGGACCGATCTGTGCGCTGGTTTGAGCACCTAGTTATCTAGGCCCAAATCAGAATGACTGACGGCCCTTCTAGCTCTGGTGGCAGCCAAGGTCAAGTCTGCATCTCTACTCACCCTCCCCCTCTGCCCACTCCTTTTTGAGGCAACCATCCTGAAGCCTGTCCTTAATACACACGATGCTCTAAAATTCCATCTCTGTCACAGACAGATCTCCTAGATGGATGAGAAAAAAACAAACCAGTGACAGTACCATATTGGCTCAGTGGGTAAAAGAATCTGTCTGAAATTCAGGAGATGGAGGAGATGTGGGTTTGATTCCTGGGTCAGGAAGGTCCTCTGGAGAAGAGACTGGTAGCCCACTCCAGTGTTCTTACCTGGAGAATTCCATGGACAGAGGAGCCTGGTGGGCTACAGTCCATGGGGTCACAAAGAGTCGGACGTGACTGAGCAACTAACACTTTCACTTTTCATTATGAAGGTTAAGCTTATAATTTAATGTCACATCCTTTCTAGTCAATAAATATTAATGCATTCAAAGAAATAATATATATATATGCATATGTATAGCTGAATTACTTTGCTGTACACCTGAAATTAATATAATATTGTAAATCAATTATAACCCAATAGACAAAATTTTTTTAAATTGTACAATTATACTTCAATTAAAATAAATACTTACATTTTTTTTAAAGTTTACTAGACCATGGTGTTAAATGATGTGCTTAGAAAATAAATAAAACTCCATGCTCATCTTCCCAGGGAGCCCAAGCTGCAGCCAACAGGCACCCAGGCACACTGAGGATTCTTTAACTGGACGATTTGCAGTTTCAGTTACAATTGATTTTGTAGGACTGTAATTAAAAAGCAGAGACATTTGCCAACAAAGATCCATCTAGTCAAAGCTATGTTTTTTCCAGTAGTCGTGTATGGATGTAAGAGTTGGACTATAAGGAAAGCTAAGCACCGAACAGTTGATGCTTTTGAACTGTGGTGTTGGAGAAGACTCTTGGGAGTCCCTTGGACTGCAAGGAGATCCAACTAATCCTTCCTAAAGGAGATCAGTCCTGAATATTCATTGGAAGGACTAATGCTGAAGCTGAAAGTCCAATAATTTGGCCACCTGATGCGAAGAACTGACTCATTTGAAAAGACCCTGCTGCTGGGAAAGATTGAAGGTGGGAGGAGAAGGGGATGACAGAGGATGAGTGGATGGCATCACCGACTCAATGGACATGAATTTGAGTAGACTTTTGGAGTTGGGGATGGACAGGGAGACCCGGCATATTGCCATCCATGGGATCTCAAAGAGTCAGACACTACTGAGTGACTGAACTGAACTAAACTGAATGCTGTTTTACCTGTGATAGGTCCTGTTAGCAATACAAGCAACCTCACAGCTAACATTAAAAGGAGAGACTTGTGATGTGAATTTCTAGAAAGAAGGTCTCAAAGTTTTATCTTTACATCTGGGATCAAGCATCATCACTTGTTTGGATTGGACAAATCAAAAGCCTCTATTCTGTTTCGTGAGAAGTATGTTGGTTTTAGTCCATGCAGAAGTTTTTACAGTTTTTGAGTTATGTCTATAACCCTATAAATTTTTACTTTAAAAAACTTAGACCCTTTGATTTAAGATTTTGAAGCATCATTGCCTTCTTTATTAGGACTTGGTGATGCTGTCAATTCAGGTATCTACGGTGAAGGGCAATGGTGGCCAAGATAAATGAAAACAATGAATTATCCAAAATCTTTTTTTTCCCCTAAGTAATTTTTCTTACATTGGAATACAAACGCCTTATGGAATGCACCTTTAAAAATATAATTTTCAGATAATCTGCCTGTGGACTATTGAAGAAACTATATTTACCTTTGTCTCTTTCACTAAGAAAGTTATAATCAAATATAGTAATAAGGATGAAGCACAACCTTGCATAAAAGTCAGTTTTGGTGTTTTATCATCACAAAGGATACTAAATGGGCACCAGAGGGGCCATGGGGTGAAGTGAGTGAATGGCTAGTGGAAAGACACTTGCGGGGAGAGCAGGTTGCATTTTTCAGGTTGCGTTCAAAATGTGCTTAGTGACTCAAATAGAATGGAAGGAGATGGCTTCTCAGGTGGTGCAAGTGGTGAAGAACCGCCTGCCAGTGCAGGAGATGCAGGAGACACAGACCCACAGATTCGACCCTTGCTTTGGGGAGACCCCCTGGAGGAGGGCATGGCACCCACTCCAGTACTATTGCCTGGAGAACCCTGTGGACAGAGGAGCCTGGCAGGCTACAGTCCATGGGGTCGCAAAGAGCCGGACACGACCGAAGTGACTTAGCGGCAGCAGCAGCACACGCTCATGGTTATTGCATGGATGAAAAATCTTAACAGAGCAACTCTTTAAGCCATTTGATTTTAAATATTCAGCTGTCTTCTATCGGAATTTGTATTTATTTGCCTTTTCAGACTTGTGAAAAATAAAGACTCTGGCCAAATAACTTTATATGGACTTTTTTTAATTGAAGGAAAGTTAAATTTAAATATTCTCTTTCTTCACTATGTTAGCAGTAAATAATGATATCTTCGGGAGATGGTGATGGACAGGGAGGCCTGGCATGCTGCGATTCATGGGGTCGCAGAGAGTCTGACTGAGCGACTGAACTGAACTGAACTGAAGTGATAAGAGCTACATTTCATTGCATATATCGCCTGCGCAGGCACAGTGCTTGTGTATCTATACACATGTTCTCTCGGATTCTCCAGAAATCTTGGGAAGGGCATGTTAACCCCCTGAGATGCGAAGGTTCAGAAAGTTTGGATAAGTCACTGAAGGTCACAGAGCTAGAAAGGAGCAGATCTGATACAAGCTCAGTCAGCCTCCGCCATCCATACTTTTTCCAAAATCCTGAATAGTCGTGGATGACGGCTCTGTGTCCTCTGAAAGAATAGAACCCACTTCAAGTAATGTTGGTTCAGAGATGGGAAACCATCGTCTGTCTCATTTCAGTGAATTCTCTTCATCCAGTTTAACTGTCAGACCAGGCGTGTCACCGCTTTTGTTTCTAGAACCTCTGAGACCATGTTTAAGGAACTCCTTGTTCTCTTTGGAGGCCTCTATGAAGTGTCAGCCTACCCCTTGTATGTCTTCATTACTTGACATGAGTTAATGCTATGCTTTATGGGAATGCCTTAATTTCTCTGTTTCGGTATAAACAGTTGTGTAATCGTTCTAATACATGCCAAGGAGCAGGAGTTCATTCATCCAAAAATATGGGCTCCCTTTGCCAGGCACTGAGTGTAGAATAGTAGAGAAAATAGATATTGTGCCCACTTTCCTGATGTTACTTCTTTATACGAAAAGCGGTAAGCATCATGGTTTCTAGAAGCCAATTGATTATAATTTGCTCCAGTGAATTCATCTGCGAGCTGTTAGCATTCTTAACCTGAGCACCTTTTGTAATAAGAGGAATTTACTTCTAAGGAAAATAGTTTTCTCATCTCTGCCTTGAAAAAAATGAAACATGTAATTTTTTTTTTAGACAATGGAATATTTCTCAGCCATAAAAAGAAGTGAAACTGGGTCATTTTTAGAAATGTGGGTGGACCTAGAGACTGTCTTATAGAGTGAAATAAGTCAGAAAGAGAAAACCAAACATTGTATATTAATGCATATATATGGAATCTAGAAAAATGGTATAGGTGATCTTATCTGGAAAGCAAAAATAGAGACACAAACGTAGGGAACAAATATCTGATATTTAGGGGGAGAGAGGGATGGAATGAATTAAGAGATTGGGATAGATATGTATACACTATGTATAAGGTAGATAACTAGTGAGAACCTACTATATATCACAAGGAACTCTACTTAATGGACTGTGGTGACCTGAATGGGAAGGAAATCCACAAGAGAAGAGATCCGTGTATATGTATAGCTGATTCACTTTGTTGCACAGCAGAAACAAACACAAAACTGTAAGGTAACTATATTCCAATAAAAATTAATTTAAAAAATACATGAGTAAGTATAAAGTACTATGGAAATACTAGGATTTGAGGCATATATTTGCCTGTTGAATGACTTAAAACTATTAATTGTTGTAAATATCAGGGATTATTGCATATATTTTATATAAAGTACTAACATACACAAATGCTTGCATAAGATACGCAAATTATTATATTTCCCTTTACATTCAGTCCTTTTCCTCCCCAAATGTTGTACGTCTGTGTTTAACCCAATTGATGTAACTAAGATTCACAAAGACCTAGACAGCTTAAGCCCTAAGCTTTTGCAGAACTGTTTCCAAATATTGGGTCATCCTTCCCAGCATATTAGCTCGGATTCCTGCCACGTCTGCAAAGAACAGCTTCTCATTATAATTTCATCCAAATTTCAGTGTCATCCTTCCTATTTATTGGAGCTGGATTGGATTCCTGACCACCACCCCTACCATCTTGATGTGTAATTTTGGCCCCTTGTTGAGTGCGCCCTGGAGACTGTTCCTGGAAAGGATTTTCCTCTACATGTGCTGGCTCTCTGGGCTGTTCTGAACATGTTTGGGAAGAGAGTTTCGATGCTTTGGGTCTGTGGATTTGGCCACAGTGTGAAAGCTGGGTCGTGTTCCTGGCCTCAGAGGAACTTGGAGTCTGGCCTACGAGGTTGCTTGATGAATACAGTCATGGAATTTGGAGCTGAACAAGGCCTTAGAGACAACCTTGTTCAACCATTTCAAACAGATGCAGACACTCCAGAGCCAAGAGAGGTCAAATGATTAACCCAGGGTCTCAGGATGAACTTGTAGCAAAAGCCAGACCAGAATTCAGTTCTCTCCTGCAAAGACCACCCTCTTCCCATGGCTACCTGTGTGTGGGTGCTCAGGTGTGTCTGATCCTCTGTGACCCCGTGGATGTAGCCTGCCAGGCTCCTCTATCCACAGGATTCTCCGGGAAGAATACTGGAGTGGGTTGCCATTGCTGTGGCTCGGTACACAGGCTGTAATTTTTGGCCTTGGTTTTCATCTAATAAATAGGGTGGAACATTGTAAAGTTCGGATGGCTTTATAATAAGGATTAGCTTATTGTCTTTTGTAATTGAGCAAATATCTGGCTTGATATCTGACTGAAGAAAAAGAAAATAATATAGCAAAGCAACTATATTATTGATCAGTAGCATAATTATCAAAGCAGTTAAAAATTTGTATATCTTTGAGTGGCTTGTAAATAACAGAATCACTGTGTTCTTCTTTTTTTTTTTACCCAGTGAAGTGTAATTGATCTACAGCATTGTGTTAGCTTCTGGTGTACAGTCAGATTATTCAGTCGTCCATGTATATTCTTGTTTCACATTCTTTTCCATTACGGATTATCTCAGTATATTGACTACAGTTCCCTGTGCTATACTGTAGGACCTTGTTTATCCATTTATCTATCTTGTATGTGACAGTTTGCATCGACTAACTCCAAACTTCCATTTCATACCCCCAAACCCGCCTTCACCTTGGCAACCGCAGCCTGTTCTCTGTGTCCTATTTTAGGTGATGTGTAATTGATATCATGTGATATTTGCCTTTCTTTGTCTGACTTCGTAGGATTATCTCTAGGTCCGTGTGTCTGCCAATGGCGTGATTCGCCTTTTTTATGGCTGAGTAGTATCCCATTTTATATGTGCACCACATCTGCTCTATCCATTCATTTGTCGATGGACATTAAGCTGCTTCCACGTCTTGGCTCCTGTGCCTGCCATTCTCTTTCACTCTGCTAGCCATGGCGCAAGTAAGGAAATGCTCCCAGGTTAATGCTTGTCCCCATACAGGATCCTTGCTTCCCCCAAGTATGTACGCTATCTTGAGAGCAGTGCAACCAGTCGGTGCTCCAAAACTTTGCTTAAAACCTACTCTTTCTTTCAACAAACATTTATTGAGCACCTATTATGTGCAAAGATATCTTCTAAGAGCTAGAGTCATGTAAGTGAACAAGGTCAACAAATACCCTGCTCTGTGAAACTTAGTCTTATGGGGGAGAGAGGACCACATTATTCTGGGGAAAGACAAGCATGGAAAGGAGTGTGCAATTCTAAACAGTGTTGTAAGGGGCAGCCTCTCAGAAGGTGACATTGTACAGAGACGTGAAGGAGTAGAGGAAGAAAGCTATGTAATTTTCTGGGAAAAGATGATTCTAAGCAGCAGGAACAGCAAGCACAGAAGCCCTGGGTGAAATCGGGCCTGTGGTGGTTGAGCATCAGCGAGGAAGCAGAAGCAGCGGAGCAGGAGGACTTGCAGGTCATTCTATGCGCATGTGCTCTCTTCTGGGTAAGGTAGAAAGCCGGGTAGATTTTGAGCAGGCTCATGATCTGACCATGTTTACAGCTTTGCAAGGATGATTCAGTCTGCTGGCAGGCTGAATTGAGAAGCAGATGTGGAAACAGGGAGATCAGTGAGGACGCTGTTTATATATAAGAACCTAGGAGAGAGAGGTCCAGGGGCTGGACCATGGGCATCACCCAGAGAGGTGAAAAGTCTGTGAATTCTGAATGATTTCGGAAGCAGGATTTATAGGATTTAATGACTGAATGCAGACAGAAAGAGGAAGAGGGGAGTCCAGGGTGACATAGAGTTTTATGACCTGAGCCACTGAAGAGTTACCATTTACAAGATGGAGAGGGCTGGAAAGGAGTGAGTCAGGGTGGAGCGCAGTGTCTGTGGGACCTGCAAGTGGAAATATTGAGTAGGCAGCTGGGCATGGGCATCTGAAGATGGGAGGACAGGACTGGAGAGGTGGCTTGGAGATGGAATTTAAACTCCTGAGACTTGATAAGATCGCCCTGTGGGGACTATATGTCGGGGTGGGAAGACAAGATCTAGATGCAAGTGAATAATCACCTCTCTTCTCCATAGAAACATGAAGACCAGGTATACATTGTAAGTTAATTATTTTGCTTTCATTTAACATGGAAGGTAGAATATTTTTTTTTAACCTAGAATGTAAAATTAGGTGATTGAAAGTTAGGGTTAGTAAGTAAGTTTAGATATTTGGGCCTGCACACGCCGGCATGCATGCATACGTGCTTTCAGATGGCTTAGAAGAAGGGGGGCAGAATTGAATGGGATCTTTTTGAAACTCAGCCCATGATGAAGGTAACAGTTACAAGCCTTGAGGCTACTCTTTCTTCCTGGGCCTACGTCTGATTATCTGGTGAGTGCGCTATCTGTTTCCATGTTGCAAAGCACAGGAACCTGTGTCATTTCATCAGATACATAATGGGGCATTGTTTTAATTTGGGGGAAAGAAATACGGGTAGCACTTCTTAAAGATCACTTCATTCTTCTGTATTGTTCCCCCACCCCTTGTGCCTCATTGGTGGTTGTTTTTATGTTTTATTATTATTTTTTTAATTTTACTTTCTTTTACTTTACAATACTGTATTTTGTTTTGTTCTGTTTTTTTTTTTTTTTTAATTTGGTGAAACTTTGATTGAAGAATATTTTCTAGAAAGTGATTCCACTGCCTTTTGTGAATTGTAAAATGACATCGTGCAGTCAAGTGAAATTTCCCTTTAATGAACCTGTGTGAAATCCAGGGGCTGCTTGGGGGTGCCTGACAATGTCAGACACTCTGCTGGGTGTTGCACAAACAACCTCAGCTCATGTACCTCACAGCCCTGTGATACGGTATGATGAGCTTCATCTGTGGCCAAGAAAAGTGAGAGAGAAGCTAGGCGACTGGTCAAGTAGTAAAATGAGCGTTTGCAACTCAAGTTCTGTGCTCTTCTCTCTGTACATCACACCACATCTTTTTACAGCTCTACCAAAACCTCCACCTAAGGCTGATCCAAGCAGATCTTCCCCACGTTGACAGTGTACCTGCTGTACTTCCCTAGAATCAGTGCCTCATCTCTGTCGATTGTGTGGCTAAGCATGATCACAGCTGTGTTCCCAGCATCTTCTCTTGGAGAATTCCCAGCCTCTTCCATGTACGACTACCCTAATCCTCACGGCCCATCGAATGGCTGTTGCCATCGTTAGCTTTTTCAATGTGTTTTTTGGTAACTGAGAGGTGAAGAACCAACCTTAAGGTCAGAGGCGAAGCCATGAGTCCAGGTTTCTAGTAAGAAACCATTTCTTTTGGGGACAGACTGCCTGTTGGGGTGTTGTGCGTGTGCCATGAGGGGGCTGTTCACGTTTGTGCATCAGGTGCCTGATCACATTTGTGCACAGTGCTTGCATGCATGCTCATTTGTCCTCAGAAACCCCAAACCACTCTGTTACCCTTTGATGCTTTTCCATCTTTTGCTCTGCCTTATTATTCCTAGGAAGTGAAAAAAAAAATCCCAAAGTATAGACTTTCAATGACTCTAAGGATGGAAGGCAAAAATGGTCTTTAAATTTAGCAAGTAAGTGGGCAAAGATTAAAAAGATGGGTCACACTACTATAGATGATGTGTAAGGAGCATGGGTCTATTATACACTCTTGGCAGATGTAAAAATTGGTACAAATTTTATGGAGTACCTGAAACATACTAAATTAGTCTTTCTGTTGACATAGAAATTCTACTTCTGGAAATATATCCCTTGGATATACAGGCACTGGAATTCTGTGCTGTGCTTGAAAAGCAATGACTTGTTGATGACTCCAGAAAAACATTTTTTTTTCCTCTGAATTTAAGTTTATTATTTTGATATGTAATCAATCTTACCCTTTCTGTATTAAAAATTTTGAAATCGTGGATAAATAAGAAATAAGGAGAAGGAAAGTATATTCTGGATGCCACTTGGTAAGCAACATTTAAAAGTAATGCATTTCCTTCTGGTTCTTTTCTGTGCAAATGCATAATGTGCCAACATGTTTTTTTCCCCCTCCTTTCCCCATATAATTATATAACATTGATACTTTCTTTTATCCACACTTTCTACGAGAATCCATTTTAATAACCACAAGATTTGCCATTTTACGGAAACAGTTCACTAAACTATCACATCATGTAGGAAATTTAGTTGTTTCCAGTTTTGCTTAGAAGTACTGTGATGATAGCAGGTCAAAATTTACCTAAACATTCCTTTCTTATTTATTTGCATGATGTATTCTGTTAGATTCTGAATTTGCTGAAGCTTTTTTGACAGAGTCCAGGTCAATATGTATAGTCCAACTTGTTTCTCTCTTAGTAAGTCACTTTTATGGCAAGTATAGTAAGTCAAGAAGTTACTATACATTATATTGTTGTTGTTGTTCTGTCGGTAACTTGGGGCTGACTCTTGTGACCCTGTGGACTGCAGCACGCTAGGCTCTCCTGTCCACCATCTCTGAGAGCTTGCTCAAACTCATGTCCCTTAAATCAGCGAGGCCATCCAACCATCTCATCCTTTATCATCCCTTTCTCCTCCTACTTTCAGTCTTTCCAAGCATCAGGGTCTTTTCCAGTGAGTTCTCTCTTTGCATCAGGTGGCCAAAGTATTACAGCTTCAGCTTCAGCATCAGACTTTCCAGTAAATATGCAGGGTTGATTTCCTTTAGGATTGACATAATGTGTGAGTGTCTGTATATATAAATGGGCTTCCCTCATAGCTCAGTCAGTAAAGAATCTGCCTGCAATGCAGGAGACCCGGGTTCGATCTTTAGGTCAGGAAGATCCCTGGAGGAGGGCATTGCAACCCACTCCAGGGTTCTTGCCTGGAGAATCCCCACGGACAGAGGGGCCTGGCAAGCTGCAGTCCATGGGGTTACAAAAAGTTGGACACAACTAAGCGACTAAGCGCAGCACCATATATATATATGGTTTAGTTGTTGTGTCCAACTCTTGCAACCCCATGGACAGTTCCCTGGGCCACCAGGGAAGTCCGTATATATGATCTCTATATATATATGTGTGTGTGTTATATGTGTGTGTGTGTATACGCCTATAGCACATTATTCTGTTTATTACAGCTAGTGCATCTGATTTTAATGCACACATACATTGGAATTTGGGGTGGAATAGTTGTGTCATTGGTGATCGTCTCGTATCTTTAAAAAGAGCTCGGGCTCTGGAGTCACCGGCTTGGGTTTGAACCTTGACTTTGGCGGCTGTATGCCTTTAGATCAGTCCTCTATCCAGTGTTTACTTATCTGCAAAATAGTAGTGAGAGAAACATCCAGCTTGAAGGAGAGAAGTGTTGCAGACGACGCAGGGCAGGGCTTAACACACTGCAGGTGCCTGATGAGAGGCAGCTGTCACCACACCTGTTACCTGCGGCTCATCCTGGACTCGAGTCTTTTGGTATTATTGGGGCTATGAATAGCTTTTGCCACACTCTTGCTCTTCACTTCCAGTTGAGGATAGTTTGCTCAGCTCTACATTGTGTTGGGTGTTCATTTCTATAATAATCACATTTCCCCTTTTCCCTTCTCTTTATACCAAGTATTGTTAAAGTATAAATTGTCAAGTACTATCATGGAAATGATGACAAAATCAAGAGCTCCAGTTTTGGGGGTCTCTTCATGGATTGGTAGCTTTTGAATCAGAACTACTAAATTGCTGATATTTAAAAATCCTTGGACATTCTGTACCATGAACACTATTTGTCAGTGAATACAGGAACAGGTCTGTTGACCTACTACATGCAGAGGAACATGAGGCTTGGACTCTTAGAGTCCTCTCATCTCATGAGCAAGAGGCATGAGACTCAGTGATTTCAGTGCAGGCTTCAGAATGAAGGAGACACAGAGACGCAATGTCGTGGCAGGGCCAGTTGATGGTAACCTGTCCAGATCTCTTCATTATCAGTTCAGTTCAGTCGCTCAGTCATGTCTGACTCTGCGACCCCATGGACTGCAGCACGCCAGGCTTCCCTGTCCATCACCAACTCCCAGAGTTCACCCAAACTCATGTCCATCGAGTCAATGATGCCATCCCCTTCTCCTCCTGCCCTTAATCTTTCCCTGCATCTGGATCTTTTTCAATGAGTCAGTTCTTCACATCAGGTGGCCAAAGGATTGGAGCTTCAACTTCAGCATCAGTCCTTCCAAACAATATTCAGAGATGATGAGAACCTGCTGCACAGCACAGGGGAGTCTACTCAGCGCTCCCTGGTGACCTAGATGGGAAGGAAATCCTAGTGGATATATGTTTATGAATAGCTGATTCACTTTGCTGTACAGCAGAAACTTAACAGAAGACTGTAAATCAACTGTACTCCAATATAAAATAATTTTTTAAAAAAGAAGAAAATCACTGGTCCCATTATGTAGCTTCAGCGTGTTCTCAGTGCCCTGCCTGGTCTGGGTCCTGCCTACCTTTCCGGCTCACTGTGCCCCAGCCATACCGGCCCCTCTCCTTGGGCACAGGAAGCGCTTTCCTGCTGAGGAACTTGGCCTTTCTGCCTGCCTGGAAAATGTGTTGAATTCTATGAATTGTGTAATTTTTTCAGTTCATCTGATATGCACCAATCCTTTCTCTATGTAAGTCTTATCCTATTTTATTGCAAGTTCTAATCTGCCATTGTGTTAAAGGTTCGTAAGGAAACAGTGGTAGAAAGGAAAAAGAAAAGTCAGAGGAAGCCATGATTCCTGTCCTTGCTGCCCTTCCTACCTATCTTTTTTGATTTCTGATTTCCTCTCTGCTAAAGCAGGCAGTTTTCACAGAAGAGCTATTACTAATAAGTGAAATGCCATTACCTATAAATAGATACATTTTGATTTAGTGTGCTCCTTAATGTAAGTCTCTGAAATTGTTCCAGTTACCTGTTCCCTCAAGTTAAGCTTAATTTTATTTTGTTTAAGCGCATAACAATTTTGTTTCTCATTTACTTAAGAAGGAAATAGAAGCTGGCACTCAGTGAATGTGTATAGCAGCTTACATGAGAAAAAGATACAGATGTTAACCTCTGTGAAGTCTCATTTAATCCTCGTAATAAACCTATGAGAGAAGTATCCTTCTTTTAAATGGTAAGGAGACATTCAAGCAAGTGAACTCACTAGTCCATAATTAGAGTGTGTGTGTGTGTGTGTGTGTAATATAATGCATACCTCTTTATGCATTTGAAACCAAATCAGCCTTGGAAATCCCTACTAACATTTCATTATATAGCATCTTTCTCACTGGAGTTTGTGGAAATATTTTTAAGTCTTCATGAATTTCCTCTGAGAATTTCTAAATCTGGGATTTCCTTTGAAATGATTATGAAAGCATATTTGAGGTCATCTGGTTGACCCGCTGATGCCACTGCCTGTGTGTGTGTTTGTGTCTATAATTGCATGGTGCCAAGGAGACGTACTGTCACTGTCTGGGGCTAATGAGGAGAAAACGAGGCAGACGTAACGAGTAAATGATGCTTTTAGGCCAAATGAAAACTGTTAGCCTGGCAAACCATGCTCAGATGAAGGTTTCATAGCAATTTAAGTAGAGAAAAATGATGGGAAAGCGTGCTGTCACATGGCAAAAATAACATAGCCTATGAACTTCAAAATACCTGCTGCGGGCAGTAACATGCCCACGCAGCAGGTGGCAATTTAGATTTGGCAAAATGACATCCTCCGTGATATCACATTAATGTTTTAATTAAATTGTAGTGGTCATGAAACTTTGCTTTTATGCCATTTCACTTTTTAAATGTATTTCTTTTGTCTGTGCCGGGTCTTCATTGCAGTGCGCGGCTTCTCTAGTTGCAGGCTGTATGCTGTTGCAGCCTGTGGGATCTAGTTCCCTGACCTGGGAACTCAGACCCCCTGCATTGGGAGTGTGAAGTCTCAGCCACTGGACCACCAACGAAGTCCCACTTTTATGTAGTTTTATAATGCTCTTGGTTTATTATTTGTATTGGAGCTATAAACAGATAATCTAGACATACATAATTGATTAAATACTTAAACATAAGTTTAAGTTCTTAATAAAAGTAACTAAATCAATACTAGGAGTCATATGTATATTTATATAAGATATGATACATAGTGATAGATATGTAATAACAGTATATTTATGCCCTGCATATATATTTTCCCCCACTTTAAAGGAGTTTGTACCAGGGTGTCTCAAGTTTGGCATAATAGATACTGTCATGCACAGAACATTCTTTGTTGTGGAGGGCTTTCTTATATCTTACTGGATACCAATAGCAGCTTCCTTTCTGCCCATCATGGCAAGTAAAAATGTTTCCATATATTGCCAGGTGTCTCCTAACGGGCAACATTGCCTCATTTCAAAATCAGTGACCTGTGCATAACTATAGCAACCATTGCCTCTTCCCCTGTTGTGGCTTGGGCTACAGATTGTCAACTGCATCAGCATTGTGTCTGCCACTGAGGGAAGGGTCCTGACGGTGTATGTGCGGGCTGCACTATGGGATGAAAATCTGCCAGGGTCATGGAGAGATGGTGGTGTGGGAAAAGAATTACGTCCGCCCTTAAAGAGAATTTATCTGGCTCTTCTTTATGCTCTACTGTTTCCAGAGACCAGGGATTCCGTTTGAACCTCCACCTTCATTCTCTCTGTTCAGTCTCCTAGGCAGACATTTTACCAAATCCTTTCCTTGGATAGCAGGAGCTAGGAGTATACATGTAATTCCAAAAGATAGGTGGTGTCCGTGGTTTATTAATTATAAGAATCACATGGTAGTAAAGGGAACAAATGCTGAATTGCACATTTTCTGTTCTTTTTATCTTGAGAGAGTGCAGTTTGAATGTAAGGCAAAGAATGTATCCTGCCTTCTGATTCTTTAGTAAGGTGAAGTTCTTACGAATATTTCTAATTTCAGATTTTATATATGTAGACTAATAGCTCGTTTATTTTACTTCTACAGTTGTCTTAACTTTTATTTTCAAATAATTTTAAAGTTACCAAAAAGTTACACGAATTGCATAACACTTTCCACCTAGATTTTTCACATATTCAGCGTTTCCCACTTCTGCTTTATCATTTTCTCTCTCTCTCTCTCTCTCTCTCTCTATATATATATATATATATATATATATATATATATAGCATTATTATCATTCTAAGATATTTGACACTGAGTTACAGACCTGGTGCCCTATTGTCCATAAATGCTTCCGTATACCTCCTAATAACAAGAACATTCATACCCAGTAAAATGAGCAAAATCAGAAAATTAACACTGATACGCTAAAAATGTCTATAAAGTCTCAATAAACTCCTTTATAATTAGCAAGCATTTTATCAGACCAGGAGCCACGATTCAGTCCAGTGTGAGTCCTTACGTGGACCCGTCACATCTTTTCAGTGTCCTTTAATCTCTGTTTTTCATGAACTCTCTTGCTTTTTCCATGATCCAGCAGATGTTGGCAATTTGATCTCTGGTTTCTCTGCCTTTTCTTTTTGGTTTTTCATATTTTATTTTATTATTATTATTATTTTTTACTTTACATTATTGTATTGGTTGTGCCCATCTTTGCATGAAATGTTCTCTTGGTATCTCTAATTTTCTTGACGAGATCTCTAGTCTTTCCCATTCTGTTGTTTTCCTCTATTTCTTTTGCATTGATCGCTGAGGAAGGCTTTCTTATCTCTCCTTGCTATTCTTTGGAACTCTGCATTCAAATGGGTATATCTTTACTTTTCTCCTTTGCTTTTCACTTCTCTTCTTTTCACAGCTATTTGTAAGGCCTCCCCAGACAGCCATTTTGCTTTTTTGCATTTCTTTTCCATGGGGATAGTCCCTTGGACTGCAAGGAGATCCAGCCAGTCCATCCTAATGGAGATCAGTCCTGGGTGTTCACTGGAAAGACTGATGCTGAGGCTGAAACTCCAATACTTTGGCCACCTCATGTAAAGAGTTGACTCATTGGAAAAGACCCTGATGCTGGGAGGGATTGGGGGCAGGAGGCGAAGGGTATGACAGATGGCTGGATGGTATCACTGACTCGATGCACATGAGTTTGGGTGAACTCCGGGAGTTGGTGATGGACAGGGAGGCCTGGTGTGCTGCGATTCATGGGGTCACAAAGAGTGGGACACAACTGAGCAACTGAACTGAACTGAACTGAATCTCTGGTTCTTCTTCAGTCTTTCTTTATCTTGATTTTTTTAAAAAAAGATTTCAGACCAGTTACTGTATTTTGAATGTCTCTCAACTTATGTGTGCCTGATACTTTCCAGTGAGTCCATTCAGGTGTGCACTGTTGGAACAAGGCCACAGACCACTCCTCTCCTTCTGATGCATCACATGGGATGGGGAGGGGCACATGGTGTCCACCCACTCCATGTCGGTGATAGAACTGATCGTAAGATGTTGTCTGAAAGGTATCACCATGGATAAGTTACCCTTGTGATTACTAATCTTTCAGGGGAAATTCTTTGAGGTTTGGAGAGAAATTCTTTGGGATTATGTGCTGTTCCTAGTTCTCATCAATTTTACTCACTTGTTTTGGCATATTCTGAAGATTCATGCTTAAGTCCATGATTACTGTTATTGTTACCAAGTACTGATTTTGTCCTTCCAACATTCCTTCCATATTTATTAGTTTGCATTCTACTCTAAGGATCCCTCATTTATTTAGTTATTCACTTACATAATAAAAGCCTCATGGAAGCACCCTAAGTGTGCATCAGGAGACGAACGGATAAAGAAGAGGTGGTGCATAGATATGATGAATATTTCTCAGCTATGAAAGGAATGACGTGATACCATTTGCAGCAACCTGGACGAACATAGAGATGGCCATACCTAGTGAAGTAAGCCAGTTAGAGAAAGACAGATATCATATGATCATGCTTATATGTGGAATCTAAAGTAAAATGACTCAAATGAACTTATGTACAAAACACAATTAGGCCCACAGATACAGAAAACAAATTTATGCTTATCAAAGAGAAAGGGAAGGAGGGATAAAGTGAGAGTTTGCGATTAACAGATACCCACTACCATATAAAAACTAGATAACCAACAAGGGCCTACTGTATAGGTTGAAGTGAAAGTTGCTCAGTCGTGTTTGACTCTTTGTGACCCCATAGACTATACAGTCCATGGAATTCTCCAGGCCACAATACTGAAGTGTGTAGCCATTCCCTTCTCCAGGAGATCTTCCTAACCCAAGGATTGAACCCAGGTCTCCCACATTGCAGGCGGATTCTTTACCATCTGAGCCACCAGGGAAGCCCAGGAATACTAGAGTGGGTAGCCTGTCCCTTTTCCAGGGTAACTTCCTGACCCAGTAATCAAACTGGGGTCTCCTGCATTGCAGGTGGATTCTTTATCAGCTGAGCTATCAGGCAAGTCCACTGTATAGCTTTTATACACACACAGACATACACCACATATATACATATACATATCTCTACATATACATATACATATCTCTATGTATATGTTATACATATCTGAATCACTTTGCTCTACACCTGAAACACAACATTGTAAATCAGCTATATCCTTCAGTTAAAAGAAAAGAGCCTCATAGATTCTAACTGACGGGTTAAATCCTTTCTCACATTTTGCATATTAATTCTGGAATGTTTTAAATAGAGCTCTAACAAGGGAAAGATAAACGATGTTATAAACCTGCTACTCCTTTTCCTCTCCTCTCCCGCACACAGTATGATCCAGCTCTGCAGTCCTGTCTAGGATTTAGGGTCATCCAGCAGAAGCTGCCACCCTCTCAAAGGACGGGCACCCCTGCTGCCCCAGTGATGCCCTGAAGTGGAGCTGGAGGAGCACAAGGCATTCTTTCCTTGGAGGCCTGGAGCATGTTATTGTTCTTACTGTGCTAAGAATGCCAATGACTCTAAAGCTGGGGAAAAAAAGACTCTTAATGAGTTTTAGCATGTTAATGTACGGCAGGTTCCCAATTGTATGAATTTAAGAAGCTTAGCAATTCGGTATCTTCTGAATAATAGCATTTATTTTATATTCCAAATACTCCTGGGGAAGTCTGAATAGCATTGCAGCTTCTTTGGTGTAATAGCTTTGGTGGGCTAATTGACTTGAACAGTGGAATTGCTCCTTATAAAAAAAAAGCCACACAGTTTTGATTAATGAGCCTAGTAATAAATCATTAATCTTTTTAGCTCAGAAATGATAAGTACAGTGTTCTGTTTCCCCCTGTGATACATTTCTAGATTCTCCTGCTGATCCAGTGGCTACATTTTAAGAATCTCATCATCAGTTTAATATGTCCACCTCTATGTAATTTAATATAAGGTCTGGTAAGTTTGCACCCATGAGAAACGCAATGGGGCAGATTCTAAATAGCAATAATTGCTGTTTTATGAACATGACTTACATTTAGTTCATAACTCTCCTTCTACAATGTCCTAAATGCTTTTATTTCTATAATTACTCATAATTATAGAGAGAATAATGAGTTACAGAGTTTCTACTATATGTCTGGAACTCCCCTAAATTTTTAGTGCATTGTGTCATTGAATTCTCATGATAACTCTCTGAAGTTATTAGTTATTATTTCTATTTTACAGTTCAGGAAATTTGCTGAGAAATGATAACTAGTTACTGTCATAAAACTCTGTAATGCCAGAATCACTGTGTCACTATCTGTTTACAGGTTATTCCCAATTAACATTTTCTAAAGATTTATACATAGAATTTTTTGTTAAAATTGAAATGTTAAACCCACACTGAAAATCTTGGTTGTCTTAGTGGTTAATACCTCCTAGAGGGTTATGTATTTCAGGAATTAATTTTATGTTCATAATGTAGCCGAGACACCATTTAGAAATAATTTAGACTGTCTAGTCACCATATTGAGGAAGACAGAATTTCATGTTACGGAGAGTAAGAGTATAGGAGGCAGATGTCTCCGTCCTTGGTTGCACTCATGTGTCCACTAACAGGAAGTAGCTTTTCTTATTGCGATTTTGTTGCGCACTGTCTGTAAGTCTGAGCTCTCTATGGCAGGCAAGCCATCATGTCTCTGTTGTCAGGATTTAGCTCAGTGACTGATACGGAGTAGACAAATGTTTGATGAGTGAGTGAATGTGTGTCAATGTGTGTGTGTGTGCACGCGTGCATACACACGCACATGCTCAGTCGTATCCACCTCTTTGTGACCCCAAGGACTGTAGCCCACCAGTCTCCTCTGTCCATGGGGCTTCAGAATCCTTCTCGAGGGGGTCTTCCTGATCCAGGGATTAAGCCCAAGTCTCTTATATCTCCCACATGGGCAGGCAGGCTCTTTACCACTGAGCCACCTCGGAAGCTGAACAGTCAACAGGAACAGTGTAAACTATAAGAGGATGGTCTGTTTAGTAAAGTGCTTTGAGTCAAGATATGTAAATCCACAAGAGGCTTTGGCTGGCATCAGCAGTGTGTCCCTGAGCGCCCCCCGTTCTTCCCCCTGGCCCGGAGCCCACGATTCCGTAGAACTGGAGAGAAACAGATTTATGTGTGCTTTTTCATCCACCTTCCAGGAAGTCTTGGTGGCATCCTTTTAACTCAGTGTTGAGTCACAGTAAGAATAAGACTGATCACTTTCCCACTGATATATTTCAAGAAAATTACAGTTAATTTATGTGCCAAAAAAAGCTGGCATTGGTGATGGAAGTTAATAGTTTTCAAAAGTAAAATGGCTTATGTCCTTTGAACACCTACAACCCTCTATGTACATCTTGCTTGCTGTTTTTCTACCAAGCTCATGATTTTCATACCAGAAATACAAGAAATGAAACAAGATGGTAGCATCCAGGTGACTTCCTTCTCCCTGCATTGATAGTGATACACCAGTTTTCATGGGCGTGCACACACGCAAATTTTCTCCATGGTAATGTTAAGGATCACAGGCCACCAGAAGTTCTACAGTCTTCTCAGGCTGTCTTCAGAGAGACTGGGACCAAATAAACCTAGGATATGCCATCCCTCACTTAGCCTGACAGTACTTACATGTACAGCTGAATTTGTTTCCTTAAAGAAGGTTCTGGTGTCGAACTGAAAGCACCTTCTTTCTCTATCCCATGTGAAATGTGCATGGCTTTACAAAACCAGCTTCCTGTGAAATCGACATTGGACAATTTTGGAATAAAAGATTCGAGCAAAACAACAGTGCAACAGCAACATTTCACATACCAAGCTGTCATTTTTTCACTTCCTCTATATAACGCATATAGTTTAAAACGTATCCTCAGGTAGTAGAGGTTAGCAGAAAACTAGTCAGGGGTGTTTTTCTTAGGAACTTGAGAAAGTTTTGTTCTGCTAGCCTTGAAAACAGAGCTTAACTTTGAGTCTTTCTCAGACTCAGTGGATGAAGGGATTTCCATCCAGAGAACGGTAAACTGTGCTTCCACTGAACACCTGTAGGAATCTACCCAGTGCTGGCTCCTTCACCTTGATCCCTTAGAAGTTATGAACCAGCCTTTAAACACATTACTTTTGTTGCAATCTCAGGTCTCTTGAGTCAGATAGATTGGGATTTGAATTAGCATTGGATTTAACAGCTGTGTGACTTTAAATAGTTGAATATCTTCTTTTAACCTCAGCTTTGTGACATAAAATAAGGACATTAACCAGACAGACAGACAGGGGTTGTTTTAAGGAAGAGAACCTTATGAATTTAGATAACTTTAAAGCCTGGTATGTGGCGCAAAGTAAGCTTAAAAATAGTATAAATCGCGTGTGTATGCTGTGCTCAGTCGTGTCTGACTCTTCGTGACCCCCTGGACTGTAGCCCACCAGGCTCCTCTGTCCATGGGGTTTCCCAGGCAAGAACGCTGGAGTGGGTTGCCATTTCCTCTTCCAGGGGATCTTCCTGACCCAAGGGTCAAACTCACATCTCCTGAGTCTCCTGCATTGGCGGGTGGATTCTTTACCGTTGAGCCACATGGGAAACCCAATATGAATCGTATATAAAAACAAATAATTTATATGACTTGACAGTAATATTAATCCTTTGTAGCAATTACTATTTTAGTATGACTATGTCCTCTGCAATATTTGGGACGTACTTATGGTACCAAGTCCAATCCCATCCTGCTCGCGGTATGACAGGCCAATAAATCAAGAGATGAGTTGGTGGGTCAAGGAATCATGACTTTATTGGAAAGCTAGCAGACTGCGAAGATGGTGGACTTGTGTCCCAAAGAACCATCTTACCCAAGTTAGAACTCGGTCTTGTTTTATACTAAGAGGGGAGGGGGTGTGGTTGGTTGTTGCAAACTTCTTGGTGCCAGAATCCTTTGCTCTTGCAGCTGTTCTGGTAAATCTGGTCATGATGTTCTTGTAAACCTGCAACAAACAAATGTTATTCACTGTTCTGTGATTTTTTATCTCTATGCAAATGAAAAAGTGTTATACCCTTAAGGGTCAGAGAATGGGCAATCCCATATATTTCAAGCTATTGGCAATATCCCTAACTTGCAGCAAAAACAATAGAATAAAAAAGTTAAAGTAAAAAGAAATATATATGGAATTTAGGAAGATGGCAATGACGACCCTGTATGCAAGACAGGGAAAGAGACACAGATGTGTATAACGGACTTTTGGACTCAGAGGGAGAGGGAGAGGGTGGGATGATTTGGGAGAATGACATTCTAACATGTATACTATCATGTGAATTGAATCGCCAGTCTATGTCTGACGCAGGATGCAGCATGCTTGGGGCTGGTGCATGGGGAGGGGGGTTCATGTTTGGGAATGCATGTAAGAATTAAAGATTTTAAAATTTAAAAAATAAAAAACTAAAATTAAAAAAAAAAAAGAAATGGACCCAACATCGAGTCAGATTTGTTCTTTGCTATTATACTTACATTAAAACCTTTTGTGTTCTTTCACACAGAAATTCAGATTTAGCAGAGTACCCTACACTTTATTAGGATGCACTACTTTCAAGGGACCCCGTGATTACCACCTGAGTCCTGTCGCACAATTCCAGTAATCACCATGTGTGGTAGGTGCTGAGGTGTCACTGACACTGAGCCCAGTGGGAATGGTTGCCCTCGAGTGGAATTCTTTATCCTTAGCTCCTTTGCGCCTCACTTGGCAACACATTTGTGTGTGCCCCCCAACATGCCTGTGAACCTCAGCAAGGCTCAGCTGTTCTGGGCAGAAGACACAGAGATGGTTCGCATGCCTTCCGTATGTGTGTGTGTTGTAATGATCATTCCGGAAGAAATGAATAGGGCGCTGTAGCGAATGTATGGCCATATTCACGCCCTTTCCAGAATTTCAGTTGCTTGAAGAAGAACCGTAGTTATTGTCCACGAATCAGGTGATGACATTCTGTTCTAAAACTCATGGCATCGAAAGCCCCATCAGAGAGGTGAATGAGACTGAGGGAAGGGGGTGTAATTTCTTTGCAATATTGAGTCTGTTTCTCTATAGTTTTGTTTCCTGCTCTCATTCTTGACCTTCAGGAGTCTGAGTACAAGACCATCCGTATTTGTGATATAACAGGGCGTTACAATAAAACTATAGAGAGAGCTCAGTATTGTAGAATGTTAATGTAGCGTTTTCTCACAGGAGAAACCATCCCATCAGGTGATACTGGGCTGAGTTCAGGAGGTCCTGTGAAGGGAGAAGTCGAGCGGAGCCAGGGCCCCGCCTGGCCCAGGACTACACACAGGTAACTCCGACGCAGTCACTGAGACGCAGGGCGCTCGCTTAGCCCTTCACTGCTTACCTCATCCCAGGGCCCTGCCTTAAAGAGCAGCACGTGACCCAGTGTTCAGGTTGTCCTGAGCCTTGGACACGATTTCTCATTCTCTGCTGAGTGTGTTGTCCAGAACTAACCCGTGTCCCCAGTTGAACTTGGGGATAAGAACTCCAATTGCCAATGCTGTGCTTAGACATGGAATCTGAAATGATGAAATCCTTCTTTGCAACATGTGTTCCTTAGGGAAATTGTTCTTATTGATTCTTATTTTATGGAGATTGTTCTTATTGGTGCCTCAGGAGGAAACACTGCTGGATGCTCTGCTCTGCCTCCATCAGTATGTGAGAGCCGGGGAAGAGAAATCGCCTTCTCACTCTTAGGAGAGGCAGAAGACAATTGAAACTAGAGGGCAGCCACCTTCATTGCTTAGCAGATAAGACAGAGGATATCTTTATTGGGCACTATTTAGGGGTGAAAATCTACTTCTTCTTAGTAGTCTTTCTTTAGTTTCCCTTTAATGGTCTCTAATGCAATAGATGCTTCTAGAGAAAGGGGGAGACTCTGGCTCTCTTTATACCTGGTCCAAGACCATGTTTTTGTGGCTAGGGAACAAAAAGGTCCTATGTGAAGGTCAGAGCTAAGACTGCTCTCATATTTTTATGGTAAAACAGATTTGACAGAATTAACACTTTGTATTAGTTAAGAGTCTTTATAGAGAAACAGCCAGTAAGGTACGTGTGTGTGTGTGTGTGTGTGTGTGTGTGTGTGAGAGAGAGAGAGAGAGAGAGAGAGAGAGAGAGAGAGAGAATTCTATTTCATGAAATCTGCCTGATTATGGAGGCTGACAAGTCACAAGATCTGAGGTCAGCAAGCTGTGCTGGAGACCCAGTAATAGCCAATGTTTCAGTTTTGAGTTCAAAGGCCAGAAAGAAATTGTGTCCCAGCTTGAAGGTGGTCAAACTAAACTTAAGGGAGGATCAGCCTTGTTCAGATCTTCAGTGATTGGATGAGGCCCACCCACATTAGAGAGGGTGATTGTTTTATGTAGTAAACAAATTAGTTTAAATGTTAACGTCATTCAGGAAGCACTCTCACAGCTAGATTTAGAACAATGCCTGACCAATTCTCTGAGCAGCCTGTGGCTCGGTCCAGGTAGCAAATGAAATTAATCATCAGAGGAGTATGTCCAGAATGGCTGGTTTCCTCCAGATCTTGCCGAAATGAGCTGGAACTCCTAGAGCTATGCATCAAACAGGCTGATGATGTTACTAGAAGGGTAAGAACATTTGTGTACAAAGTTAGTGTTAAGCTGATTCTAAAATCTCTGCTGCCTTTAAGGGCAGCTTGTTCGTTCAAGAGGCTCTGACTCCATGTTTTCGTGTTTTGGGAAAGGGAAAACACTTTTTATTATTATTAATTTTAAAATTGCTATAGCATTTAAAATAAGCTCTTCCATTAAAAAGTGATACCATCACAATATTTTAATTATCCTCCAATTAAATAAATTTTACAGAAAAGCAATTGCACCTTTGTGTCCACATTGATTTTTCTTTCTACTAGAGAGATCCATTGAATAGCAATATTTATTGGCAATCCCGAGAATTGGCATAATGTAGTACAAAGGGTACTATCTTGATCTTGATCAAGATAAAAAATATCACTTATGATGTAATTTATTCACTTACCATGTGTGTTTGGTACCCTTCTTAAAATATCAGAATCAATTTTCTCATTTGTAGAGTAATGATAATAACTCTTGCCTATCTACTGCCTAGGAGTGTTAGAAAGGGCCATATAAAATAAAATAAATGCCCCTAAACACCTTAAATACTGTAAAACTCTGCTGCAGTAAGGAATAATATTATTATCTGTAGTCTATATGACCATCCCCTTCAATGTGTTTTAAAAATATTTAAAATCATATGTTTGCTTTAGAGTTGTTTCAAACATCTTCAGGGTATTTTGTCACCACTGCTCAGAACAATTCATCCTGAGACAGTTTTGTCCACTTAACAGTTAAAAGTGACTATTAATTGATTGCACATAATGTTGTGCTTTTCTAAAAAGAAAAGTTTGATAGTACATAAAGTAGGCAAAGACTGGTAACTTAGTGTAATATATTATCATGGAAAAAATAGAAATATTTCCCCCTAAATCAGTGTTATAATTTGATCTACCAAATAGTACTTGTTCAAAATGAAATACATACAGAAATAGAGAGTAAGCATTTAAAACTTTTTATAACAATTTCACATTAGCATGACATTTAATCCAAATATAATTTTGATCTTTTGAATATGGCAATAAAAATTGCAACTTGTGTTTTGTGTCTTTTAATTTTGTTCTATTAGCTTTGGCAAATATAAATATTTTACAAATATCAGTTTGTGACAGATTGGAAATTAAAATGGTTCCCACCACAGGTGGCTTGAGAAACTTTGCTCTAAAATCTCTAATGCCAATAACTACTTCCTGAATATTTAAATAGAATTTCATCAAGCATGAGTGTTATCAGACTGAGTGTTGAAATCTTGTTCAAAAGTTGTCACCTTTTCTAGAAGCATGTATATATAATAGTTATGTTATGCATCCAACAAACACAGACCCAGACACAATATTTGGTCATGATGTGAGCAATAATGTTGACCTCTATTTGTCTTCATTTGCTAAGCTTCCTCAAAGTGTTCTGAAGTTGTTCCAAACTACATTAAAAAAGTGAATGAACACCAATAAATCCAACACCAAAAATCCATGGCAAGTGAAGTCATGAAATGAATATTTACATATTCTTACATAAAACGGCAACGTCTCTGCTTCCATTAACGATGGGGCAGGTACCATTCTAACTTTTTCACGATCTTTTGATGAAGCTCAAAAATAAATCAAGAAGTCCCTATACAGATGAAAAGATACGGACAGACCCAATGGAGGAGTTACTTATGCTGACACAGTCCATTAAGTGTAATATATGTATGAATTATAGTCATATATTTACAGATTATATGCTGTAGAGGGGTCATTCAGTGATGGTATGTGAGATGCCAACTAAGCCCAGGAACCCCCTTTTTTTGGCTTAGCTTTGTGTCTAAACTAAGTAATGAATCAGCAACTGTGAATGAAATAAGATATGCAGAGATATTCTTTTCTGTACTAATACTTCTCTGAACTACAAACTTCTGTCTACTATTCTCTGGAGTTTACGAGGAAAGACAGTATAAAGCATTGGGAAGAACATTAGACCAGGCGTGAAGGGACATGGGTTCTATTTCCAGCCTGTTGCTACTTAGCTGGGTGGCCTTGAGTAAATCATAAGCACTACTCCAGTCTCTATCTTTCCCCCCATCTGTTAAATGATCCTATTGGATGAGGTGCCCCTTCAGCTCTATTCTGGAGCTAAATGATCATGAAAAGTTAAAAACAGATTGGTAAAAGTTTCTAGAGTGTAGGTATCATATGAGTTATTAGTTGTTGTTTTTTTCAAATTTAAAAGGCATATTCTTTCAGGTTCACAGTGACAAAGAGCCTTTCAAAAGAAACCGTCTGTTTACATAAACCTGATGTATACATAAAAATAAAAATATAGATGTATATATTATTTTAAAGGTCATTCTATATAGAAATTAACTTCTATTGTCAAGTCAACAAATATGTTCAAGACTTGTATTTCAGAGGAGAGAATGAGTTAATGAATAACACTGTCCCGCACTCTAGTCTTTCTATGAACACAAATCAAGGAGTGGCCTCTCCCATTCTGTACTGTCTGTGTGAATACAGATTAGGAGTTGGCCTTGCCCTTTGAATTTGGATTCAGAAAGTAGCTTCCTGGGCAGTCTCTTGTGTATAAGCTCTGTCTGTTCATTGCACTCCATTTTGAAAAGGTGCAAGTAAATGAATCAGGATATTAATGCTACTTGAAAAATGAAAAGATTGTACAGAATGCTGGCTAGGGGGATAGTTTGCTTATGGCTGTTTATCCTCCTTTAGGACAAAGGGGTGCAGAACACTGGGCAAATTCCCACCCATTCCTGGGACTGCCGTATGTTGCAGTCTGCTCTCTGGGCTAAAGCACGAACTCCCACTGGGACTTGAGTTGACCTGGAAGTGTAAGCTCCAAAAATCACACTATAAGAAAGTCATTCTTTTCTCAACTCTGATTCTTCCCAGGAAAAAGACTCTGTCTGGTCCTAGTGTGGTCAGTACCTCTCTTACTTACAAATCTCTTTTGTAACTAAGAGAGAATCAACCACCAAGGTCAAAATCTTCTGCGAAAAAGCAATATCTAATATAATTTAATAACATTAATTTGTTACCAGTTTTGATAGTAACCTACTTATGCAAAGTGATCCTGGCCTTTTAGCCATGCAAGCAACATACTGTTGTCTTTTTAAATGGGTTTACTTAAGCCCAAAGGTATTTTGATGTAAAGAAAAGTTTTAAGTAAATAAAATTAGTACATGGCTGGCACATTTTCTAAGATGGTATGCAAATGATTACAGCGTGGATAACACTGGACTGGACTAGTGGAAAGGGCACTGAGATGGAAGATAGAAAACCTGACTAAATTTAATTTGAACCCTGTCACTAATTATCAAATTGTCTTCAAGTAAGATGATGAAAAGTTCATGCTTCTATTTCCTCATTATCCAGTAACTATGATGCTATTTGCTTACCTGGCTTTGGAAAGATGATATGAAGATTAAAATTAAAGGATGGGTAGTAAAATAATATAAAGATGGAAGTTGTATGTGCACAGGCTTGCTATTATGTATCTGAAATGCCACTTTTTTTTAATCACCCCCACTAAGGGGTGGGGATCATGTCACTTAGGAAAAAATAATATCTCCGTTTTCTCTCTAGGATCACACCATTAATTAGTGATGTGTGTGTGAGAGAGTGAGAGAAACTGACCACGGTTATACAGCTTCTCCATTTAAACTATATTCCCAAATGCTAAAGTTGTGTTGTATTTTTTGATTGAGTGCGTATTTATTTGCAGAGATTTCCCTGGTGATCAAAAAGCTTGAAAACTAAACTGTGTTTCAAAAAGAACCTAATAATAGATCTTATTCATCTCAAAGCCTAATAAAAATATTATGACCTACCTGAATATTTAGAACTGCTAAACATAAAGGAGTTTAGTTTCATGCCAAAATTGTTTCTTGACCTGTAATAGTAATTGGAATCGTGTTCGTTGTACTTAAAACCTCAAATATCTACAGAAGATATCATCTCTTCACAAAAGATATTTTCACTGTTATATCATCTCATTTGCTACAGACTTCAGAAGTGCTTTTCCCAATGTCATTGTGCTTCTTGTTGTTTTAGTTAAAATATAATAGTTCATCTAAGTATCTGACCTGTTTTGATATTAACTAATCACATCAGGTGTTTGGCTGTGCATTCCCTTGTAGCTCAGTCGGTAAAGAATCTGCCTGCAGTGCAGGAGACCCGGGTTCGATCCCTGGGTTGAGAAGATCCCCTGGAGAAGGAAATGGCAACCCACTCCAGTATCCTTGCCTGGAAAATCTCATGGACACCGGAGCCTGGTGGGCTGCAGTCCATGGGGTCGCAAAGAGTCGGGCACAACTGAGCGACTAACACTTAATCACATCAGGTTTTTGGCTGTGCGTTATTTTGAGACATATAACTAAGTTCCAACATATAAATTCAGTCTGTGAAATAGCAAATGTTTGTGTACTTGGAAATAATGCTGGCAGGTTGTTTGATTTCCCATCCTATTAAAGAAGCTTATTTAAGCACTAGTACTACTTCATAATCTCATTCGCGTGTAAATATTTAGTTGTGTTCTGTGGCAGTGAGCAATCATCAGAAATCACCTGAAAGGCTTGTCAAAACACGGGTCATTTGGCCCACACTCAAGTGTCTGATCCGGGAGTGGGTCTTGAGAATTTACGTTACTGGCAAGTTCCCAACTGATGCTGAGGCTGATGATAAATGACGTTCTAGGACCATACCTCTTTTTCCCACATTGATTCAGTGGAAAGCAGTATAGTAGGACAGGAAAACTCATGAACTTGGGGGATACTCCCCAGGTTTCAGCCCTGGCTTTGATGTTTATGAGCTATGTAACTTAGACAAGCCATGGCTGAATTTTGTCCTCTTTAAAATAGTAACAATTATATATGCTGGGAATATTGAATGAAATAGTGTATATCAAGGGTTTAAAACAATGCCTAGTGTGTGGTGAAGGGCTTCCCAGGGGGCACTAGTGGTAAAGAACCCACCTGCCGATGAAGGAGATGGAAGAGGTGTGGGTTGGATCCCTGGGTCGGGAAGCTGCCCTGGAGGAGGGCATGGCAACCCACTCCAGTATTCTTGCCTGGAGAGGCCCGCAGAGGAGCGTGGCAGGCTATCGTCTGTAGTGTCACAAGAGTTGGACACGACTGAGGTTACTTAGCACGTGCACACACACGACTATGAACACTCTCTAAATGCAACATTAGTAACTAGTGGTGAAGGCAATTAGAGTGGTTATAGAACCACCAGTTAATGGTCATGGAACATATGTGTTTACCTTTGTTCAACCTCAATAAAAGTTCATTAGTCTTTTCTAAGGAAGGCTGGACAGAAAGCTTAGTTGTCACAGATGACATTGTTTCTTTGAGAAGCATCCTGGCGCATAGGAATCCGGTGAAAAGGAACACTGCCCTTACTGAAAGAACTTGAGCAGAATGTTGGAGATTGGAATCTAGATGGCAATGTAAGGAAAATGTATCCATTTCTGCAGTGTTTCTCAATATTCAGAACTTACCACATGTGTTTCTTTTTCTCCCTTAGCAACAAGAGCAAGACCCAACAAACCTTTACATATCAAATCTCCCCATTTCTATGGATGAGCAGGAACTTGAGAATATGCTGAAACCTTTTGGACATGTCATTTCCACAAGAATACTAAGAGATGCTAATGGAGTCAGCAGAGGCGTTGGCTTTGCCAGGTAAAACACCTGCTCTTTCCTAAGTATTCACTTTTAATTCCATCCCTTTATAGCATTAGAATAGTTCTGGAATGTAGAATATTCAAAGAAAAGTAGCTTGTCAAACTGACTCTGTATCTTTGCTTTGAGTTGGGTAATTCCAATGTAACTATAAATATGTTGTTCTTGCTAAAATATGCACATAGAATGTTTATATCTGTCACATGTCATGATGAAATGCCTAACACGTTCCCAGTCCTCTCTATGCCTATCGGTCAACAAAATCAGATGCTGTCTATCTCACTAAGGGTGATAAATGCTTAGAACCCCAAAGTCAAAGACTGCATGGGCTGAACAAAGCATGCACATGATTTATCATTGATTTCCAAAGAGCTAGATGGTAGAATTGCTCAGCCAGGGAAGAGAGAAGATTCAGAGAAACAGGAATTGTTGGGAAGTCCCAAGGAACTCAGAAATCTAAGAGGAGGTGAAGAGGGTATTTGCATTTAAGAGGCCCTTGCCGCGAGCTTTTGATGTTTTAATCAAAACAAAAAAGAACAAATTGCACTTTTCTCATTGTTGGAAAAAGCCGTGCGTAGTTTTCTTTTTAACTTTTAAGGGAATGTTTACCAAAGGGGATCTCAGCCAGGAATGGAGTTAAAATGGTTGTACCTGCTGTGCTTTCATGAAAAAAACAAAGTTAAGGAAACTGCAGAGAAAAAGAAACTGCTCAATGGCAAAGAAGAAAAGGAAAAGCTGTGTCTCCACAGCTGGGTGTGTTTATGTGTCTTCAGCGGACTCAACGTGAATGAATGGATGGATGTTACATGTCATCTGGAAGCCAGCCCTTACAGACAGGCATGTCTGCCTGTGGGGAACCCTGGCATCTCTTGGAAAAAATCATCTCAAACCAACTTCTGTGAACACCCTTGGAAAGATAAGAAAACACAGTTGTTAACTAATCTCTGCCTTGACTTCCTGGAGTTCATGGACCAAGTCTTAATGTCTACACAATATTCTACACATACTAGCCTAGGAGACCTCCACAGGATGCATGTCTTATGATTTGAAGAGAAGTCAGCAGAATGAAGAACATCTCCCAGACTTGAATATATTCACGAGGCATTGCAGTTTTCAGAACATTATTAACTGTTGATTTTAATGGTCAAGGCAGAGCTAATCGGACCGCCTGGGTCTCTGAAATTTGCCAATGCGGTCACTCTTGGAGGCGGTACCAGCTGCTCTTGGAGGCCTGGCAATGCAGGATTCACTGAACGCCTGCTATGCTCCACTTCACACAGCATATCCCTGCCCCCCAAACCTCTCTCTAACAAATCACTTTCTCCCTCATGTGTGCTCCTGCTGAGAAAGAAACGTTTCAAATTCATCAAGTGAACACCTTTTCCAAGAAGATCTATGTCTTTTTAAAGTTATTTTTAAGCAAAAGATTTTTGGTACAAAGTATGAATATGTTGGTTTGTTCAGGCAGTCATAGCAGACTTCAACAGACTAGTTGCCTTTAAACAACAGACACATATTTTCTCTCAGTTCTAGAGGCTAGAAGTTCAAGATCATGGTGGCAGCAAGGTTTGGTTTCCTCTCTGCATTTGATGTTAATAGATGGTCTTCTTTTCCTATATCTTCACATGATCTGCCCTTTGTGTGTGTTCCTAATCTCTTAGTGTCTTCCCATCAGTCAGATTGAACTAGGATCCACCCATTATATATACACAATTTATAATCCAACCTCCTAGAATAAACCATAATGGAAAAGAACATTTGAAAAAGAATGTATATATGTGTAAAACTGAGTCACTTTGCTGTGTAGCAGAGATTAATATAACAGTGTAAGCCAACTACACTTCAAGTAAAACATAAATGAACTTACTATAAAAATGTTTATATATATATATATACACACACACATCTTTATTCATCTATTGTTGATGGCCACATAGTCCTTTCTACGCCTTGGTCATCATAAAAATACTACTATGAACATGTGGGTGCATGTATCTTTTTGAAATAATGTTTTTGCTTTCTTCTGAGATATATATAGATATATATATATATGAATGGGATTGCTGGATCACATGGTATTTCTGTTTGCAGGTTTTGGAGGAATTTTCATTCTGTTTTGCAGTGTGTGTACCCACTGACACGCCCACAGTAGAGTACAGAGTTCCCTTTTCTCTACATCCTGCCAACATTTGCTATATGTGTCCTTTGATGATAGCCATCCTCACAGATGTGAGACAATATCGCACTGAGGTTTTGGTTTACAATTCTCTGCTGATTTGTGATACGGAGCATCTTTTGTTTAATGGCCATCTCTACATCTTTTTTGTGAACAATGTCCATTCAGGACTTGTGTCTGTTTTAAAGTCTAGTAGTTAAGATTTGGATGTTGAGTTTTTTTTCTAATATTGAATTTGTATGTTTGGATATTAAGCTCTTATCAGCCATATCGGTTGCAAATATTTTCTTAAATTCAGAAGGTTGTCTTTTTGTCAATGGTTTCCTTTCCTGTGTAAAGTCTTTTAAGTTTAATAAGGCCCCATTTTTTAATTTTGCTATTGTTTCCTTTTGTCTTCAGTTCAGTTCAGTTCAGTCGCTCAGTCGTGTCCAACTCTTTGCGACCCCATGAATCGCAGCACACCAGGCCTCCCTGTCCATCACCAACTCCCGGAGTTCACTCAGACTCACGTCCATCAAGTCCGTGATGCCATCCAGCCATCTCATCCTCTGTCGTCCCCTTCTCCTCCTGTCCCCAATCCCTCCCAGCATCAGAGTCTTTTCCAATGAGTCAACTCTTCGCATGAGGTGGCCAAAGTACTGGAGTTTCAGCTTTAGCATCGTTCCTTCCAAAGAAATCCCAGGGCTGATCTCCTTCAGAATGGACTGGTTGGATCTCCTTGCAGTCCAAGGGACTCTCAGGAGTCCTTTCCAACACCACAGTTCAAAAGCATCAATTCTTTGGTGCTCAGCTTTCTTCACAGTCCAACTCTCACATCCATACATGACCACAGGAAAAACCATAGCCTTGAGTAGACGGACCTTAGTTGGCAAAGTAATGTCTCTGCTTTTGAATATGCTATCTAGGTTGGTCATAACTTTCCTACCAAGGAGTAAGCGTCTTTTAATTTCCTGGCTGCAGTCACCATTTGAAGTGATTTTGGAGCCCCCCAAAATAAAGTCTGACACTGTTTCCCCTGTTTCCCCATCTTTTTCCCATGAAGTGATGGGACCAGATGCCATGATCTTAGTTTTCTGAATGTTGGTTGAGCTTTAAGCCAACTTTTTCACTCTCCTCTTTCACTTTCATCAAGAGGCTTTTCATTTTCTCTTCACTTTCTGCCATAAGGGTGGTGTCATCTGCATATCTGAGGTTATTGATATATCTCCCAGCAATCTTGATTCCAGCTTGTGCTTCTTCCAGCCCAGCATTTCTCAGGATGTACCCTGCATATAAGTTAAATAAGCAGGGTGATAATATACAGCCTTGACATACTCCTTTTCCTATTTGGAACCAGTCTGTTGTTCCATGTCCAGTTCTAACTGTTGCTTCCTGACCTGTATATAGGTTTCTCAAAAGGCAGGTCATATGGTCTGGTATTCCGGTCTCTTTCAGAATTTTCCACAGTTTATTCTGATCCACACAGTCAAAGGCTTTGGCATAGTCAATACAGCAGAAAGAGATGTTTTTCTGGAACTCTCTTGCTTTTTCCATGATCCAGCAGATGTTGGCAGTTTGGTCTCTGGTTCCTCTGCCTTTTCTAAAACCAGCTTGAACATCGGGAAGTTCACAGTTCACGTATTGCTGAAGCCTGGCTTGGAGAATTTTGAGCATTACTTTACTAGCGTGTGAGATGAGTGCAATTGTGCAGTAGTTTGAGCATTCTTTGGCAGTGCCTTTCTTTGGGATTGGAATGAAAACTGACCTTTTCCAGTCCTGTGGCCACTGCGGAGTGTTCCAAATTTGCTGGCATATTGCGTGCAGCACTTTCACAGCATCGTCTTTCAGGATTTGAAATAGCTCAACTGGAATTCCATCACCTCCACTAGCTTTGTTCGTAGTCATGCTTCCTAAGGCTCACTTGACTTCACATTCCAGGATGTCTGACTCTAAGTGAGTGATCACACCATCGTGATTTTCTTGGTCATGAAGATCTTTTTTTGTACAGTTCTTCCATGTATTCTTGCCACCTCTTCTTAATATCTTCTGTTCCTATTAGGTCCATACCATTTCTGTCTTTTATCGAGCCCATCTTTGCATGAAATGTTCCCTTGGTATCTCTAATTTTCTTGAAGCGATCTCTAGTCTTTCCCATTCTGTTGTTTTCCTTTATTTCTTTGCATTGATCACTGAGGAACGCTTTCTTGTCTCTCCTTGCTATTCTTTGGAACTCTGCATTCAGATGCTTATATCCTTTGTCTTAGAATTATCCAAAACAAACAAACAAACAAACAACTTGCTGTGATTTACATCAAAGAGTATTCTGTCTGTGTTTTTTTCTAGGACTTTTCATGGTTTCTGGCCATACATTTAGGGCTTCAATACATTTTGTATATGGTGTGAGAAATTTTTTTAATTTCAATTTTTTTTTACATGCAGCTGTTCAGGTTTCCCATCACTACTGTAGGTGAACTGACCATTATTTTGTGAATTTACTTCTGGGCTCTATTCTGCTCCACTGATCTATGTGTCTGTCTTTATGCCAGTACCTCACTCTTTTGATTTCTGTAGTTTTGTACTATAGCCTGAAGTCAGGGAACATAACACCTTCCAGATCTATTCTTCATTCTCAAGATTGTTTTGGCTATTTGGGGTCTTTTATGCATCCATAAAAAATTTAAAATTATCTGTCCTATTTCTGTGAAAACTGTTATTGATATTTTGATAGGGATTGCATTGAATCTATAGATTGCCTTAGGGTGCAGAGTGATTTTAACAGTATTAATTGTCTCCCAAGTTCTTTAATAGTCTTTACAAACATTACCTTGAACTCTTTCTCAGGTAGAGATATCCACTTAATTTGTCTTCTGGGTTTCATCTTGTTCCTTCATTTGGAATATGCTCCTCTGTTGCCTGATTTTTCTTAAATTGCTATTTTATTTCTGTGTATCTGGTAGATTGGTTGTGTTTCCCAACCTTGCAGGAGACATCTTGTGGGTGGTCTGGTAGTCATGGCTGGACCCAGTCCAGGTGATTATCAGGCCCTGGCCTTCAGAGAGGCTGCTGGATGGCAGGGATGGGTCATGAGGTGGCTAGCGGCAGAACCCAATGGGGCCCTGGGGCTGGCACTGGCACCCTGTTGGATGAAAGCAGGGTCCAGGAATCCCAGGACGGGTGCCTGCCTACCGGTGAGTGAAAGAAAGTTAAAGTGTTAGTCATTCAGTGGGTCTGACTTTTTGTGATCCCATGGACCGTAGCCCACCAGCCTCCTCTGTTCATGGGATTCTCTGGGCAAGAATACTGGAGTGGGTTGCCGTTTCGTCTTCCAGGGGATCTTCCTGACCCAGGGATTGAGCCCACATCTGTCTTGTATGTCTTCTACATTGACAGCCAAGTTCTTTAGCACTCGCACCACCTGGGAAGCAGCAAGTGAAGCCAGGCCCTACACGCATGCCATCTCACTGGTGGGCAGAGCCGTGTCCTGGGGTCTGGCCGCAGGGCCCAGGTATGGCTTCTGGCAGAGCATGCTATGGGATATGGAGCGTCCTGAAGCCTGTGCTGGCCTTCTGGTCTGTGGGCCTGGACTGGTGCTGACCTTCTAAAGGGTGGGTAAGTCCTGCCATAGCAGGCAGCAGGGTTTTGTCGGTTGTCCTGGAACTGATGTGTGCCCTCTGATATGCCAGGCTGGATAGCAGAGTCTCTGGCTGCTGGTTCTTAGGGATTCCAGATCTGGTCCCTGCGTGTTAGTGTGAAGGACTGGGCCCCAGGACCTGTGGTAGACAGGGCTATGTCCAGGTGAGGCTGTGGGCTCAGAGGTTCTTGCAGTGCCTATTTGCTGGTGGATGGGGCTGTGTCCCATCCCAGTTAGTCAGGCTCCCAGTACTGGTGCCAACAGGCTGGTGAGTGGGGAGAGAGCTGAGTCCCAAGGCTAATATACTAGAGGGAGGCTTCCACTATGGCACATTCCCGCACCAGTGTTATTAAGGCACAAAGAGCTCCTGGCTTCTGTATCCACAGGGGGAGGCCCAGTTGCCTCCTGTCCCTCCAGGGGACTCTCTAAGATCAGGGGTTGGGTCTGACTGAGGCTCCTTTCAAACGACTGCTTCCGCCCTGGTTCCTGAAGTGTGTGAAATTCTGTGTGCTCCATTTAAGAGTGGAGTCTCTATTTCCTGCAGCCCTCTGTATGTCTAAAAGCAAGCCCCACTGGCCTTCAAACCTAGATGTTCTATGAGCTCCAGCTTGGGGAGTCTAATATGGGTTTCAGACCGCTTGCTCCTTGGGAAGAACTTATACAGTTGCAACTGCCTGCTTATTTATGGTTACCCGTGCCCATGGATGGACAAGGTTCTTGACTCTGCCGTGACTCTGTCCCTCCTGTTTCATTCTGGTTCCTTCTTTTTTTTTGTTTTTGGTTTGATTTTTTGAGTTAATTATTGGTTTATTATTATTATTCACATTTTATAATTATAGAAAAAATGAGGGCAAGAGAAGTTAAAATCCTATATAAAATCTTACAGAAGATAAGCGGGAGAACCTACCTATAGGTTCAGGTACCCATGAACAAAAGCCCATGTTCTCAAAATCACAGGGATTATAGTGATTTTGGTGTGCTTCTAGGAGGAAGTGAACTCAGGGATTTTTTTTTACACTTCTATCTTGGGACAAAATTTCAGATGTGTTTTTTTTTCTTAATTAATTAATTTTTAATTTTTATTTTTGCTTTATTTTACTTTACAATACTGTATTGTTTTTGCCATACATTGACATGAATCCACCACAGGTATACATGTGTTCCCAAACATGAACCCCCCCTCCCACCTCCCTCCCCATAACATCTCTCAGGGTCATCCCCAGCCCTAGCATCCTGTATCCTGCATCAGACGTAGACTGGCGATTCGTTTCTTACATGATAGTATTGAAGGATAATTGCTTTACAATAGTGTGTTGGTTTCTGCTATATGGCATCGTAAATCAGCTATAGGTAAACACATGTCCCCTCCCTTTTGAAACTCCCTCCCACCCTTTCCCACCTCTTTAGGTTGTCACAGAGCCCCAGTCTGAGTTCCCTGAGTCAATCAACAAATTCCCACTGGCTGTCTACTTTACGTATGGTAGTGTGTAAGTTTCCATGCTTCTCTCTCCAGAAGCTCTTGAGATCCTGAGATTCCTTCGACTCGAAAGAAAACCCCTCATTATTATTTTACTTGCAAGCTATACATTCATCTTCTTTGAAAATCCCTTCTTCAGAGTAAAGGTGGTATCTTCGTTTTATATTTAAACCACTGAACTTCAAAGCATTGATTTGAACGCCAGCAGGGTGCAGAGACAGCACAATTACAGGCTTTTTAAAGTTCCAGAAGCACTAGATAGTGTCTGAAATTACAGACCTTTTATTTTATTTTATTATTTTGTTTTTCCATTCTTGTAACATAAAACAATTTTGTAAGATCCACCCCGCTGCAGGCAGCATTTTATAGCCAAGTCATAAACTCCTACAAACAAAAGTTTATGGTGGGAATGCTGATAGTCAGACAGTCAAGAGCCACTGCTGCAGAGCGGGCGGGTGCCAACAGGCTACCTTGCCTTCCAGCATGAGGATCTGAGCATAAATCAGCCTGGGTCTAGAGGGACAGGACTGTGTGTTCACGTTATCCATTTCCCATTTCCAGAAACATGAGACCATTTGTCTAACAAAAATCACATTGAAAGAGTGTAATGAGGGGCCAGGAAAGAGTGACCCAAAATGGAGAAGGGATGAGGAGTGAATGTTCACAATTAATCCAGCTTCAACATCTGGAACAGAGACCCTCTTTAAGGAGTGTCTTTACTGCTCCCTTGTGAGCTAGAGAGCGTGAGAGACTGCTGAGCACAGAGACCTTTCTATTTTGCAGTTTTTTTCACCTCTCTCAGTCCTCTTAATTTGATTCTCATAGAGTTTTGTTTGAATGACTTTCAACATCTGGGCAACCCTGTGTTCTATCGCTTCCTACCAAACAGGCAAGTTTTACAAGTAAATCATTTCAGTTCTTCTTTCTTTTCACTAAGTTAAAAAAAGAAATCATGGTTATAGGAAGACAAATATCAGCCTGACTATTAAAAAATCAGGATAAATGAATTAAAATATCGTTTTTGTAGTTTCTTTTAATTACTTTAATTATCATTGCAATTTTATTCACTTATTTTCCTTTCCGTGATACTTCTTACTCCCTATCTTTTCCCACCAATAAACATAAAGAAAATAAAGAAATTTTTTAAAATTACAAGGCAAATGCCAATAGTGTCTTTTTAGGCAACTCTATGATGCTTTAAAATGACCATCAAGCTTATCTAAATGTGATTTTATTGTCTGGGATATGTTTTGATTCCATCTACCTTAATTGCATCTTTGTGTTAATATTTCTCCCTTGCTGTTTTGGCAATTCACTCACCATCATTCTCTCAAATGCATGGAACTAGGAAATCAAGTTTGAGCAGAGAAAATCTCTAAAATGTAAACTTAGTGATTACTAACCTCCAAACTACAGCTGTGTTTGCATAGAAACAGGTTAGAATTGTGTTTGCTGAGGTTGAAAAGAAGGAGGACTGTTATTCCTTTTGGTAATTTTAATTCCTCTCTCAATTGCCAGCAGATGTGATCCAAGGAGGAGAAAACCCCTGGTCCAGCCTCTAGCTCTTTATCTCTATTCTTGTTTTTGTGCTTGTCTTCCTCTCTGTCTTCACATTGCCTCTGTCTTTCTGTCTTTTAACATCAGAAAATCATGGTCATTGCTAAAGAAGGCAAAACACTGTCCTACTCTTCCATATATTTGGTCTCTAAGTTTCAAAACCCAAATCAATCAATCTATCAACTAAATAAACAAATGGCTTAAATTGCACTGGATAATTTCTGGGCTTCCATCTTGCTGTATACATGATTTTATAAAAACATAGAGAAGGAGAAAAACCATACAGTTTCTTGTTTTATTATGCTGAAATTGGACTAACGTTATTCCCAAGACAGAGTCAGTGGAATGAGAGAAGGCGTCTGAGTACTATTCACCCTGTGAGACTAAAATTGGAGAACTTTGTTACCTTGGAGTTGGAAATGGGGGCCATTCCTTGTGCTCAGGGACTGTAGGGTCTCTTCACCCTCTACCTGCTCTAAGTACAAACCATGACAGGCACTCTTGGACCCTGAAGGTTGTGGGGATTTCAGGCAGGCTGTTAGTTTCCAGTCAATAGAGAGAAGTACTTTGCAGTATCATTTGGAAGACATGTGTGACCGTCTTTTATTTAATGTCTTTCCTATGTGCTCTGCTCTCTGTGAGCTGGAGCATCCTAACATGAGCGCTTCCCTGGTGGCTCAGTGGTAAAGACTCTGCCTGCCAGTGCAGAAGACTTGGGTTTGATCCTTGGGTCAGGAAGCTCCCCTGGAGAAGGAAATGGCAATCCACTCCAGTATTCTTACCTGGAAAATCCCATGGACAGAGAAGCCTGGCAGGCACAGTCCATGGGGTCACAAAAGGGTCAGACATGACTTAGCGACTGAACAACAATACCGTCCATGAAGTGCGGTTATACATGTGGCTTTATGGGTCAGAAATCACTTAGCTTGCATCTTTGTTCTGTTCTTCCTATATGTGTCCTTGGGCTAGTCAAACTCTCTAGCTTCCCTTCCTGTTATGTAAAATGCATTCATTCATACACTTATTCAGTTCACCCATTAAGTATGTGGGTACTACTAATATACCAGTGTGAAAGCATTAGTTGCTCAGTCATGTCCAACGCTTTCTGACCCCATGGACTGTAGCCTGCCAGGCTCTTCTGTCCACGGGATTCTCCAGGCAAGAATACTGGAATGGGTAGCCATTGCCTTCTCCAATATGCCAATGATTATTCCGTATGTGATCATTAGAGATACACATTCAGACAAAAAACGTCTCCTTTCACCAACTGGTATTCTGCTGGATTTGGGGACACAATAAGTATTCATCAAATATAAAATATCAAATGATGAATATTAACAATAGTGTTACAAAAACAAAATAAAGCATATGGGTGCTATAGAGAGTGTGAAAAACAATGAGAGGCTTGAGGTGAAGGACAGGAAAGCCCTCTGAGGAGAGAGCTTTAACCTAAGATGCAGATGATGAGAAGGAACCAGCATGCGGGTCCGTGGTGGACCCCGAGAGGAAAGCTCCATCCCAGAAAAGGAAAGGGAGGATAGTCAAGGTCAGGCCAAGTTCCGCATGATTGGGAAAGAGAAAAAAAATTTAAAAAAAAAAAAAAAGGCGAAGAGAAAAAAAGAAGAGATATGTAACAGATAGTAATACCTAGTAATGAAATATGGCTACAGCTCAAAGAGACTCATCAAAAGTGATAATACAGTCACCATTTAATTAAATGGTGAGACCTGAACATACTACTTATCAGTTCCTTCTTTATCTCAATTTTGATTTTGAATTGATTGTTTTTCCATTCTCTTCACCACGTTCCTTTTGAAAACATTGGTGATAAATAGTGAAAAGATAAATTTAGATTATGATGCATCCAGACAAGGATGTTGCCTGGGGGCAGGCAGGTATTCTGAAATAAGCAGCTCCCAGACTAAGTATGAGTAAGCATTTTTTCTTCCATTTATCTTGAAAGACACAGCCTCATGTATAATTTTGTTCCTGATTGCTCATAGTTTTACGAGGTAGCCATCAGTGTGCTGGCTGGAAACAGAGTTTCGTTCCAAATAATCTAACTGAAGATCCTGATGTGGGGGAGTCTTTACAGAGGGTTGACAAAGCTAAGGGAACTGATGAAGGGAAGCTGAGATACCCAGCGATGAACAGGAGCAACCCTTTGCCCCCCAGAGAGAAGGAAATAGATGGGGCCATGTGCCCCGAGTCCAGGGAGACCCAGGGCCTCGCAGGAGGGACTGCCTGGAGGCACCGTAGACAGGGAGGGGTGTAACCCCTGCCAGACAGACATGGCATCAGAGCAGAAAGGATGAATAGGACCAGCCGGACCTCTGTTTCCAACCATCTCATCCTCTGTCGTCCCCTTTTCCTCCTGCCCTCGATCTTTCCCAGAATCAGGGTCTTTTCCAATGAGTCAGTTCTTCACATCAGATGGCCAAAGTATTGGAGTTTCAGCTTTAGCATCAGTCCTTAAAAGGAATATTGAGGATTGATTTCTTTTAGGATGGACTGGTTTGATCTCCTTGAAGTCCAAGGGGCTTTCAAGAGTCCTCTCCAACACCACAGTCCAAAAGTGTCAATTATTCAGCACTCAGCTTTCATTATAGTCCAACTCTCACATCCATACATGGCTACTGGAAAAACCATAGCTTTCGCTAGACAGACTTTTGTTGGCAAAGTAATGTCTCTGCTTTTTAGTTTGCAGTCTAGGTTAGTCATAGATTTTCTTCCAAGAAGCAATTGTCTTTTAATTTCATTGCTGCAGTCACCATCTGCAGTGATTTTGGAGCCCCCAAAATAAAGTCTGTCACTGTTTCCATTGTTTCCCCACCTATTTTCCATGAAGTGATGGAACCAGATGCCATGATCTTAATTTTCTGAATGTTGAGTTTTAAGCCAAACTTTTCACTCTCCTCTTTCATTTTCATCAAGAGGCTCTTTATTCTTCTTCACTTTCTGCCATAAGGGTGGTGTCATCTGCATATCTGAGGTTATTGATTTTTCCCTTGGCAAACTTGATTCCAGCTTGTGCTTCTTCCAGCCCAGCATTTCTCATGATGTACTCTGTATATACGTTAAATAAGCAGTGACAATATACAGCCTTGACATACACCTTTTCCAATTTGGAATCAGTCTGTTGTTCCATGTCCAGTACTGTTGATTCTTGACCTGCATACAGATTTCTTAGGAGGCAGGTAAGGTGGTAGTCCCATCTCTTGAAGAATTTTCCACAGTTTGTTGTGATCCACACAGTCAAAAGTTTGGCATAGTCAATAAAGCAGAAGTAGATGTTTTTCTGGAACTTTGTTGCTTTTTTGATGATCCAACAGATGTTGGCAATTTGATCTCTGGTTCCTCTGCCTTTTCTAAATCCAGCTTGAACATCTGGAAGTTCACAGTTCACATACTGCTGAAGCCTGGCTTGGAGAATTCTGAGCATTACTTTTCTAGTGTGTGAAATGAGTGCAATTGTGTGGTAGTCTGAGCATTCTTTAGCATTGCCTTTCTTTGGGTTGGAATGAAAACTGACCTTTTCCAGTCCTGTGGCCACTGCTGAGTTTTCCAAATTTGCTGGTATATTGAGTGCAGCACTTTCGCAGCATCATCTTTCAGGATTTGAAATAGCTCAACTGGAATTTCATCATCTCCAGTAGTTTTGTTCATAGTGATACTTCCTAAGGCCCACTTGACTTCACATTCCAGGGTGTCTGGCTCTAGGTGAGTGATCACCCCATCATGGTTATCTGGGTCATAAAGATGTTTTTGTATCGGTCTTCAATGTATTCTTACCACCTCTTCTTAATAGCTTCTGCTTCTTTTAGGTCCATACCATTTCTGTCCTTTATTGTGCCCATCTTTCCATGAAATATTCCCTTAGTATCTCTAATTTTCTTGAAGAGATCTCTAGTCTTTCTCATTCTATTGTTTTCCTCTGTTTCTTTACATTGATCACTGAAGAAGTCTTTCTTATCTCTCCTTACTATTCTTTGGAACTCTGCATTCAAATGGATTTATCTTTCCTTTTCTCCTTTGCCTTTCACTTCTCTTCTTTTCACAGGTATTTCTAAGGCCTCCTCAGACAACCGTTTTGCCTTTTTGCATTTCTTTTTCTTGGGGATGCTCTTGATCCCTGCCTCCTGTACAATGTCACGAACCTCCATCCATAGTTCTTCAGGCACTCTATCAGATCTAATCTCTTAAATCTATTTGTCACTTCTAGTGTATAATTGTAAGGGATTTGATTTAGGTTAAACCTGAATGGTCTAGTGGTTTTCCCTACTTTCTTCTATTTCAGTCTGAATTTGGCCATAAGGAGTTCATGATCTGAGCCACATTCAGCTCCCAGTCTTATTTTTGCTGACAGCATAGAGCTTCTCCATCTTTGGCTGCAAAGAGTATAGTCAATCTGATTTCATTGTTGATGGCTGAACTCAAATCTCTAGCCCCTCAGCCATCCCCAGACATTGAAGGATGGACCCCAAAGCTCTAGCCCTCTAATTATAGGGTCCTTCTGTTGCCCAGCCCTGTCCTAACACTATCTAGGGGTTTCACCTTGAGTCGTCTTATGAACACAAACCCAGTTTTGGTCGAAAGTGGTTCATTATGAGTAGCAGAAGACATTTCTATCACTCATTTCTATCCCCAGAATTGTAGGAGTCCTATGCTAGGAATCCAGGACAGAGACCAAATTTATTTTTGCTATGCCATTGTTGCCATGCAGAAAACACCTCATTTTTCATTTTTTCCTTTCTCTTGAAAGAGGAATGAGGCATTCAAATTTTCATGTGAATTCTCTCAATCTTTAGATGTTGAGAGTCATTTCAAATTTTTCTGAAACTCTTTGCAGCCCAAGCAAATCTATGTGAGGGCTGGATTTGGCCCATGGTCTCCGGTTTGGGGTGATCTGATGCCAAACTTCAGAATAGTCTTTTTTAACCCTGGCTGCACACTGGAATCACTTGGGTAGCTTTGGAAAATGTGTGCCTGGACTTCACATCAAAGCATTTGAGCCAGAAACTCCAGGACTGGGTCCCAAACATTGGTATCAGAAAAGAAAATATAGTTCCCTAATCATTTTAAGGGATCCACAGAGGATAAGATAGTTAGATGGCATCACCAATTCAATGAATATGAGTTTGAGCAACCTCCAGGAGATGGTGAAGGACGGGGAAGCCTAGCGTGCTGCAGTCCATGGGGTCACAAAGATTTGGACCTGACTGAACAACTGAACAACAGCTAATCATTTTAATATACAGTCATTTTTAAAATAAGCCTTTTCAAATTTGGGAATAAATTTAGTTTTATTTCTAGAGCGTACAGAAAGAGCTCTTTACAAAGAGCATACACAGGTTTTATATACCCTATATCCAATTTTTCCCATTGTCAACACTTTGCATTACCATAACATATTTGTCAGAATTAATAAACTGATATCAGTACAGTATTATTAACTAAACTCCAGAGTTTATATGAATTTCACCAATTTTTCCACTGATAATCCCCTTTCTGTTCCAGAATCTGGTCTCTGGTACCATTTTGCCTTTGGTTGTCTTTTTCATCAGTCTTCTCTGGTCTCCGACAGCATCTCAGACTTTCCTTGTTTTCCATGAGTAGTCCCAGCAAGGTATCCTGAAAAATGTCTCCAGATCTAGGTTTCGGTGATGTTTATTTCATGATGGGATCCATGTTATGTCTAAGTTTTGGAAAGAATACCACAGCGATGAAGTACCCTTCTCATTATATCAGCTCAGGGTATAATTTCCATTTCTGAGAACACCTGCTCTAGTCATTGGTGGCTGCATGACATGGGGATGGCAGGACCCACCCGGCTTCAACAAGATGAAAGCCGATCAGTGCAGGAAATCGGGAGGGATGACAGAAGGCCAGCCATGGAGCCCCATTTCTTCCAAACAAGCCATTGGACTGAGCGTCAAGGGCTGAAGATCCTTTGCAGGCTCACCCAACAACTCGACTTTAGAGAAGTCATCCCCTTGTTCCTCTGTGTCATGTAAAAGTTGATATCTGAGGCTATTTCTAGTCCTGAATATATGTGATTTTAAAACTTCGGAGTGGGTTTTCATGAGCCAAATGTTGTCCACAGCTCCATTCCATAAGAGGGATGTGCTGTGGTGCTAAGCAAGGAGCCACCAAGATGTCAGCCACCACCTGTCTCAAAGAGAAGAGACAGGAAGGCCAGTCTGTGCACGACTTGACGTTTATGGCTTTTGTCTCTTAAGGATGTCAAGCACCTCAAAGGAAGAAGACAAATTGCAAAAACAGAAGGAAATTCAACTCCTTCACCCCTCTTTCTTCCTGAAACTCACTATGATTCCTTCTGTTACTAGGGTTTAAGAAGCCAGTGACATAATTTGCTTTTTTCCAAAAATCTTTTCATGTTGACCCTTTCCATAAATCTTACTGGAAGCAAAGGTGACTGGCTTGCAAAGCTGTATAAGTCTAAGTCACCAATAAGTTGTACAGATCTTGTGATTGCAAAACCACAAAAATTTCACAATAGTGGAAGCCTCTCATCAACCGTCATAAACAACAGCGCGGATTTGTCTTAACTGCCTGCATAATCGTGCTTATTGCTTGAAAATAATAAACTGAGAGATTCTCCATGGAGGTGAGACAGATAGGTTGAAAATGGTTTTATACAATGCTTTTCCACCCTCTGTGTGTTACGTCTGGCCCTGATATTGAAGCAGGCTCTCATCGGATGTAATCTGCCTGTGAGGATTGCATTGGCTATGAAATGAGTACCTCTTAATAGTCGTTGTTAAAAAAGAACTTTTCTCGAAGTCACAATTTGGTGGTGCATTTCAAATGAATGAAGGCAGGTTCCTAGGCACAGAGACAAGAAAGAATGTCAAACGAGACCTTTAATGTGTGTTTCTATTTAAACATCAGACCTAACAGAAAACCCTGAGGCTTTGTACAGTGATTGGAGCCTTGTAGGAACCTAATTAATGCATTGACGGGTGAATGGTTGGCTGGCACTCGAGCTCTTCTGAGGGATGTGAGAGGGTTCAGGTACCAGCTAGAAAGAATGGATGCAGTGGCCCATCCAAAGGGGCCTGGTCAGGCAGCTTTGTCTGGCACGCTGCCTTCTCAGACCCACTTGATAAGGCTCGGGTCACTTTCAAGTGGAGCACGTGCCAGATTTCAGATGGCTTGGGCTGGCATTTCAAATAGGCTAACTGTGAAACTGGAGAAGGAAATGGGCACATTTTTCCTAAGGTGGCCCTTCAAATGCAGTCCCTCCCCCAGAGCTCGTGGGGGAACCTCTCCACTCCCTCCTCAATGGTTATCTCTGCTGGGAAGACTTTGCCTTGTTAAAATGTGCCCTGTATATAAAAATGAAATTGTCACTTCTGGGTGGTGCCGCATAACGTGGTTTGACACTCAGTGCCAGCAGCTACAGAAAACAGATCTTTATTGCATTTATTCCTTCAGAGACAAGAGTCTCTAAAGATTCCTGTAGACATTCACTCAGTTAAATCAGAGTGAGCGCTCTGTGCTGCTGTCTTGCGTTCACACCATTAGCCCCCACCTGGCTTGATGGTGCTGTAAAACAGTCTCAAGCAAAGACATTCATACTATTAACCAGAAGGGGAGATGTGAGCCTTTCAGACCAGGTGGGTGGACTGGATGAAGGCCCCTGACTTTCTTCTCTGATTTCCTCTGCAGTCCCCAAGTCTTATTTTGTGGCATTAACAAGCTCACACACAACTAATCCCCATCCAGATTCAGTGTTCATTTAGAATTTCATGTCATTTTCAGGACAAAGAGGAAGGGTTTGATTTGTAGGACTCTGGCAAGCGAGCTTTAGATTCTTAACTGCCTTTTATCTAGATGAGTACCCGGAGAGAGATTGAGCAGGGAGGGGGCCCTGGGGCATAAGCTTTTCATTCTGGTGCTCTCCTGGAATAAAACTTCCATAAAGTAACATCTGTAGTAATTAAGGGCTTACATTTCCTCTCCCATTCATGTCTCCGCTTGGAGGGAAGGTTATCTTCCCTAAGAGACAATGGAGAGTTGGTCCTGTGGGCAGAGAGGAAGCAGAATTTGAATTCTTTTGTTCCTAGAAATGGAAGTTTCCTACTTAAAAGAAAAAAATAAAAATAACAAGTTGGAAGATGTGAAATATTCCCCTGGAAAGAAAACATGAATGAGTCAGCAAAATTGTACTTAGCTGTTCCTCAGGATTTGGAATAGGGAATGGTTCATCTTGTCTTTCTAATCCAAATATCCTCCGATTTGGGGAGATCTGTTGTTGAGTTAAAAAGCAATACCGTGAGAACTGCAATTTAAGTTTTATTTGGGGGTAAATTGAGGATGGCAGCCGAGGAACAGTACCTCAGGTAGCTCTGGGACACTGCTCCAAAGATGTAGAGGGAAAGGTCGTATAAATGTGATCTTGGTGAAGGGGCATCATATGCTATCAAGCATACATTTTTTGCAGATTTTGCTAGTTACAAGGAGCAGTCATCTCCATGATAGATTTCAGTGCTTTTGTAGATATGAGGAGATAGCATTGGGCTAATGACATCAATTCCTGAAACTAACTACCTGAAGACTTATCCTGTCCGTTTTTCTTCCAGCACAGGGCGCCTCATTTCTGCTCTTCACCCTGAGCTCCTTTCAGGGGTGTCTGAAAGTCAGCAGCTGCAACAGCGCCTGATCTAAATCTTGTGGAGTTAGATGGCAAGTGCCAGTTTGGTGTTGACACTGTGATTAAACATGGAACAAAATGCCATTTTTGTTTTTATTAACTAAAATAGTATATTATTAAGCTTAAAGAGCTTTACTTTTGCATTTGGACACAAAAATGAGTCACTCTTCAGATGTTCTTCAAATAATGCTATATGGATCCACTGGGCATCTGAATCATCAATATTATGTCAAATTAATTTCCTGTGCTTTCTTGTCTTAGCAGGACCAGCTATGTAATTTGTGGGTCCTAGTGAAAATTAAAAATAGAAGACCCCCTTGTTTAGAATGTATCGACAGACACAGCTGAGGTTTAAATCGGGCGAAGTTTTCCAGGCTCAGGGCTCCAGTAATGCATAGGTCTCATGCCCTTGACATCAGTCCTGCTCTGGTTCACCATCTGTATCAATGCAGAAAAATGTGCATCTTCTCTAAGTTTCCTAGGAATGTATGTACCTTCAAAATATTCTTTTAAAAATTTGAATCATAAAATAATTAGAGCGCCCCAGGTGGAATGTGCTTTTGAAAACATCTTCAAATAGAGGTGCTATATGATCCAGCAATACCACTCCTGGGCATATATCCAGAGAAAACCACAATTCAAAAAGATGCATGAACCCCAGTGTTCACTCAGCGCTATTTGCAGTAGCCAAGACACAGATGCCGCCGGTATGTCCATTGGCAGAGGAAGGGATAAAGAGGATGTGGTGCATATGTACAATGGAATATTACTCAGCCATAAGAAAGAATGAAATAACGCCAAGGCAGCAACATGGATGAAGCTAGAGATGACCATCCTAATTAAAGCAAGCCAGATCAGTTCAGTTTAGTTCAGTCGCTCAGTCATGTCCGACTCTTTGTGACCCCATGAATCGCAGCACGCCAGGCCTCCCTGTCCATCACCAACTCCCGGAGTTCACTCAGACTCACGTCCATCGAGTCCGTGATGCCATCCAGCCATCTTATCCTCTGTCATCCCCTTCTCCTCCTGCCCCCAATCCCTCCCAGCATCAGGGTCTTTTCCAATGAGTCAACTCTTCACATGAGGTGGCCAAAGTACTGGAGCTTCAGCTTTAGCATCATTCCTTCCAAAGAAATCCAGATAGAGAAAGACAAATGCAACATCACATAGAACTTGAATCTTAAAAAAAAAATGATACAAATAAGCTTATATGTAAAACAAGTAGAGTCACAGACATAGAAAACAAACTTATGATTACAGGGGGAAATGCATAAAGGGATAAATTAGGAGTTAATAAATACACACTATTATATATAAAATAAACAACAAGGTCCTACTGTGTAGCACAATAAATATATATGATTTTTCTAATCACAAAATCCTAAAGGAAATCAATTTCCTTTAGGATTGGCTGGTTTCATCTCCTTCAGGGTGACTCTGCATGGCATGGCTCATAGCTGCATTGTGTTACTTTTTTTTTTTTTTTAATTTTTCCCCCTTCTGTTTGCCATGAAGTGATGGGACTGGAATCTATGATCTTAGTTTTTTGAATATAACTGAATCACTTTGCTCTGCATCTGAAATTAACACAACAGTATAAATCAACTAAATTCCAAAAAAAAAAAAAAAAAAGTCCTTAAGTTGATAACTCAAATGCTCCTGCCTCACCTCTCAGCTTATCTCCAGGAGTTTCCCCAGTGAAACTCCATCCAGCCCCAGGGCTCTGCTCACTCTGCCCCATCTACAGGTACATGACCTTCCAGCTGCCTACCCCGGACTCCTGCCCTAGCTATTTCTCCAGTGGCATTTCTGGCCTCCTGTGCACACTTCTCAGAGTTTTTCTGGCTGCAATTCCTTTCGCACTGGAATTCCTGTAACTGTAATAAATGTATAACTCATTTGGCAGTTGTTTAGATATATTTTTTCCTTTTCTTGTTTACTCTGCATGTGATACAATCATGAAAACACATATAATATTTGGATGCACAAAAGTTTAACAAATTGTGTCAAAGGGCTTCATTCCAAGAGAGCTCATATTATTGATAAAATAGAGCAGAAAATCCAAAATTACACACTTTGCCTTTTGGACAAATTTTGTACAATTCATACATATTCTTTTCTATGTATGCATGCCATTTCTTAAGTCTATTTTTCCTCTTGTGTACCATTCATGGGCATAATTTCTTTTGAATAGAAATGACCCTTTAATTTTTACCTTTCCCACCCAATGTTACCAAATAATAAAGGTCAGATATAGTTAAAATTTAGGAATGTTGCTGATACTATTCTACTTAGGAGATGGCAAGACTGCTAATGTTGACAGTGTGATGTAGTGTTAGTTGCTCCCTCATGTCCGACTCCTTGCAACCCCATGGACTGTAGCCCACCAGGCTCCTCTGTCCATGGGGATTCTCCAGGCAAGAATACTGGAGTGGGTTGCTCTTCCCTTCTCCAGAGGACCTTCCTGACCCAGGGATCGAACCCAGTTCTCCTGCACTGCAGGAAGATTCTTTACAGTCTGAGCTACAGAGAAGTTCTTCTTTGTCTTTTAGCCACCTCCATTTTGGACTGCTTCTTCCTATTCTAACTACCTAACATTCCCCCCAAGAGATGGGAGGCCCAATTCTTTGGGAATAAGGAAGTCAAGGTCTCTCTGGCTACTTCTGCTGAGCTGGAACAGCGAGGGGCATTGCTACTCCCCCTCTTGCTAGTCTCAAGCCTCATAGTCCTTATAGTGGTGTCCATCTAAGGGTGAGTGATATTTTCCATGGTTGGGTTTAGTTTTATATATCCTTGTTGAGTGGGCATGGCAAGTTGTAGTTTGTTGACCTTAACTGGAGGTCTTCTGGATTCTGAGACTGAGCTGCCTGAGCTTTCTGCTAAGTATGTTTTTGTTGCCTCTGTTTCCAGCATGTTGGGCTTCTTGTCATTTCTACTGCACTGGGATTCCTTTGAATTCAGCTTCTACCATGTGAGATTTCGCCAAGTTGGGCTTTTGCTGTGCTTGGTCTCCACCTCGCTGGGACCAAGCTGAGGTTGTTTCAGCAGGGTTAAATGCAAGACATGGCACCAGATATGTCAGGGGAGTGTAATTTCCTCGGTTCTGTCTCGCCGCAGCAAAGATTTGAAACAGCGGACTAGTGTTACAGCTCGGTTACAGCTCAGTTTTATTCAGCAACAAAAGGAAAGTACACCCTCGAGGCTGGAGGGTGGGCCAGCCTCGGAGGTGATTCAACTGCTAATGTTGACAGTGTGATGGTATGGTCCCAAATATTGTTCACGAGCTTTTATGTGAGATGACAAAATTTGGCAAAAGAAACCTACTCTATTGATAGCTAGTATGAAAAAATAGGAGGTTATCTAAAATTCAAAAGTAAGAAAGTTCAAGACCTGAGGTTTGTGTATGTGTATTTTCCTAAGACATTTGGGACCTGAAATAACTCCCTTCTGTATCTGTCACCACATGGATTTTCAATAAAGGTGTCATGATGTAAGCATGAAATGGCATCATGATGGCAACACTACTGTGTGAATCTCTCCCTTAGGCTGCCAGTTGTTGAAAACCAGCACACTCCCTCACCTTGCTTTGTGGAGATTCTCCAGGTATAGCTTAGTATTTGCAGTGCAGGTGGGTGTCACTCAGGCCTCAGCTACAAGCCCACCTCAACCACTTGCTAAGCCTGGCTGGCCTCATGGTGTGAAAGGCAATAGTGAGAACTGCCTCCCACATTTGCTAACTCAGACATTCAGGTGTTTATTGAGCACTATGAGTGTACGGATTAAATTGTTGTACGGATTAAATAAGGGGATGCCTCGGGATTATGTCTGAGTGATGGCTCCACACAGAGCCAGGCGCACAGTCAGCCTTCAGTAGAGTAAGCCTTGCTCTTGGTGCCAGTGGGTTTGTGGTGTTCTATCCACTATGGTGGTCATGGCAACTGGTGATGATTCTGGTAAAATTCTCAAATGAAGCTTGTCCAGGGTTTTCTGAATTTCCTTCTCTTTTTAATTTATTTTTCCTGAATATGAAAAATATTTTTCCTGCTCATGAAAGTATATAATTCCCTGTTTACTTCTTTTCCCAGAATGGAGTCTACTGAAAAATGTGAAGTGGTAATTCAGCATTTTAATGGAAAATATCTGAAAACACCACCAGGAATCCCAGGTGAGAAAAGCCATAAAGCAATCATTAAATAATATCTAGGCTCATTGGTGCTATCAGAATGAGTACATGGTAAGGCCCGTAGTTTCCTCCATTGGGAGGAAAGTTTTTGCCTTTATAAATATGTATTTTTTTAATACTATGCAACTCATCTTTCTCAAAACTACCAAAAGCTTCTTGGTGATTCGTCTTTGGCCTGTCTTTTTGAATCTCTGCTGCTAATTCCTTAAAGTGAATTAGAAGGAAAATAGCAAAGAATAGTTTGACATGCACTTGCCGGGAAGAAAGTTTGTGACTCATATCATTAATATTGGTATCCTGATTTCTACTTTGTAAAATATCTAAACAGTGAGTGACATATTGTAAAAATAATAATAATAACAGTGGAATCCACAGATTGAGACCAGTTCCCAAACAGTTCTTACCAGCTCGTGACAAGAAGAATGCAGAAAAGCTGAAAGAGCATTTAGAAACTTTTATAGCAATATGACATTATTATGAAATCTTACTGCATAACTTCATGTTTTACAAAAATATCAAATGCACATTAAATTTTTTTAATACACCCATTCATCAGAGATAATCTAGAAAGCACCAGTTTAGACTACTTCAAGGCATTTCATATTTTTGAAGGCAAAATTCTCAATATTTGACACACATCATAAGATGATATAACTTTATGCTATTAAGAATTACAATCAACAGAAAAGAATTGAATATATCATTTGTATCGGAATGTGAGCTAAGACTGCCTTAACATGATATTAATTTTTAAGAAAAATATAGGAATAGTATTGTGTATTAAGTAGATTAAAATACCTTACTCATATCTCAATAAAACTGGAAGAAAAAATACATCTTACTTATGCATAAAAATATTAAATATTGAGTGAAGTTCTGAAAGAGAATAACAGATAAGGAAATATCTGACTCATACATCTTGGTTTATTTGTTGTTTTTTTATTTTCAGTGATTTTTAGGAGAAAAATGTGACTCCTTCAGTCTTATGATATTTTTTCTTTTGATGATTTTATCTTGCATCTTTGTAATGTTTACTACATTAAGTACGTACTATTTAAAACCCATGGCTAGAGCATTTAGGGGTTGAGCATTTTGGTTCATTTAAATATATTGAGTTATATAGAAAACAAAGTCTGAACAAAAAAAGAGACAGTTTTCTGGCAGGATCAGGTTCATTTTATGACACGCTAAGTTTGGGGAAAGAAGAAAGGCCATTCGGATTGGTATTTCGATGCTCTGAAAAATCCCAAAGTACGACCCCTGGTTAATCATGAGTCAGCAGTGAAGCTGTGACTCAATTTGGTTAGTTTCCGTGCGTGACATCCTCCTGAGAACTAGCTTCATTATGATCCAATTGGAGACATATGGTGTTGTTAGAAAAAGAGTTAGCAGTTTTCATCTCAGCAAGTCAGCTGCCCTTGCATTTTAGGAGAAATACTTTTTCTCTTTCCCTTTAAGATAAAAGACACTCTGCTCAGACCCACCACTGAGTACAGGACTTGCATTGTTAAAGGGTTTTCTGCTATTCATCTCGTTTTATCCTACAGATGTCTACGTACAGAAGGCATTCAAACTAGATGTGCATTGCATGATTATATTAAAAAAAATCAAGAATGAGTAAACTAGGTGGAATTATTGTTGAGTGAAGTTTTAATACAGGTCTCAGTTTTGTATGATTCTTCCTTTTTGGAAAAAGGCAGTGAAAGCCATCTTGATGTGATTGATTTGAAGTTGTTTAGGTTAACCCATGGAACATGCAGCTGACTCATGTAGTTTAATGCTAGAGACAAAGTCACTACAAATCCCCCGCATATCTGAGCACCCTTCCTTGAATAAGGACACTGTGGTACTAACCTCTCTAATATCATAGCTACACCCGATGGAAACATTGTGAATAGCAAGAACTTGGTTATGAGTTTCTTACTTAGTTTTATCCCATGGGACCATGAAAAACAAAATAATTATGCTAAGTTAAAAAATCTTGAGGGATACAACTTTATGCTTCTGAGATTTGCCTTGAACATAATACAATTAAATATATTATATCAATTATCATCAATACTTGAATTAACTTATTTATCCTTACTTTGGAAGTCAAATAGATTTTAATAAAGGCTTCAAATGCTAAAAGAAGACATACAATTTTTTTGATGGATAGTTCATTTACAATGTTGTGTTAGTTTCAGATATACAGCAAAGTGATTCAGTTATGTATGTTTCTTTATATATCTCTATTCATATATATATGATATAGATTATTTACAGATTCTTTATATAGATTATATATATAGATTCTTTTCTCTTTATATATGTATAGAATCTTTTCCCTTATAAATTATTATAAAATATTGAATATAGTTCCCTGTGCAATCGTAGGTCCTTGTTGGTTATTTTATATACAGATATACCTTTATATACAGAGGTCTATTTTATATACAGATATAAATATATAGATATTACGTATAGTGTGTATATGCTAATCCCAAACTCCTAAATTATCCTCCCCCTGCTTCCCCTTTGGTAACCCAAGATTGTTTTCTGTGTCTGTGAGTCTGTTCATGTGTTGTAAATAAGTTCATTTGTATCTTTTTTGCTTAGATTCTGCACATAAGCGATATCATATGATATTTGTCTTTCTGTGTCTGGCTTAATTCATTATATATATCTTTATATATATTTATCTTCATTCATTCTTTATCCATTTATCTATGTCTTTATCTATAGCCACGTGTATATATATCTTTATCCATTCATCTTTTGATGGATATTTAGGTTGTACCCAGAGAAAACCATAATTGAAAAGGACACATGCACCCTGCTGTGCGCTGCAACACTATTTACAATAGCCAGGACATGGAAGCAACCTAAGGATAGATAAGCTTTGAGATGTATGCTTGGTATGGAATAAAATGGCATAATGCAGGAAGTGGGTATTTTGGAATGCGCCGCAGTAAAATGACTTGGCTAGGCTCATTAACTCTGTGATGACAAGGACAATTAAATTTGTGTGTATGGTGTTTGCCTTTCTTGGTCTTGTCGCTTATTTGAAGTAGATGGTTGAGGTCTTATTTTCAGAAATTCATATCTTAATCCAATTTTCTATTCTGTCTTGAGGCGTGTGAGCAGAAGTCACAGTGAGCCCTGGTATCTGATTAGAAGTGATCCCTTTGATTGTTCAGAAGTGATGATTTTCTTCACTATTAAAATACATTGTATCTTTAGAGAGACTGTCCTTGGTAATTAAAATCACCTATAGGGGACTCTTTACCCCCTCAGTGTCTATGCTGGGAGCTTTGTGCTTTCTTCCTCTTTAATAAATCCTATTTGCTTGCTACCGTGAGTGTCTGCATGTTTGTGGAGTCCATCCTTCAGGTCCGTGGACAAGAACTCTGATTCCTGTCTCAAGGGCAGCCCTGAAATACACACTGAGCTGAAATGCCACCTTCCAAAGGACCTGTGCGTTGTTCTTCTGCTGGTAGATGAAGCAGGCTGGTACCCTCCAGTCTGCTGGGGAACACAGAGCCCCAGACATTCTCAGCGGGGTGGGGAAAGCCTGACAACATGCTGGGCGTCAGAAAATAATTTGTCAAAGAGAAAATGCTTCCCTCTCTCAAAAAATTAAATAAAATCACCTATAATTGATCTACCTGACTTGCAATTAAAATAGGTTTTTGTTTTTAAATTGTAAAAACCTCAGCATTCGCTTTAAAGATTTGGCATCTTGACTTCAGAAATTTGTGGGGTTTTAGAATAGCACATGGATGGTTTCAGTACAATGCTTTAAGGTTGTGTGAATGAGGGACTCACAAGGATCCAAAAAAATGATCTGGGATCTTCAGACCCTAAGACGGCTGATGAAAAAAGTGAGTCTTCCTCCCCTCCCTCTAAGCAAGAAGAGAGAAATCAGTACCATATTCATATCGCTTCCTTCTCCATTTAGGGATGACTTGGGGAAATGTGCCATTTTCATTGTGTCTCTTAACAGAGTCCTCTTAAGCTGCAAAGTTCATTGATTTCCTGAGATGATAATCTAGTTTCCAGATTCCATCCTCTGTCCTTTCTGTAGAAGAACAAGAAGAAAAGCTGCTTCAGCCCAAAACTTTGACATTGATCAGGCTTTCTCTTTCTGAGTTCCTCCTAATTGTTCACAAGAGACCTAATTTTAATGAATATATCACGGATCTCTAATGTCTATCACAGCCTCCCAGAACTAGCTCTGTTCACTATAAATTATAACATTGTCCCCAAGTTTTGGCTAGTTGGAACAAGGAAGCTAGATATACATGCAAAAAATTCTAATTATTTGAATTCTGGCATTTGAAGTACGGAAAGTTAATATTACCAGTTGGTGGGAAAGAGCAGCCAAAGCTGTAACAAAAAGCAACCATCATGTTACTGCTCTTAAGAAAGTATTTTCTTGCTCCTCTAGAGGGAAAAGAAAACAGTGTTCCGTAAACGTCACATGTCCTGCATATCGATCTTGATGTTTTGTGGACAAAGTAAAGCATCTTTAGTTGCATGCTCACCTAACGTCAGACATTTCTTTGTCCCAAAACAAATTGCTCAGCAATCCTGTACAGCTCCAGTTCAGTTCAGTTCAGTCACTCAGTCATGTCTGACTCTTTTCAACCCCATAGACTGCAGCATGCTAGGCCTTCCTGTCCATCACCAGTTCCTGGAGTTTACTCAAATTCCTGTCCATTGAGTCGATGATGCCATCCAACCATCTCATCCTCTGTCATTCCCTTCTCCTCCTGCCTTCCAATTTTCCCAGCATTAGGGTCTTTTCCAACGAGTCAGTTCTTCACATCAGGTGGCCAAAGTATCGGAGTTTCAGCTTCAGAGTCAGTCCTTCAATAAATATTCAGGACTTATTTCTTTTAGGATGGAGTGGTTGGATCTCCTAGCTGTCCAAGGGACTCTCAAGGGTCTTCTCCAACACCACAGTTGGAAACCATCAATTCTTCGGTGCTCAGCCTTCTTTATAGTCCAACTCTCACATCCATATGTGACTACTGGAAAAACCATAGTTTTGACTACATGGACCTTTGTTGACAAAGTAATGTCTCTGCTTTTTAATATGCTGTCTAGTTTGGTCATAACTTTCCTTCCAAGGAGCAAGTGTCTTTTAATTTCATGGCTGCAGTCTCCACCTGCAGTGATTTTAGAGCCCAAAGTAATAAAGTCTGTTACTGTTTCCATCTATTTGCCATGAAGTGATGGGATGTCATGATCTTTGTTTTCTGAATGTTGAGTTTTAAGCCTACCTTTACACTCTCCTCTTTCACTTTCATCAAGAGGCTCTTTTGTTCTTCTTCACTTTCTGCCATAAGGGTGGTATCATCTGCATATCTGAGGTTATTGATATTTCCCCGAGCAATCTTGTTTCCAGTTTTTGCTTCCTCCAGCCCAGCGTTTCTCATGATGTGCTCTGCATATAAGTTAAATAAGCAGAGTGACAATATACAGCCTTGACATACTCCTTTCCCAATTTGGAACCAGTCTGTTGTTCCATGTCCAGTTCTACCTGTTGCTTCCTGACCTGTGTATAGATTTCTCAGGAAGCAGGTAAGGTGGTCTGGTATTCCCATCTCTTGAAGAATTTTCCACAATTTCTTGTGATCCACACAGTCAAAGGTTTTGGCATAGTCAATAAAGCAGAAATAGATGTTTTTTGGAACTTTATTGCTTTTTTGATGATCCAACAAATGTTGGCAATTTGATCTCTGGTTCCTCTGTCTTTTCTAAATCCAGTTTTAACATCTGGAAATTCACAGTTCACATACTGTTGAAGCCTGGCTTGGAGAATTTTGAGCATTACTTTTCTAGTGTGTGAGATGAGTGCAATTGTGCAGTAGCTCGAGCATTCTTTAGCATTGCCTTCCTTTGGGTTGGAATGAAAACTGACCTTTTCCAGTCCTGTGGCCACTGCTGAGTGTTCCAAATTTGCTGGTATATTGAATATAGCACTTCCACAGCATCATCTTTCAGGATTTGAAAGAGCTCCACTGGAATTCCATCACCTCCACTAGCTTTGTTTGTAGTGATGCTTCCTAAGGCCCACTTGACTTTGCATTCTAGGATGTCTGGCTCTAGGTGAATGATCACACCATGATAATTATCTGGGTCATGAATATCTTTTTTACATAGTTCTTGTGTGTATTCTTGTTACCTCTTCTTAATATTTTCTGCCTCCATTTAGTCCATACCATTTCTGTCCTTTATTGAGCCCACCTTTGCATGAAAATTTCTCTTGGTGTCTCTAATTTTCTTGAAGAGATCTCTAGTCTTTCCCATTCCATTGTTTTCCTCTATTTCTTTGCATTGATCGCTGAGAAAGGCTTTGTTATCTCTCCTTGCCCTTCTTGGGAGCTCTGCATTCCAATTTCTAACCCCTGATAAAAGTAAAGTTTAAGTTCCCAGGCACTTCAGGCATCTGTAGGGCATGAAATAGAAAGGCTCACACTCAAAGAGGCTGGGGAGCAGAGGGCAGCACTGCCTAGGAAAGGCTTCCAAATATAATGACATGTGTTTTAAGGCTGGTTTGAGGAGGGAAAATCGCATTTTGCTTTCAAATTAGACTTTTGCCCATAAGCACATGTACTGGCCAGTAGAACAGTCTTTACAGAAAACAGTGGAATAACCAACTCTCTTTTAGTATGATTTCTCTTTGTTAAGTAGTGTTAATCCAACCTGAAGTCCAAGAATTAGGGAAGGATTGAGAGAGACTGCACCCTGTTTTGGGATCTTTTTATTTTAGCAGGTCATCTGATGAACAGAAATTGGGACAAGTATTTACATAACAGAGGAATCTTATTTTCCTACTCAATAAAATAAAATGATGTGCCTTCTTAATCCTTTGACAGATAATTTTGCTATTTTATGTTTATGCAAATAAAGACTCTGTAGGATTTTAGGGAGTATCCAAGGCAAAATATTTATGATCTGATAATTTTTTAAATAAAATGAAAAAAATTAATGTTTGTATAAATTTGAAACTTCCTCCAGAGTAAAATATCAAAAATGTACTAAAATGAAATTTAGATTACAAATCTGAATGTGAGCAATAGACACACACATTTTTATCAGGGAAAATGTTTTATCAGGAAAACACTAACCAGTGTTTTCTCAGTGGTGCCAGTCTGATAAGTCACAAATGTAGCCATAATTGAATAAAAGGCAGCAAATAGAAAAAATATTATGTACAATTTAGTAAACATGTATCTCTCTGTTTCTACTCATGAGTAGTGTTGCCTAACTTTGAGTTATTCCTCTTTGTGAAGCTGAAACATCATCTGCATAATATGCTTTGTGAACACCACGACCCCCAGCTGGATGTTGGCTTAGATTTCTCATCAATAAAAGGATGTTTGCAATAATTAGGAAGTGACTTTCTGCTGATCTCCTCATCTTTAATGTTTGTGATGCCTTCTAGATTATTTATATCTACCAAACACACAGTTGTTTCATGGTGAAACACTGCTGGAACATTATTAGTGAATTTCATAGAACAAGCTTAATTGAGACCTAAGGGCTGTGAATTCTATGTTCTTGGCCAGTGCACCTCTCAACCTTTCTATGGCGCCATACCTGATACTACAAAGGTATTTGGGGAGTTGGTAACTAGTAAGAGAGAGAAGAAAGGAGACAGAGATGATTACATTTTGAAATCTGGATAATGAGAGACCAGATAGAGAAATACAGGGGAACATCTTCAGGAGATTAAGAGTGGTTGGAATGGGTTCTGTGCACCAAACTGCAACTCTTCTCCTCTGTGATCATAGCTGTGAAAGAGGGGTGCCTCCAGGAAGCATCTCATGGCAAGGATCCACCAAATCTCTCTACTTCTGTAAATCAGGGCAAAAGCTATAAAATCTTACTCAGCCTGATATAGGTATTTTGCAGTCCTTGGGTAGTTATCACTCCCTTATTCATCTGTCCATCAAAAGAATGTGAGAATCAGCAGATTCTAGGGGTTTCTTACGGGGATGACAAGCTCAGTGGTGCAACTTTTATTGTTTTTTTTTTTTTTTTTCTTCTTTCTTCCCTGACTTTCTCTTCCTTTTCTATTATGTTCCTACTTCCTGGCATCAGCTCTCAATTAATCATCTTGTTGCCGACTCTGATTTGGGGGAATTCAAATTAAGGATGGTGATCCAGTAATTGTGAAATTGTTTGTTTTTAATTTTATTTAATTCTTTTTTATTAAATTTTTTTTTTTGCCACTCTGTGAAGCATGCAGGATATTAGTTCCCCAACCAGGGATCAAACCAAGTACCCCCTACACTGGGAACATGCTGTCTTAACTGCTGGACCACCAGAGAAGTCTGGAAAATTATGTTTTGATTTAAAACTTCTGGCCTCAGGGAAGCCCAAAGGAAGAAAGTAGATATAGCAAAAGTAGTACAGTGAATTTCTTGGACCAAACACATTGTTTTCCTTACTCTTAAACATTTATAGCCGTATTTGTGAACCATGTATTAGGGATGATAAAAATGAGTATTAGTGAGCCTAGACAGATGGTAGTCAGAGTTTAAATTTAGGAAGAGAAATCTGCAACACAGTAATGATGAAGTGCCACCATGACATGGTTGATCCTAGAACAACTGATGATGTGAAGAGGTTGGCTGTTGACAAAAAGGGGGGAGAAAGAAGGGCCAGGAAATCGTCGTGATGCAAGCAGAGTGAAGGTGAGGGATGGGCACGGGAAACCATGCCACAGAGAAAAGAACCCGTGAAGATGTGGTCCTAGGAAAAGGCAGTGTGGTGGGCATTATTAATGGGTCCAGTGTGGGGATATCTGGAGTTGACAAAAGTGAAATGGAGATGAATGGGCGGCTTCCAATTAGTACTTTGGAAGGTTTTCATCAAAGTGTGGACTCCCTTACTAGCCCTCAGTCTTCCCTTCATCTTCCCTAAATTTCCAGTCTTCACAGGAGAAGGTTAGGGAAGGTGAAGTGTACTAGAGTGATTTTTTTATTTATGCATTTGATTCTGCGTATTTAAAATCAGGATTTTGTTTAGAATTTTGTTTTTAATGTAGTTGTTTCTTCAGGTGCTACTATTTAGCTCAGTGTCAGTTCTCAACAGGCTTCCCTGGTGGCTCAGCTGGTAAAACATCCCCCTGCAGTGCAGGTTCGATCCCTGGGTTGGCAAGATCTCCTGGAGAAGGGAAAGGCTACCCACTCCAGTGTTCTCGCCTGGAGCATTTCAATAAACGTCATTTGAAACTGATACACAATGCCTTGAATTGAACAGCCCTTGTACTTATATTTGTTGTTAACGAAATTCCTGAGGGGTTTGGGGGCACACCTGCTTTCTCTGTCATCAACAAACTTGGACGAAAACATTGAGAGAAACATTTAAATCTTTTTTTTTTTTATTTTTGACAAAAATTCTCACATATGTAAGAGGTGTGGGTTCAGTCTCTGGGTCAGGAAGGTCCCCTGGAGAAGGGCATGGCAATCCACTCCAGTATTCTTGCTCAGAGAATCCAATGAACCAGGAAGACTTAGCAGGCTGCAGCCCATGGAGTCTCAGAGTTGGACACAACTGAAGCAACTTAGTACGCATGCACATATACGTGTTAGTCACTCAGTTGTGTTTATCTCATTATAACCCCATGGGCAGTAGGCTGCCAAGCTCCTGTGTCCATGAGATTCCTCAGGCAGGGATACTGGAGTTAGTAACCATTCCCTTCCCCTGAGGATCTTCCCAACTTAGGAATAGAACATGGGTTTCCTGTATTGCAGGCAGATTCTTTACCATCTGAGCCAAGGAAGCCCATATGTGTGTACACACACACACACACACACACACACACACAGAACAAGTGCTAAATATTCAAGAGGAAAACAAAACAAAACAAAACAATTTGATTGAGAAAGATTCTAGTTACTTCTTGAAAAGTCTTATTTTTCCAAAACTGCTTTTCAGTATGTTTTGCTGACAGTCAGATTGTTATTCTTTTTTTTTAAATTTTATTTTTACTTTATTTTACTTTACAATACTGTATTAGTTTTGCCATACATTGACATGAAAGAGCTTATTCTTGGATGGGCCATTGGTGAATTCTGCTTTTTGATATGGGTAATGTTCTTGCCTAATGTACCTTAATAGTGTCTATATCTTAGCTCCTTGCTGCTGGATCTAGATAGGCACTATTACTCTGCTGTCCTTTGCTCTCCTGTTTTTATTGTCTGCACATAAAAAGGTGAATATGGTGAGAACAAACAGAAAGGGGTTTATTGGTCTGCCCTTCCATCTCTTTTGGCATGATGTTGCTTCTCTCTCTAGGGGAAGTGTGACAGGGTTTATCAGTCCTACTGTAACAGAGTTCTGTAATACAGTCTGTAATGTATGTCTTGCTGACCGTACATTCTCTATAATTCTGTGCAAGTACCAGTGAGTAGTAGCATAATTCATTCAGAGTCTACAGAACAAATTCTGGCTCCAGAATCTGATTGAAGTAATCGTAATATCAGGGAACTGAGAAGAAGGATGAACAAGTTTTCTATACATCTCCAGAATCACAGACCATCTTCATCTATTTTTATCCAAAATGATAACTCCATTCAGGTCTTCACGTTTTTATGTCTTGAAGTTTTCACGGTAAAGGCTTAGAAGGGACTACCCTAGTGGTCCAGTGGTTAGGACTCAGTGACTCCATAGCAGAAGACATGAATTCATTCCCTGGTCGTGGAACTAACATCCCACATGCCCTGTGGTGCAGCAAAAAAAAAAAAAAAAAAAAGACCTACAAAATAAATTACAAAGCCTTAATTTTATTCCTAAGTTGATATTGGACTTGGCCTTCTGTCAGCATCACTAATGAGTAGTTAAACCATCAGTGTCTGCGAGTGTTATTTGCAAGCAGAGAGTTGAGTAGCTTAAGACCAATTAAGAGACAAGCCATAGAAACCAGGCTCTGAATAATTAAGTCCTTAGTGCACTTCCAAATCTAAAAATTCATTTAATAGGATTGATTTAAAAATATATCCTAACCAATTTTTGGATACATGGATAGCAGTGTGAATTAGATTCTTGCCACTCCTTGCCAGAAACCATCAAGAAAGCTTGTCATGCACACATCATTTTTTATGATCTAATTCTTTAGAATGAGAAGTCTGCAAAATTTACGAATATATTTTAAGAGAAATATAAATGAAAACACTCACTAAGCAAGCTCTGAACCAGGCACGATTTGTCTGATAGCTGTTTCCTAATTTCTTACCTCTTCAAGCCTATGAATGATGAATCAATTAGCTTACTATTATTTTAGTCATTTTTCATTTCAGAAGAAGAAATCTTTCAAAGGAAATTGGCAAGTTTATAATCTTTCTTTAGAATTCATATATTTCAAAGACACCTGTCCCATTAGATTGTACATTTTTCTACAAAAGAATTTCAATGTTTATCTTTCCCTGTGCCTTCAAACAATTAATACATAAAGTCTTTGAATGTAAAGATTGCGCCTTGCTGTTTATGTTTTAAGCATCTAAACTGATGCCTGTCACATGAGAGTATTGATAATTAGTAAATGAATCAATACCAACTTGTGGTAGACAGAATCATCTCCTCATCCCCCAAAGATCTCTAAGTCCTAATCCCCATTCCTGGTGAATATGGCAAAAAAATTAAGGTTGCAAATAGGGTTAAGGTTGCAAATACGTTAATCTTAAAGTAGATAAATTATTCTGGGTTATTTGAGTGGACCCAGTATAATCACAGGGGTTCTTAAAAGTGGAGGTGGGGGGCAGAACAGGAGATCAAGAAAGACTTGACTCACCACCACTAGCCTTGAAGATGAAGCAATGTGGGCAGCCAGCCTCTGGGAACTGAAAAAGGCAAGAAATTGGATTCTCCCTCAAAGTTTGAGGGGACAAGGAAGGAACTCAGCACTGTTGACACCATGATTTTATCCCAGTGGAATCTGTGTCAACCTTTTAACCATAAAAGTATAAGATAGTGCAGTTGTATCATTTTATACCCCCCTTGTTTTTGTTAACTTCTTACTACAGCTACAGGAAACTAGTAGACTTTATAGAAATCATTTCAACTAAACAGCATTCAGACTATTTCTAAATTACATTATAAATAGCTTCTGGAAGATTGTCTTTGTTTCTCCTGTTTTTAAAGGTCTTTGTATCATTTGAGTGGCTTGTTAAAAAGTAAAAGCTATGTTGTTAATCATTTTGACTTAATAGTTTCTTTACACCTGCTCACAAGGATATGTTAGAATTGAAGACTATTAAATATCCAAAAAGAGAGTCTTTGGAGTGCTGATATATCAGAGAGTATTTTTGTTTGTTATTGAAGTATAGTTGACTATGTCTGTATCTCCATTGCTACCCCGCAAGGAGTTTGATTAGTACCCTCTTTCTAAATTCCATACATATGCATTAATATATGATATTTGTTTTTCTGATTTACTTCACTCTGTATAATAGGCTCTAGGTTCATCTATCTCATTAGCACTGACTCAGATACCGTCTTTTCATGTCTGAGTGATATTCGATTGAATATATATATATATACCACAGTTTCTTTATCCATTCATCTGTTGATGGACATTTACGCTGCTTCCATGTCCTAGCTATTGTAAATAGTGCTGCAATGAACATGTGGTTACATGTGTATTTTTCAGTATTTGTTTCCTTGGGGTGTATGTCTAGAAGTGGTATTGCTGGGTAGTATGGGTAGTAAATTCACTCCTAAATTTTTAAGGAATCTCCATACTGTCTTCCATAGTGGTTGTATCAGTTTATTTTCTCACCAGCAGTGCGAGAGGGTTCCCTTTCCTCCACACCCTCTCCAGCATTTAGTTTGTAGATTTTTTTGATGATGGCCATTCTGACAAGTGTGAGGTGATATCTCCTTGTAGTTTTGATTTGCATTTCTCTAATGATAAGTGATGTTGAGCATCTTTCCATGTGTTTATTAGCCATCTGTTTGTCTTTGGAGAAATGTCTGTTTAGGTCTTTTGGCCACATTTTGATTGAATTGCTTGTTTTTCTGATGTTGAGTTGTATGAGCTGCTTGTATAGTTTGGAAATTAATCCTTTTCAGTTGTTTCATTTACCATTATTTTCTCCCATTCCTAGGGTTGTCTTTTCACCTTGTTGATAGTTTCCTTTGCTATGCAAAAGCTTTTATGTTTAATTAGGTCCCACTTACTTATTTATTTATTTTATTTCCATTACTCTAGGAGGCGGGTCATAGAGGATCCTGCTGTGAACACATATGAAATGTCCCATATTTGTCACCCTAGCACAGGGCCATGTGAATCGTCTCTGCATCATTCCAGTTTCAGTATGTATGCTGTTGAAGTGAGCACTCTAGGTTTTGCTGTAGAGGAAATGGAGTTCTACACATATATACATTATTTTTATATTCTTTTCCATTATGGCTTATCCCAAAAGATGGGGCATAGTTCCCTGTGCTATACCGTAGGATCATGTTATTTATCCATCCTAAACGTAATGCTTTACGTCTACCAACCCCACGCTCCCAGTGCCTCCCTCTTTCTCTCCCCTCCCTTTGGAAAGCACAGGTTTGTTCTCTGTTTTTGAGTCGGCTTCTGTTCGGAAGGTACATTCGCTTGTGTCATATTTTAGATTCCACGTATGAGTGAGACCATGTGGCGTTTGTCTTTCTGTTTCTGACTAACTTCACTAGTATGATCATCTTTAGTTGCATCTGTGTTGCTGCAAATGACATTATTTTGTTCCTTTTAAAGGCTGAATGGTGTTCCATTTATGTGTGTGTATGTGTGTGAGAGTGTGTGTGTGTGTGTGTGTGTGAGAGAGAGAGTGTGTGTGTGTGGATACACACACACCACAGCTTCTTTAGCCATTCATCCATCAGGGAATGTTTAGATTATTTCCATGCCTTGACTACTATGAATAGTGCTGCTATTAACATAGGAGTGCATATATAGATAATGTTATTTTTTACCTAATGAAGTCAAATATTATTTCAAGCCATCTGTTTCCATAAAATGTGCCCAGAAAATTGTACACTGTAAATCTGAATTCATGCAAATATGTATCTCTTAGCTCCTAACCTTAATACTTGCTTTCAATAATTCCTGTTATTAAAAAAAAGATCACTAGTGTTTCAGTTCAATTCAGTTGCTCAGTCGTGCCTGACTCTTTGCAACCCCATGAATCGCAGCACGCCAGGCCTCCCTGTCCATCACCGACTCCCGGAGTTCACTCAGACTCACGTCCAACGAGTCCGTGATGCCATCCAGCCATCTCATCCTCGGTCGTCCCCTTCTCCTCCTGCCCCCAATCCCTCCCAGCATCAGAGTCTTTTCCAATGAGTCAACTCTTTGCATGAGGTGGCCAAAGTACTGGAGTTTCAGCTTTAGCATCATTCCCTCCAAAGAAATCCCAGGGCTGATCTCCTTCAGAATGGACTGGTTGGATCTCCTTGCAGTCCAAGGGACTCTCAGGAGTCCTTTCCAACACCACAGTTCAAAAGCATCAATTCTTCGGTGCTCAGCCTTCTTCACAGTCCAACTCTCACATCCATACGTGACTACTGGAAAAACCATAGCCTTGTCTAGATGGACCTTAGTCGGCAAAGTAATGTCTCTGCTTTTGGATATGCTATCTAGGTTGGTCATAACTTTCCTTCCAAGGAGTAAGTGTCTTTTAATTTCATGGCTGCAGTCACCATCTGCAGTGATTTTGGAGCCCCCCAAAAATAAAGCCTGACATTGTTTCCACTGTTTCCCCATCTATTTCCCATTAAGTGATGGGCCCGGATGCCTGATCTTCTTTTTCTGAATGTTGAGCTTTCATTAGTGTTTAGAAGGGCTCAAAGAGTTTATAAAGCTGGTATCACCCCTGAGTTTTAGGTGATTAAATCTAAAGCATATAGGATGCCCTATTCTGATTAAATAAAGAGTGTTCTAAATCTCTGAATAGCTGAGTGCCATAAGAAAGCTGAGGCTTGAGACACAAAGTAAAAGTTCAGGGAGATAATTATCGACATTTATTAAGTGTTAACCCAATAGACAGTTGTCCCTTGAGGGTTGCGACACTACTCCTTCTCCCAGTTGCAAATCCTTGTATAACTTGTTTGTTCTCTCTGTATGTTAATCCCTTCTATCTGCAGTTCTATATCCATGGATTTAATCAGCCTTAGATCATGTAGTAGGTGCTTTTTGCATGCATGCTCAGTCATGTCTGACTCTTTGTAACCCTATGTCAGGCTCACTGTCCATGGGATTATCCTGGCAAGAACACTGGAGTGAATTGCCATTTCCTCCTCCAGAGGATCTCTCTACTGCAGGGAGCAAACCCATGTCACCTGTGGTTCAGCCTTGGCAGGCAGATTCTTTACCACTGAGCCACTGTGTAGCTCTGTGTAGCAGGACAGTATTTCAATTTACTATGAAAAGATTCTAAGTGGACCTTCCTGGTTCAAACTTGCATTGTTCAAGGGTCAACTGTATATTTTTATTATTCAATTGATTAAATTCTTATTGACTTGAGTATTTCTTATTATTCATGGAATTAAAATACTTTCAAGCATTTAAAAAATGTATCTGTCCATTGAAGATGTATTACTACTATAGCAAGTAGCAAGATCAGGTGGCTGTAAATAGGGCCATTTTCTCTTGAACTGTGAGTGCAGCTTATTTTGGAATAGAGGCTGATGAAACAGTTGTACTGGTTGAGTCACTAAAACACCTAAAGTAAAAGACTCAACAATTTTATTTCTGACTGTTTGGTGGTAGAGCAGATGTTAACCTCCCTGGGTGCTTACCTGACTTCCATCGGTCAGCACCTACATCTCTTTCTAGATGGCTTGCCCTCAGACTGGGCCAGGGGGAAGGAGGGCTGGTTTCCTAATGCACAACCAAAGTTAGAGGATCTAGGAAGACACATCCCCCTGGTGGGGGCAGATGGAAAACAATGATTGACAGGTGTTGGGCTGTCTGCATCCCAGTTCTTTTGCTCCTGATGAGAACACCTGGTGTAACCTATACTATCTCCAAAGTTTCACTGACTTCCCTAGAGACAAACATGCTACCCACTCTAAATAGTGTAGCAATTGTTAATAGTTAACAGGTTTCTCTGGAAAAAGCAAAGACAGTTTGACTATGGGAAAGCCCTTTGTAGTGGTGGATAGAATTACAATCCTGTGTCCTACTTGTGAACAGGTCACTGGGTGGTTAACAGGATTCAGCCAATCGTACTTGTTTTCATATAGATACATCCTAAAGAACCAAAACTGTACCAATATTTAAGATAATGGGGTTATAATTCAAACATTCTCAACAAAGCACAAAAGTATAGGAATGAAATATTGAAACTAACCTATTTTTCTGAGCAATCACCTTAAGATAGTGTAGCATATTTGAACCAAATGGTGGTCCAGAGACCTGTGGGGTCCCTGACATTCTTCGCCTTTCTGGTGGTCTGCGAGGTCAATGTATTTTCATAATATGGGCTTATTATTTGCCTTTTTCAGTCTGATTCTCTCCTGAGTGTAGAGTTGAATTTCCCAGAGGCTACATGATGTATGATACGGCAACAGATTGAACGCAGAAGCAGATACAAGAATCTGTCTCCTATTAAGCCCCAAATTACAGAGATTTGCACAAATATAAAACAAGGCCACTCTTGTGCTTATTTATTTCGTTTTTGAAATTTTTATAAAAAATACACCACCTCTGACATCATGTGAAGTCTTTTTTTAAAAAAAATACTTGTATTAGTTTCAGGTATACAGCAAAGTGAATCAGTTATACATACACATTTACCCCTTTTTTTAGCCTCTTTTCCCACATAGGTCATTACACATTACAGAGCATTGAGTAGAGTTCCCTACGCTATACTGCAGGTCCTTATGAGTTATCTATTTTATATATTGTAGTGTGTATATGTTGATCGCAATCACCCAGTTTATCCCTCCTCGTTCCCTTTTCTCCTGGAAACCATGCGTTTATTTTCTACATCTGTATTTTAAAATTAGTTATTAAGGAAGCATCCAAAATTTTGGATTTTTAAATGGTAAATAGCCTTAACCTATGTAAACGAAAGTTATTTGCATTCTTAATACTTGTTAAGAGTATAAAGAGGCCCTGATGCAAATATGGAAACAGTTAACAAATAAAACAATGTTCCTGCTTTAGAGTAAAACTCAAAATTCACATTTTTTCATTTTCTCATAATTAGAAAAAACTAAAGGAGATAGCCACGATAAAGATGAAGCTTAAAATGTGCTCTCATCTTTCTGATCTTAGGTAGAAAAACTGAATGTGTTCTAGAAGCCAGTTTAAGGGGAATGATTAAGGAATGCATTTCTATTAAAGACTTACACTACCATACTTTGGAAGCAAGCACATAGACTCCTCACGGTATAGTGCGTATTTTGCATTCTCAGATGCGGAGGCAATGGTTATGCTTCTAAACACATGCTTTATCTTTTTATTAGCAAACAGTATATCGTTTGAGTATATAGATGCTTTGTCAAACATAGTGCATACACAGTGCATGTGGTGTGCGGGGTTTCTGGGAATGGAACTGTGTGACTTGTGAGTGGCGTGTGGGTCTGTCAGAACTTGGGGAGAGTTTAAAGATAATACTTAAAAGCCAGCAGGGTAACCATGGCTGGGTCATCAGTTCATTTCAGTTGCTCAGTCATGTCCAACTCATTGCAGCGCCATGGACTGCAGCTCGTCAGGACTCCCTGTCAGTCACCAACTCGCAGAGCTTGCTCAAACTCACGTCCATTGAGTCGGTGATGCCATCCAACCATTTCATCCTCTGTTGTCCCCTTCTCCTCGTACCTTCAATCTTTCCCGGCATCAGGGTCTTTTCCAATGAGTCAGTTCTTTGCATCAGGTGCCCAATGTATTGGAGTTTCAGCTTCAGAATCAGTCCTTCCAGTGAATATTAAGGACTGATCTCCTTTAGGACTGACTGGTTGGATCTCCTTGCAGTCCAAGGGACTCTCAAGAGTCTTCTCCAACACCACAATTGTAAAGCATCAATTCTTTGGTGCTCAGCTCTTTTTATAGTCCAGCCCTCAATGACCACTGGAAAAACCATAGCTTTGACTAGGTAGACCTTTGTTGGCAAAGTAATGTCTTTGCTTTTTAATATGCTGTCTAGGTTGGTCATAGCTTTTCTTGCAAAGATCAAGCAGATTTCATGGCTGCAGTCATCATCTGCAGTGAGTTTAGAGCCCCCAAAAATAAAGTTTCTCACTATTTCCATTGTTTCCCCATCTATTTGCCATGAAGTGATGGGACCAGATGCCATGATCTTAATTTTCTGAATCTTTAGTTTTAAGCCAACTTTTTCACTCTCTTTTTTCAACTTCATCAAGAAGCTCTTTAGTTCTTCTCCTCTTTCTGCCACAGGGTGGTGTCATCTGCATATCTGAGGTTATTGACATTTCTCCCGGCAATCTTGATTCCAGCTTGTGCTTCCTCCAGCCCAGTGTTTCTCATGATGTACTCTGCATATAAGTTAAATAAGCAGGGTGACAATATACAGCCTTGAAATACTTCTTTTCCTATTTGAAATCAGTCTGTTGTTCCATGTCCAGTTCTAACTGTTGCTTTCTGACCTGCATACAGATTTCTCAAAAGGCAGGTAAGGTGGTCTGGTATTCCCATCTCTTGAAGAATTTTCCACTGTTTTTCATGATCCACACAGTCAAAGGCTTTGGTTTAATCAGTAAAGCAAAAGTAGATGTTTTTCTGGAACACTCTTGCCTTTTCTACAATCCAACGGATGTTGGCAATTTGATCTCTGGTTCCTCTGCCTTTTCTAAATCCATTTTGAACATCTGGAAGTTCATGGTTCATGTGCTTTTGAAGCCTGGCTTGGAGAGTTTTGAGCATTACTTCACTTACATGTGAGATGAGTGCAGTTGTGCAGTAGCTTGAGCATTCTTTGGCACTGCCTTCCTTTGGGAGCTCTGTTATCATCATAAGCACTGTCCTGTCCCCTTCTTTTGGTCTCTGCTGATTCCACATAGTGCCTTTCTCCTAATTGTACTATACTTCAGTGTTCTACTTACCTTGTAGAATGCATCTTACAGACTTCCAGGTTTGCTAGTTGGCGTAAATAGTCACACTAATATAATAATAATAAATAATATCATGTATCAATAACTAATTGAATACTACACACTATTAAGTTTCACATATTTTTTTTAATTTTCACAGATGGTAAAGTTTCCTGTTCTGGACTCCCCAAATCATGATTCTTTTAAGCTTATTGCTTCTTAACCTAATATGAAAAATCTCTAAGGAAATAGTTACCTATTAGCCTTAATAAATGATTATGATTTTAACCCAGTGAATTCATGTAAGAGTTATAACAACTTCAGATGTAATGTCTCCTTTAATTTATTTTGAAAAGATGCAACTTACTGTTTTCTACATCCTTTCACAGCCCAAGCACTTTTCTCATCCCAGGGACAGCGTTACGCCTTTCGTTGCACTTAGCATGGCGAATCTTCCCTGGCAGCTCAGTTGGTAAAGAATCCGCCTGAAATGCGGGAGACCCTGATTCGATTCATGGGATGGGAAGATCCCCTGGAGAAGGGAAAGGCTACCCACTCCAGTATTCTTGCATTTCCCTGGTGGCTCAGCAGCTGAAAGAATCCACCTGCAATGTGGGAGACCTGGGTTCAATCCCTGGAGGAGGGAAAGGCTACCCACTCCAGTATTCTCACCTGGAGAATTCCATGAACTGTATAGTCCATGGGGTCGCAAACAGCTGGACATGACTGAGCAACTTTCACTTTCACTTTAAGATGGTGAAGAAAAGAGCAATGTCCATTTGCTTTATGTTGTGCTTTCTATGAGAGTCCGCTGGAGGGCATGCTTCTTTGCCTCTGTGAACTTAATGGGCTAGAGAACATATTCTATAGAGAAAACTATCTTCTCCCTAATTGGTCTTGGTTTGAGTTTTGGTTCTGTCTCTTGTTACTTTTGAACACAGGCAAGTTATTTAGTCTCTTTCTGGTTTCATCAAGGAACCTAGTGAGTCCATTCAGTTCAGATCAGTCGCTCAGTCGTGTCCGACTCTTTGCGACCCCATGAATCGCAGCACGCCAGGCCTCCCTGTCCATCACCATCTCCCGGAGTTCAATCAAACTCACGTCCATCGAGTCCGTGATGCCATCCAGCCATCACATCCTCGGTCGTCCCCTTCGCCTCCTGCCCCCAATCCCTCCCAGGATCAGAGTCTTTTCCAATGAGTCAACTCTTCTCATGAGGTGGCCAAAGTACTGGAGCTTCAGCTTTAGCATCATTCCTTCCAAAAGAAATCCCAGGGCTGATCTCCTTCGGAATGGACTGGTTGGATCTCCTTGCAGTCCAAGGGACTCTCAAGAGTCTTCTCCAACACCACAGTTCAAAAGCATCAATTCTTCGGCTCTCAGCCTTCTTCACAGTCCAACTCTCACATCCATACATGACCACAGGAAAAACTATATCCTTGACTAGATGGACCTTTGTTGGCAAAGTAATGTCTCTGCTTTTGAATATGCTGTCTAGGTTGGTCATAACTTTTCTTCCAAAGGGTAAGCATCTTTTAATTTCATGGCTGCAGTCACCATCTGCAGTGATTTTGGAGCCCCCCAAAATAAAGTCTGACACTGTTTCCACTGTTTCCCCATCTATTTCCCATGAAGTGATGGGACCAGATGCCATAATCTCCGTTTTCTGAATGTTGAGCTTTAAGCCAACTTTTTCACTCTCCTCTTTCACTTTCATCAAGATGCTTTTTAGCTCCTCTTCACTTTCTGCCATAAGGGTGGTGTCATCTGCGTATCTGAGGTTATTGATATTTCTCCTGGCAATCTTGATTCCAGCTTGTGCTTCTTCCAGCCCAGCATTTCTCATGATGTACTCTGCATATAAGTTAAATAAGCAGGGTGACAATATACAGCCTTGACGTACTCCTTTTCCTATTTGGAACCAGTCTGTTGTTCCATGTCCATTTCTAACTGTTGCTTCCTAACCTGCATACAGATTTCTCAAGAGGCAGATTAGGTGGTCTGGTATTCCCGTCTCTTTCAGAATTTTCCACAGTTTATTGTAATCCACACAGTCAAAGGCTTTGGCATAGTCAATAAAGCAGAAATAGATGTTTTTCTGGAACTCTCTTGCTTTTTCCATGATCCAGTGGATGTTGGCAATTTGATCTCTTGTTCCTCTGCCTTTTCTAAAACCTGCTTGAACATCAGGGAGTTCATGGTTCGTGTATTGCTGAAGCCTGGCTTGGAGAATTTTGAGCATTACTTTACTAACATGTGAGATGAGTGCAATTGTGCGGTAGTTTGAGCATTTTTTGCATTGCCTTTCTTTGGAACTGAAATGAAAACTGACCTTTTCCAGTCCTGTGGCCACTGCTGAGTTTTCCAAACTTGCTGGCATATTGAGTGCAGCTCTTTCACAGCATCATCTTTCAGGATTTGAAACAGCTCAACTGGAATTCCGTCACCTCCACTAGCTTTGTTTGTAGTGATGCTTTCTAAGGCCCACTTGACTTCACATTCCAAGATGTCTGGCTCTAGATTAGTGATCACATCATCATGATTATCTGGGTCGTGAAGATCTTTTTTATACAATTCTTCTGCGTATTCTTGCCACCTCTTCTTAATATCTTCTGCTTCTGTTAGGTCCATACCATTTCTGTCCTTTATCGAGCCCATCTTTGCATGAAATGTTCCCTTGGTATCTCTAATTTTCTTGAAGTGATCTCTAGTCTTTCCCATTCTCTTGTTTTCCTCTATTTCTTTGCATTGATCGCTGAAGAAGGCTTTCTTATCTCTTCTTGCTATTCTTTGGAACTCTGTGTTCAGATGCTTATATCTTTTCTTTTCTCCTTTGCTTTTCGCCTCTCTTCTTTTCACAGCTATTTGTAAGGCCTCCCCAGACAGCCATTTTGCTTTTTTGCATTTCTTTTCCATGGGATGGTCTTGATCCCTGTCTCCTGTACAATGTCACGAACCTCATTCCATAGTTCATCAGGCACTCTAGCTATCAGATCTAGGCCCTTAAATCTGTTTCTCACTTCCACTGTATAATCATAAGGGATTTGATTTAGGTCATACCTGAGGGCTTCATCAAGGAACCTAATGAGTCCATTAGATGTTTATAATGCCTTCTTTACAGAAATCTTGCACAGATTTTGTACAGTTCCACAAAAGTGCTGGTAGGAAAAGATAGATAATACTGTTATAACTAGCATTTGTTTGCATCGTAAGAATCATTTCATCAACATCCAGCCTCTAGGCTGGAAATACAATTTCTCTTTTGAAATCTATAAAGTACCGTCATTGATGGACTTATCTAGTACATGGACTTGTAAGATATACCTCCCTTACAGTGAGGTCACGACCACTCCTCAATTTCCAAGCTTTTCGCATTGTTGCCATCTCTCATTCTAGAATGGCCTCCAGTTCATGACGTATCCCAGCTGGAGTGCACCAGTTTTCCAGCAGGGTTAGAAAGAGTAGCACAGCGGATAAATGTTTACCTGAAATGCGCTATTGTGGCTCCCAGATTCATAGATCCTAGTCACAGTTCTGAGTGGACCAAGAGAGCTATCTTCATGCCGGCAGTCAGCATTTTAGGTAAAACAACTATAAAAGCATGAAGGATTTCGAACTTCTTGTAGTGATCTCATGACGTATCTTCGCACCTCCAGTTCACTGATCCTAGGATCCTTGCTACCTTCATTTCCCAAAGAAATGTTGCTCAAGTATAGATGCAGTATTTTTCATGCAGATTTTTCTGATCTTCAATTTCTCTTCTCTTAACTTTCACTGCAGTTCATCAAATCATTTTACTCTGTATTGAGTCTCTATTTGTGACATGTGAGGCCTTGGGACTTACCTCTTCCCACTGGATGGCAGAATTATGCCTTTTTTAATCCTTGTATCTCCTCCAGTACCAGCATTTAAACATTGGAAATGTTTAATATAGATACGCTGAATTGAATTTTAAAACATTGAGCCCTCTCTGTGGTTTCTCAACCACACCATGTCTTAATACATTCCGTCAGTAAATAGTTATAAAGTGAAAGTAGAAACCAAGTACGATTTCAATACAGAAATATTTTACATACTGTGTTCCTGTTTGTAAATTTTAAAATGTTTAAATTTAAAAAGCTTTCTTTGGATAAAAGTCAGTGTTCAAAACAGCGTGTATCGTTTTCGTTCTCATAAATTTTGTATTATCTCTCGATTCTACCTCATGCTTTCCATTGCTCCTATCTCCAGATTGTTTTTTCAGTAATGGGTTATGAAAATTAAAAGAAGCAAAAATAATACAAAATACAAAATGTGTTAGAATACCACACATCCTGTTGGTTGTTACAATTAATTAATCCCACAACTAGCAATTAGACCTGTTGTCTTTCACTTACACAGCTCGAGCCCTGGCAAAGGTTTCTTTCTTTGTGAAGTTCTGCAGGTTCTGTCCTTGTCCTGCATGGGGGCTGCAGGGCCTGTGCCATCAGCAGAATGAACTCATTAACCTTTCCATTGATTTGAACTGCAATTTGAATAAATATTTATGCCTTTTCTCCCTGATGGCCGAGTGAAGTCCTTTATCAGTAGCACCAAGAGTTCTCCCTTTGACTTCTCATACCTGTTTGTTCAGAAAATTTTTATCAAGCTGTTTTGTTTACATTGTTAATCTCTTGCTGCCTTAGGTTTGGCACAGAAACACATTCATTCTGGATTTAGTAGTTTTATTTTACATTCATTTGGCTTCTGCAGTGAAAGTAATTTTTACCTTCGGGGGTACTATTTTAACTTTAGGATGTAAGCATTTCCAGATTCTGTCTGTCTGTCTGTTTCTTGTCTGCCTGTGGAGTTTATCTCTGGTTACTCTTTGTATATGACTACTTCAGATTCACTTTTTGCCACCAGTATCTCCTAAAAGATACAGTTAGAGGAGATAATTACTAACACTATGGAGATGAGGTGACCAATGTATGCATGTATTAAGCTGACACTTTGAACACCTAAGCTTAATGTACACATTACGTGTTAATTAAATCTCAGTAAAGCTGGGAGAGATAGTTAGAGGCAAGAAATGTCTGTGTTCTTATGTCCTCACATTCTATCAGTAAGCACTTCTTTTCTGGGGAGAATAAAGTAGGGCTTACTGTAAGCCGACCATAGTGCTTAGTACAATATGGATTATTTCATTTTTATTCCCAAAGTGCCCTTAGTGGAAAAGCACTGTTCCATTTTGCAGATGAGGAGGCTGAGAGTTACAGAATATATGGAAATTGCTCAGACACGTAGGAAGTGGGCTGATTGATTGCAGAATTTAGTTCTGCCACTTCCTAGAAATGTGATTTTGGGAAAATGACTTAACCTCTCTGTGACTCAATTCTCAGAGGCAAAATGGGGATAATCATAGTTCCTTTGTGTACTATCATTATAAAGTGGCTGTGGACGAAATAAGTTGCACTAAGCAGAGTCTGTGGGACGTTCCTGGTATGTGTAAGTGCTCTTTAGGTGTAGGTAGTTATACTAAGTCATAATTTTTTGTCGTTGGAAAATACTCTAGGAGAGGAAATCAGAAGGAAATCCCGTAACTCTTCCCCTGCGTATGCTTCCCCTCCATTCCCAGCTTGGAGGACCATGATTCTTCTTCATTTGCTAAATAAGATGAGTATTCTCTGTTGGTTTAAGTGTGTCATGCCTTGAGAACATATGAAGCCTTCCTGTTTGAGATGCAGTTGCTCGCTTCAATACTTATTTAGCTTTTGGAAGAATAGAAATATTTGGCCACCACTTTCAGTAAACTGCATACTTCATTTTTTATTTGCATGCGTGCTAAGTTGCTTCAGTCCTGTCCAACTCTTTGTGACCCTATGGCCTATAGCCCAGCAGGCTCCTCTGTCCATGGGATTCTCCAGGCAAGAATACTGGAGTGGGTTACCATGCCCTTCTCCGGAGGATCTTCCCAACCCAAGGATCGAAACTGCATCTTGGCCATTTGCAGGCAGGTCCTTTACCACTAGCAGCACCTGGGAAGCCCAATTAGTATATATAAGCAGCAGGGCTACCCAGATGGTGCAAGTGGTAAAGAATCCCCGTGCCAATGCAGGAGGCATAAGAGACACAGGTTCAATCCTTGGGTTGGGAAGATCCCCTGGAGTAAAAATGGGCTCGCAAAGAGTCAGACATGACTGAACATCTGAGCACATCATAAGTGCTCCTCTTGTTATAAAGGAAAGGTAGCATGTTTATAGAAACTTCCTTTAGAAAAACCATCTTTCTTCAAACACTACCCCGTAGAATGACTTTCTTTCAATTTTTGCTGTTTTGAGTTTCATATAAAGATCTGGGTCCAGAAGAAAAGGCAGTTTGCTAAAAAGCCTCAATTAGAGAATTACATATTTGGGTTTTTTTCTCCTTCTGCCTGGTATCCACCCACTGAATGGTCTAAAGGAGCCATGGAAACTTAGTGAGATTTGATAATGTTTTTTCTTCCTTGCCTTCCTGAGATACCGGAGAAGTTGTCTTGCTCTGAGAACTTCTTTTAGGCTGAAAAGTACCATTAGAAGAGCAGTTGCTACAGGTACCTAATTCAAAGAACTGACTTGAATTCCTTCTGTGGTTACAAAGGGGTTCAGTTCAGTTCAGTTCAGTTCAGTTCAGTCGCTCAGTCGTGTCCGACTCTTTGCGACCCCATGAATCACAGCACATCAGGCCTTCCTGTCCATCACCATCTCCCGGAGTTCACTCAGACTCACGTCCATCGAGTCGGTGATGTCATCCAGCCATCTCATCCTCGGTCGTACCCTTCTCCTCCTGCCCCCAATCCCTCCCAGCATCAGAGTCTTTTCCAGTGAGTCAACTCTTCGCATGAGGTGGCCAAAGTACTGGAGCTGCAGCTTTAGCATCATTCCTTCCAAAGAAATCCCAGGGCTGATCTCCTTCAGAATGGACTGGTTGGATCTCCTCGCAGTCCAAGGGATTTGCAAGAGTCTTCTCCAACACCACAGCTCAAAAGCATCAATACTTCAGTGCTCAGCCTTCTTCGCAGTCCAACTCTCCCATCCATACATGACCACTGTAAAAACCATAGCTTTGTCTAGACGGACCTTTGTTGGCAAAGTAATGTCTCTGCTTCTGAATATGCTATCTAGGTTGGTCATAACTTTCCTTCCAAGGAGTAAGCGTCTTTTAATTTCATGGCTGCAGTCACCATCTGCAGTGATTTGGGAGCCCCCAGAAATAAAGTCTGACACTGTTTCTACTGTTTCCCCACCTATTTCCCATGAAGTGATGTGACCAGACGCCATGATCTTCATGTCTCCTGTTTGGCAGGCAGATTCTTTAACACTGAGCCACCTGGGAAGCCCAAAGCCTGGTTTATCTGAGGTTAACTCAAGTCCTTTACGCTAGTAGACATTTAATTTTTTTTCTTTATTAAGAAAATATTCCTTATTGTAAAGTAGACCCAGGAATATATTTCTGGGGTGAGGGATAAACATACAGCGGAAGAAGAGTAATGAAGGGGCCAGAGGATGGGGTAAAAGAAGGAAATGATCCATTTCACTTGGAGGAGAGATGCCCAGATCAGAGCTTGAGGAATCCTTTGAACTGAGTAGAACTGGAGGGACTAGTTTGGCCTGTTTTGACTCAAACTAGGTAATTGGGTTATGTTCCATCTGGTTAGATTTTTAAAACCCTGAATTTGGTCAATTTTGTTGTTTCAACTGCTTCTTTATAAAAATATTAAGTATTTGTCTATCACATTTCTTACAAGTGTTTTGCCTAGTTTGCTCTTTAAGTATAACTTACATTAAAAAATAATAATAATTATTTAACTTTTAAGTGAAATAAAGTAATCTTCTCCACTACACCTTTTTAAGATTAATTGTTTTTAAATTGGAGTATAACTTCTTTATAATGTTGTGCTAGTTCCTACTGTAAAACAAAGTGAATCATATATATATATCTGTCTCCCCTCCCCCTTGGACCTGTCTTGCATCCCCCATACCACCCTCTAGGTCATCACGGAGCACCCGTCTGAGCTCCCTACGCTATACAGCAGTTTCTCATTAGCTATCTGTTTACACATGGTAGTGTGTATATATCAATCCTATTCTCAATTCATCTCACCCTCTTCTTCCCTCACTGTCTGCATCTTTTTCCTGCCCTATAAATAGGCTTGTCAGTACCATTTTTCTAGATTCCATATATATGCATGAATATATGATTTTTTTTTTCTTTCTGACTGACTTCATTCTGTATGAGTCTGGATTTTGGATTTTGAATACACTATACTATTAAAAAAATAAAATTAAAAAACCTTAAGATGTTAAGAGATTTCATCAGCATTCACTTATATATCTTTTACTTTTTCTCTGCGTTTAACTTGTAGTATATTTGGTATCAACAACATACCAAATTGATTCTTCAAGAAAGTATCTCAGCAGTACTTAGAAATTAACCCGTCCCTTCACACTATTAGGTGTTACTATTCCCTGTATGAGGTTAATTCCCTATGACACGTATGCTCACTTTACACAGAGGTCACACCAGCATATGTATCTGACCTTATATTGTATCTCACAGGACTAGTTTCTGCTCTATATCTGACTTCAGCTTTTTATTTTTTATGTTTAGCTCTTCTTGCTTTCAGACCTACTTTAAAATCACTTTTACCACACTATCTCCAAATGACATACTATTTGGGTAACTATATCAAGTTACAGAATAATTCCTGAAAACTCTCCTACGCTGTCCCTTTGTGGTCAAACTATTCCTTTCCCCTTTGTTCGCTGGAAATCACGACTTTGTTTTTCATCCTCATAGTTTAGCTTTTTGGAGAATGTTATATAAATAATATCATACAGTGTGAAGGCTTCGGAATCTGCCTTACTTCTCAGCCTAAGGATTTAGTCGATGCGTGCTGCTGAGTGATCATAGCTCACTTCTTGCTGATGCTGAGTGAGTGGTATTTCTTTCTTTTGTTTATTCTCCAGTTGAAAGTCACATCAGTCTTTGAAAACTAGATATGACAAAGTACCGATTTTTGATACCAAACCAGTGTCCTTTATTTATTTAATTTTTTTTTTTCTAATTTTAGTACTACTAATTGCGAGTGGATCCTAAATTTTGTGTTATACATCAGTCTTTGAAAACTAGATATGACAAAGTACCGATTTTTGATACCAAACCAGTGTCCTTTACTTATTTAATTTTTTTTCTAATTTTAGTACTACTAATTGGGAGTGGATCCTAAATTTTGTGTTATACATCAGTCTTTGAAAACTAGATATGACAAAGTACCGATTTTTGATACCAAACCAGTGTCCTTTATTTATTTAATTTTTTTCCCTAATTTTAGTACTACTAATTGGGAGTGGATCCTAAATTTTGTGTTATACTTGGGTTAATCACTATATATAATTCTTGATTTGCTTCTTGTCTCTTAGGAAGCTTAATTTTTAAATAGTAAGCCATTTATTTTCCTGGAAAATTTTAAACTTGACTATGAAGGATTCTTTTTTAACGTACATTTGGTTTGTTATATTTTGCGTTGTTAATGTATGGAAATAGTTGGAACATTCAAAAAAGCTTCACGGTGAAAACAGTTTCTCTTCTTTAGTTTCCCCCCTTGAAAAACTAATGTCAGCATTTCTTATGTTTCCAGAGGGTGTGCATGAAAATGTACATTTAGACTTTCACTCCAGTGGAGGCAAGTATACACTCTCTTATAATCCATGATATTTTTCACTGAACAATGAGCCTGAGGGTTGTTCACAGTACAAGGAAAGCTGTTACACTACTTTTGATGATTGCTTTGTATCCCATTTTAGTGATACACATACGTTTAATAAAAATCTTCTAAGATCCTTACTTGTGAATATATAGTTTTTTTAATCCTTTTCTGTTACACATAGCACAAAAATTAAAATTGATATTTGTTCCTTTTCACATATATGCAACCTATAGGAAAAATAAATGCAATCTATAGGAAAAATGTGTGAAGCAGGCTTGCTGGGTAAAATAGTATTCTTGCTTCCTAGATTTTGATAAATTTTGCCAAATTCTCCTCTTATAGGTTATCCTAAGTCAGACTCACAATAGTCAGTATAAGAAGTTCATTCTCCTGACACCTCAGCTAATATGACAGTTATGAATCTTGTTCTTCTCTAATGTAACAGGTGAAAATTTACCATATTGTAGTCTTAATAAAAGAAATATAAGTGAAGTTTGGGCCTCTTTTCATGTGTTTAGAACTTTGACATTTTCTCTTTTTGAGCTCTCTATTCATATTGTCTGTTCAGTTTTCAACTGACCTTCTTACTCATTTGTAGAAGAGAAAGCTGGTGTTTGCATGAAAGAAAACAGGTGTTTGTCAGTCACTTACCTTTTGCCTTCATTAATGGTGGTTTGTTTTTTTTTTTCATTTCAGATTCTTGTAAAATTTTATATACACATACGTACATATATATGTGTGTGTGTGTGCATATAAATAAAAGTATCATTTCATTTTTAAAAATCTGAATATAAAATTATCTAAAATAGATTTTTGAAAAAATAAAATAAAATAAAACAGATTTGTGGCATAAAATACAAGAAGGGAGAAACTAGCTTTATTTTTCTTTATTTCCTGATAGTTGTCCCAACACCATTTATTGAATGATATATTCCTTCTCATTAAATCAAAATGCTACATTTTTTTACTTTATTTTACTTTACAATACTGTATACATTTTTCATCTAGTCAGTTACCATGAATATTTCTTAAATTTTCTTGGAATTTCTATTGTTTTCATGGATCTACCTGTCAAGTCAGGTGTTGAGTTATACCTTTAATAATAAGTATTTTCTATGATGTTTTAACACCTGGAAGGGCTCTCCCCATTGCCACCTTGACAGTTTTCTTCTTTTAAATAATATTTGTGAGTTTTTTCCCACAATAACTTTCGAATTCATTTTTTTACCTGCTCCCCTCATATCCTGTGCCTCACAATATATGATCATTTTATGATTTGTTCATTTGTAATTTTAAGTGAAACAAACCCATTGTTTTCAAAAGGAGACTTTCAACATGAGGGCTTGTTACCAAAGCAAAATTATGACATCATCTGGCAGCCATTCCAAATTATAGCCGTGTGTTCCAGAGTGGTTTCCTGCTGTGGTAGGTGGTGTGACATAAATCGCTTCCACTCTATAGGCAATGCTATCCACTTTCTTCATCTTACAATTCAAAATCTTAAAGGCAGAAAGTACTACAACACTATCTTATAACTCTGCCCACAAACAGGAAACACCAACCGTGTTGAGATCCTTTTCCAGTTTTTTCAACTGTGAACACATGTTTACTGAAACGAAAGGCTCTCTTCTGCACTGATAATGAAAAAATATTTCTTAGTCAATATTTCAAACACAGTTAAAAAATCTACTCAGGGGAAAAAACGGTGGAAGAAAAGCAGTATATGAAAGTTAAAATACTGTATCAAAACAAAACATATTAAATAGTTGTGCTGTAAAGTTAGATCTCATATGTAAAGAATGAAAACACTTGCATTGCGCCACTTACTTCTGAAGTGAGTCTAAAATTTGGCCAGCCTCTAGTAGGACTTGTTTCCAATTTACCTTAGTGTAGATGGGAATTATGAATGCATTTTGTGGACTTTGGCTCTGTGGCTTTCCAAAGAGCGTGATTCATTCCTGAGGAATCTGTAACCCATACTTCTTGTAGAATCATTAGAAAAGCCTGCCTTGATGATTTTTCATTGAATATCAAAGCTTTCAGAAATGTGCCTCTGGGAATGACCCTCTGCAGATGTAGGAGCATCTCCAGGATGACCCAGGTGTTACCCCTCCCTTTCAGTCTCTCTGGTATTGTCTGGTGTTGTGATTTACCAAGTGTCTTACAGGAAGAGATTAAGCCTTCCGGAGAATTACTTAATTTTCAAAAGGACTGCTTTTTGTGTGTGTGCCTGTCCTATTTTCTTGCTTTTTGTGTCAGTTATGGGGATTTTAAAGTTGAAAATACTGAGCTATTTTAGAGCCTCCATAGTAAAATATTCCCACTTTGATATGGAGTGAAATTTCCCCAATTGCATGATCTTTGAGACACAAATTGGATTTACCTTTACTTTTCAGAGCTTTTAATTCTTTCTTGGCGGACATCCTCTGACACTGAGCTCCCCAGGTTTTCTGTTTGTTTAAGTTTGTCTCCTCCTTTCAGTGAGTGTGGGAGACTGTCCAGGAAATCAGGGAATCTTCACACCAGCCCTTTGTAGAATATGCACCTTATTCCTCCGCAGCCATGAGTTTGTGAAATTATGTAACATATTCTGCTTTCAGAAGGCCTTTTATTTATTTTTTAAAGCCTCTCATACCCAAGTGGGGTGAGTAGGTGAATAGCATTGATTTCTCTCAAGAAGGGTGTTATGTAAATGCTGCCTGCTAGAATTGCATTTTCATTTCCTGCATTGATCTCATCTTAAAGCCTTGGAGTCGATCCTATTTCGTTGTGTGTATTCCTATTTTCACAGAAATTCCATGTTGCAAAATGAAAGTGAGTGACTAAAGATGTTGAAATCATGCTTAAAAGCCTCTTATCCTATCATCTTTGGATGTCATTTTTTTTAATGTCATTAAAAAAAAACCCCAAACAAATAAATGATAAAAGCAACAAATAGTTGTGTAGTTTAGCTGACATCATTATTAAAATAGCTTCTTAGTGGTTTCTTTTCTTTTTTTCTTCCAGAAAATCTATTTTTGGAAGATGGCTTTGAACTAGGCCCAATCTATAAGGACTAGATCTTGTTTATCATTAAGCAAGGAGGATTTTCTTACCTTAGAGATACCATAGTTGTTGTTTAGTAGCTAAGTCATATCCAGCCCTTTTGCTACACCATGGACTGTAGCCCACCAGGCTCCTCCGTCCATGGGATTTCCCAGGCAAGAATACTGGAGTGGGTTGCCATTTCCTTCTCCAAGGGATCTTCCTGACTCAGGGATGGAACCTGTGTCCTCTGCATTGTCAGGCTGATTCTTTACCACTGAGCCACATAGTTGAGCTCATCAATAAATGGCTAGAACTGTCTCCTAGTCCAAAAACTCCCATCTACTCAGCTAGGAGAACCAAGATAGACCTTCCTCTTCTAAGACATCCTGGTGGGTCCACTAATAACCTGTTGGCAGATATACCAGAAAGGACTTCCTTTAGCAGAACTATGAGAGACACATCAGTGCATTTTGCAGTTATATGTCAATATCTTGGACACATAAATAGGAAACTTGAATTGGCACCGGCATATAATGGCTATTCCTGTACTTAACCCTCACTAATCTATTTTTTTTCCTATAATGACCAGATTCTACTTTTTTTTTTAATTTGAAGATACTGTTATACCTTAATTTCCAAGTTGTTTTAAATCCTGCTGCAGTTTATTGATTCTTTTCAGTTAACCAGAAACATCACTGAGCTCTGTCTCTGGTGATCTACAGTCTAATGACATATTAATGTAAATTTTAGCATCCAAACCAGAATTCAGTGTTGTATCATCATAGTTCTTTGTTAACCATATAATGCTATGATTTCTCTTTTGCACCTTTGGAATTCTCAATCTAAAAGTATCATAGGAGTAAAAAGAGGGGAAACAATGGATTTACAAGAACAATATCCAAACCTTGGTTCCGGGATTCATCCATAATTACCATTCATTTTTCACAGCTTCAGTTTTAGCTATCAAAAAATATGTGCTTGATCCAAATTCCACTTTAGTTTCTAGGACAGGCATCCCCAGATGAATGTCATATTCCAGCTGAAGCTCTTCTGTTGAAGGGGAGGCCCCTCATGTTTGTCCCCACACTCTGATACTTCCCAAGCTTCCTCACCTTGTCCTCTATCACCGTGCGCTCCTCAGGATAAAAAGGCTGCATGAACTGAACCTGAACCAGTGATCAGAACCCCAGCTGTCCACCTACTAGCTGTGTGACTGGGGGGACAAGTGACTTTACCCTTCTGTGCCTCAGTCCCTTCACCTGTATAAGGAGAACAATAATACCACCTACCTCATAGAATTATTAGGGAATTCCCAGGTGGTGCAGTGCTAAAGAACCTGCCTGGCAATGCAGGACACATAAGAGGTGCCAGTTGGATCCCTGGATTGGGAATATCCCCTGGAGGAGGGCATGGCACCCCACTCCGGTATTCTTGCCTGGAGAATCCCATGGACAGAGGAGCCTGGCGGGCTACAGTCCATAGGGTCACAAGTAATTGGAAATGACTAAAGCAACTTAGTGCATACACACACATAGGCTTATTAAGTTGGATGAGGTTATAGATGTAAAGGCCTTAATGGAGAGTCACCTCCCAGTAAGTACTCAGTAAGTATTTGTATAGTAATAATACTTATCATCAGCACCAACACAGAGAGAGGTCAGTGTTATTTACTCACTGTCACCTTGCTCTAACATATCCTAAACTCTACCACTTAAAGTTTTGAAGTGGAGCGCTAGCAGCCCTAATTACTTTCTGATCTAGGCAAGACAATTAAACAAACAAATAAAAAAAAAAAAAACCAGGAAAAACATATCTGGTGAAATTGCTTGAGTGAAACTGTGCTGGAATTTATTCCTTTACCTTAGCAAATGTTTACTGAAGCTCTTGGAAATATGGCAGCAACCAAAATAATTATCAGCCCTGAACTCGTGAAGCTAACGTCTGAGTGGGAGATAGTTGATAGTTAAAGAACCCCCAAATGTGTAATGCTATAAATTAAAGAAAAAAAAAAACAGAACACAATAAAGTAAGATATGACCTATTAGAAAAGACCCTGATGCTGGGAAAGACTGAAGGCAGGAGGAGAAGGGATGACAGAGGATGACAGAGATGGTTGGATGGCATCACTCACTTGAGGGGCATGAGTTTGAGCAAGCTCCAGGAGTTGGTGATGGACAGAGAAGCCTGGCGTGCTGCAGTTCATGGGGTTGCAAAGAGTTGGACACAACTGAGCGACTGAACTGAACTGATTTTATTTCTCAAAAACAAACGAACAATCAAACAACTTTCTGGGTTGACTATTTAATTTGAGACCTGAAATGATCATGGATAGGTGAAGAGTGGGGTGATGGGAGCATTGCAGGTGGAAGGCACCCATGTGCAAAGCCCTGAGGCAGAAGGAGTGGGGTCCGTGTAAGTGCAAGATAACTGATGCCCGTGGAGCCCAAGAAGGAGGGAGCAGGGCTCCATCACAGGCTGGGGGCAGCACTGGTCTGATCCCTCGGAGCTGCAGGCCTCCTTAAAGGTCGAGACTGGAGTCTAAGTGCCCTGGGAAGTTTTAAGCAGGGAACTGACACAGTCCCATTTATATCTTTTAAAAGTTATACTGATTCTTGTGTAGAAATTGGACTATAGGGGAAAAAAGAATGGGAATTGAGGGACCATTGGAAACTATTGCTGGGCCAGGAAAGAGCTAAAGATGGCCTGATGGTGGGTGGTAGAGACACTCATCTCCCAGATTATGTTTATTTATTGTTAACAATGTTAATATTGATATTAATATTATATTTATTGTTAATGTTAATGAACATTTGCAGTTACATTCTGAGGTAGAAAAGACAAGATCTGGTGGGAGGTTCTGTGTTAGTTAGGTGGAAAAGAAGGTGTCCAGAATGACTCTCAGATGACTCAGGTTAATGATGTAAGTAATTACTTCCTCGCAGTGCAGATGTAAACAGATGGCATCCATTATCTGTGAAGGTAGAAAAGACGGAGAATGCTTTCAAAGTTGCCGAAGAGTATTATGTTTGTTCTGATTGGAAGTCAATATAGACGCTTGCTAAAGATAAATCAAAGGATTCGTGTGAAGAACCAGTAAGTGCTCAGCAAAAAGGTAAAACTGTTTACCCATGAGATATAGGCTGGGGCTCAGATCTTTGACGCAGTGCAGAGAAGGGCCTGTTAGCATCAGTGACCCTGCATTCACTGTTGTGTGGTTTGGTAGGGCCCTTTATTGTGTTGGCAGAGGTGAAGGCGCCTCATTTGTTGGGAGCACAGTTAATATGAGTGACTATATTTCAGTGCTGGCCACATGGCTCTGTGGATTTACAACGCATAGCTGGGAAAAGTAAGGGAAACAGGAGCCTGCAGGGTGACATTTGAGGACTGACTCTCTCATCTTCTGCTTGTGTAGACAAGTGCAGGCAAGCACTCCTGCTGTTGGCCTAGCAGCAGCTCCTCTGAGCCACTTGTCGGCACCAGGCACTAAGTCAGGATGTTGAGGCCTGTACTCACTCAAACTGTCTCTTCCCAGGGAATTTCTGCCAAGTTTTCTCTGAGAAAAGCTTCTGCTTTCACTTGGAAGGAAAATTGTTTTTTAAATCTCTTAGAGATACTTTTTGTAAAAAATTGAAAAAATAAATATTGGAAAAAATACTTTCTCATTTAAATGATGAGGGAGTATATGAGAAGGGTTAAGAAAGCAATTATTTTGATTGACTTTGGTTGAGTGAAAGCTGATGCAAGGGGAAAATGTGGGTTTCTAACTTACTGTCACATCCAAGGATAATGGTGAAAGGCCACATGAGGAGAAACCAGGAACTCTCCACTAAGCATACACTGGATTGTATGAGCCTTAAAGTTATTACATTTTTCTGTTATTGTAGTTTTTTCTTTAACTTCTATAATTATTTAGCAAATGTTTCAGACAGGTTTATCTTACAAAATGCCATTGACGGAATTCCTCACTGGTCCAGTGGTTAAGACTACAAAATCCTCACTGCTAAGGACTCAGGTTCAGTCTCGGATCAGGGAACTAAGATCCCACAAGCCGCACAGTGCAGCCAAAAATAAACAAATAAAAATCTAAAAATGACAATAAATGCCATTGATTTACCCATACAAGAAGCCAGTTCTCATTAAGGAGGTCACAGTTGAGTTCTCTTCATAAATGGAGCTTGACTTCAGTTCAGTTCAGTTCAGTTCAGTCGCTCAGTTGTGTCCAACTCTTTGTGACCCCATGAATCGCAGCATGCCAGGCCTCCCTGTCCATCACCAACTCCCAGAGTTCACTTAGACTCACGTCCATCGAGTCCGTGATGCCATCCAGCCATCTCATCCTCGGTCGTCCCCTTCTCCTCCTGCCCCCAATCCCTCCCAGCATCAGAGTCTTTTCCGATGAGTCAACTCTTTACATGAGGTGGCCAAAGTACTGGAGTTTCAGCTTTAGCATCATTCCTTCCAAAGAAATCCCAGGGTTGATCTCCTTCAGAATGGACTGGTTGGATCTTCTTGCAGTCCAAGGGACTCTCAAGAGTCTTCTGACTTGAAAATATGTTTCAAGATTAGAAGACCACCAAAGAAGCTTTGAACACAGATGAATAAATGATTCAGATTTTATATTATCTTCTATCTTCCTCCACCAAATAACCGGTTTCAAATTGTCCATCCTCTTACTTATTTTCTGAGATATCTGAGTGATACAATATGTTTGAGTTTCTCACATTTCAAAATTTCTCTCTCAGTGCATAATCGGTGCTCATACAGCTACACTTAATGAATATTCTCTGCAACTTCTATAGCACATCAAGACAAACTATTTAATACTATCCTCCTTAATGCCAATTGCACATCAAAAAAAAAAATCCTGGAAGGAAATATTCTTTTTCTCCAAGTAAGCTTGAAACCTCTTTATTCATTTTAAATATTTTATTGCATTAATTTTTCAAAGCAACAAAACAAACATTCATCAAGTGAAACTAAGCATGACCCCCCTCAGATGGGTACATCTGTTGCTTTCCTGCTGTGTCCTTGAATAATTCATGTTAATACATTTAAAGTATACACTTCATTCAAATGAGCTACCCTCATTTACATGTAAAATTTACATTAATGGAAACAAAAGTAAGAGCTGGAAGAAAGCTGACCCAGGAATTCTGTGATTTATGACTGGCTGCCTCTGTCCATTTGTCTCTGCACAGAGAGTAGAGAATGATCTCCCCACCCCTGGACCCTTGAGAGCTTTAGTTACATCGGCAAATACGTGAAAGATGCTGCCCAGATATTTTGATACCTTTTCCTGTAGCCTGCTTTCCACGTGAATACCTTGTACAAGATTTGTAGTCACTGCCGTTCTCTTTTAGCTCTGTCTGCTCACATCACATGATAGATGCTCCAGGTACACTGAATGACATCTAGGAATTGAAGCCAACACAGAGAATACTAATCAGCTTTAGCCTCTTGAAAATTAATCAATGGGAGCTCATCTCAAGCAGAGCAGGGGGAAACATCTTCAGTGGTATTCCCGCCCTATCCCTTTCAACTCTGTTAACTGATGGTCTCAATGGTTTTGGAGAAGCGATCAAATTTCTAACCAAGACAGCATTTTCTGCCTCCACCATCCCTCTAGTTTTGTGTTAAGCCTTAACAAATTAAGATTAAAAAATAGAAAGGGAAGAAGGAAAAGAAAACAGTTTAGCAGTTAAAGACTCAATGCTGAGTCTTGCCTTTCAAGGAGCTTGCTTTCTATAATTTTTTCTTAAAAAAGAAATCTCCTTCACTCTGGCTTACTATCATGTAAGAAACGAATCGCTAGTCTAGATTCGATACAGGATACAGGATGCTTGGGGCTGGTGCACTGGGATGACCCAGAGAGATGATATGGGGAGGGTGGTGGGAGGGGGGTTCCGGGTTGGGAACTCATGTACACCTGTGGTGGATTCATGTCAATGTAGGGCAAAACCAATACAGTATTGTAAAGTAAAAAAATAAAATTAAAAAAAAAAAGAAATCTCCTATAAGTGTAGCAAGTAAAACTTCAAATGATACAGTATCCAGAGACTAAAATAATTAATGAGGTGTTTTCTGCAAAGACTTGAGACCGATATTTGGCAATCATCACTATCCTTGCTTATTTGAAAAATTTCTACAGCATCAAATCATCCATCAGACTCCAGGGTTCCATATCCAAACCACACTACTATGTGTAATTAAGCATAATATGTAATTTGAAGATTCTCTAATGTAATTTTCTGAGGAGCCAGAGCAATTTGTGTATATTCCATACTGCCCATATTTTAATAAAGGTAAAGTATATTTAACAAATTGTTTTAGTCTTTCATAGTGATTAGTTGACACTTACTTTTTGGGAATTATAACAGAGAACATATAGATTCTTCTGCATCACAATATTTTGATATTTTACAGGGTTTGTCAAACATCCCCAATCCCTGGGACCCTTTTGTTAAGAAAAAATTGTCCTAGAATTTCCTCCCTAACATAATCCTGTTCACTTGCGTACCTGTTTAATCCCTTCCTCCCTTACCTATAACCAAAATAAATTAACAGGCCTATATAGTCTTCTATTGAAAAATAGTGTACTCTAATAGGTCAGTAATGAAGGATAATAGAAACCAGTGTTACTTTATATATTGAAGGCCAAATTGAAAATCAAAGCTTTAATGGATCTTATATTCAAATGGTAACAGAGGTCAATGCGTAGGGACAGGTACTGCAGGACCTTTGCACTTAATCTCGATTTCCTATGTTCTATTTTAGATTGAAATTTGGTGATGGCTATAAAGATGCTTCACGAAAAGACTAAACATAAATAATCATAAATAACAAACATAAATAATCACCTAATTTATTTGAATAAACATAAATAATTCTCTTTAATGGCAGCATAGAGTGCCTCCATTGGCACATACCTGCCTCCACTCATCTCTGATAACTGTAGGTCTATGTGATGGTTTCTGTGGAGAGAAAGTTGAGGGCAGAGGAATGTTGAAGATGAAAGCTGCAGTCGTTAGGAGCATCCGTCAACTTAATGTGACCTTTAGAGTCTGCAAGGTGATCGGCTGTAGTGTCTTAGAGTGAGAAGGTGTATCACATTAGCGTGTTGAGGCAATTTCATGTATATGTATACATAGGTAGGCATATAGCAATCTCAAGCTGCAGAGAAACTGCAAATAAAGAACAGAGAATATAGATTGTTGTCCTGGTCCATTCTCCATAAATGATAATTATTGCAATTATTATCAACTGAATAATTATTATTGAGTAGATTAACATCTAAGGTGGCAGTATCTGTATATATAAACAATAAGTTCTTCTAATATATGTGTTTTTCTTCTGAACCATTTCTGATTTATTATAAAAGCACATAAAAATCCTCAGGGCATACCTAATTCAAACCATGATTTTAGATAAGGAAATCCCTATCTAGGTAATTCATTTACCTAGAATCACCAGGCTGTATATTAATGTATTTATGTTAGATTTGAGAAAACTTGGTCTTTTACCTTTACCCTCAAAAAAAAAGGCAGCAAGACTGAAATTATTTGTGCATCCTTTCTGATCAAAGAAGTGTGGCCATGTTTATATATTCATGTTCGACATAAAATTGATAAGAAAATTCTGATGAAAAACATTCATTTATTGTTGTTGTTTAGTAGCTCAGTCGTGTCCAGCTCTGTGACCCCACGGACTATAGCTTACCAGGTCTCCCTATCCACGGAATTTTCCAGGCAAGAACACGGGAGTGGATTGCCTTGCCCTCCTCGAAAACATATATACATAGATATCAATTTAGAATCCATTAGTCAAGGGTCTACTTTTGACTTGATTTGACACTTTGACTTTGAGACTTTGACTTAATTTGAGAAATTAATGGGGGAAAAACAAGATCACAAAACAGTCTCAAATAATTTATAATTCAGTTCTGTCACTCAGTCATGTCCAACTCTTTGTGACCCCATGGGCTGCAGCACACCAGGCTTCCCTGTCCATCACCAACTCCCGGAGCTTGCTCAAACTCATGTCCATCAAGTCGGTGATACCATCCAACCATCTCATCCTGCATTGTCCCTTTCTCCTCCTACCTTCAATCTTTCCCAGCATCAGGGTCTTTTCCAATGAGTCAGTTCTTCACATCAGATGAACAAAGTATTGGTGTTTCAACTTCAGCATCAGTCTTTCCAATGAATATTTAGGACTGACTTCCTTTAGGACTGACTTGTTGGATCTCCTTGCAGTCCATGAGACTCTCGAGTCTTCTCCAAAACCACAGTTCAAAAGCAGCAAGCTAATTTATAATTAGCTTCATGATATATAGATATATGTTTTATTTTGTTCACAATATATAGATACATGTTCTCTTTGGGTTAATGTAATTTGAATACATTCCAAGTAATTCAAAGACAGCCTGCGGCTGCTGCTAAGTCACTTCAGTCATGTCCGACTCTGTGCGACCCCATAGACGGCAGCCCACCAGGCTCCCCCATCCCTGGGATTCTCCAGGCAAGAGTACTGGAGTGGGTTGCCATTTCCTTCTCCAATGCATGAAAGTGAAAAGTGAAAGTGAAGTCACTCAGTCGTGTCTGACCCTTAGCGACCCCATGTACTGCAGCCTACCAGGCTCCTCCATCCATGGGGTTTTCCAGGCAAGAGTACTGGAGTGGGGTGCCATTGCCTTCTCCATCAAAGACAGCCTAGAGCTTAGTAAATGGTAAAAAAGAAAGCTATGTGTTTTAAGATCCATCACATTAACTCCCCAAATTAGATAAACCATATTCTGATAATTGAGAAGCAAGTCTACTATTTATTACTTTTAAGAAATAGTAAGACCTGTGATACAAAGGCTGCTCTTTAACACTCTGAGCTTTATATGTTTTTAAAAATGCTTATTTTATTTTACAGTTTATTTCTAGAGATAGTCCATGTTTTCCATGGAAAGACTCTATTTCTGAATTCTTTCCTGTTGAAAGCCAGTTTGTTCATTTACATAGCCTGCAATGAACCCTTAACTTGCAGTATGCCTTAAAAAAGGGACAAGATGAATCTTTGATGTTTTTCTCCTCATATGTGAATGAAGATACCAATTGCTTTAACTGGTCTAATAACTAACATACCTTACTACATAGTATCAGACTTTCTTGGCAAAGGAGTGTGTGTGTGTGTGTGTGTGTGTGTGTGTGTGTGTGTGTGTGTGTGTGTGTGTGTGTGTGTGTGATGTCTGTGGCAAAATCCTGTTGAAATTTCCAGGGATACCTCTTGAATCCATTTAATTCTCTTATTTTGAAACCATTAGTAGCGTTAAATCCCTGTGTTTATTATCTGGTCTGCAACTGGACTGTTGGATTTCTAAGTATATTAAAAATGAACAAATGGAGATTTCTGTTCCCTCATGTGTATTCAAACTTGGCTAAAAATTCTCTCCCTCTCACATTAACTTCCCTCTAATATCTGGTTTTAGCACAAATTTGTCTTCAAAACGTATGAGGAGTAAGAATGACTCTGAGATATGCCCTGTTCTATTTTGTTTGTAGCATAACAGATTTTTAAAAACTCAAGCTTTGATCCATGACCCATATTCCTCTTCTCAAACAAATTGGAAACCTATAGATAGAAGAAAGAATGTAGGGATAGAAGAAAGAACCCAGGGAAAGAAATAGCACCATACTTTCCAAACTTTATTTTTCCAACCACTGGATTTATTTTCTGTCACTTTGATATCACCTTGTCACTGTGCAAGGCTTTCAAACCAGGCAAATGACAGTTCTTCATCCATGTCAGTGAGGAAGAAGGCAGACAGAGAGAGTCTGTTGGGACAGAGAGTCCAGAAGTCACCCAGGGGACTTCCCTGCTGGTCCAGTGGCTAAGACTGTGCCTCCAATGCAGGGGGCCTGGATTCAATCCCTGGTTAGGAAACAAGATCCCACTTGCCACAACTAAGATCCAGAGCAGCCTATATATATATACACATATATGTGTGTGTGTGTATATGTATATGTATGTATATATGTAATTAAGTCACCCAGGACAGTGTGCTATATAATATGTGATGTTTTGTGGAAGGATTATCCTGCAAAATTCAGAATAATTTCACACTTTCTTTTGATCATACCCACTGGCAGATTTTTGATGGATAATGAAGCCAACCCAGTATTTAAACCTACAGGGGTAATTATCTCATCAGGTCAAAGACTTAAAGACTTAACGCCGAGTTTACAAGTAAGCGTGAAGTGTCCTGGAGAGACAGAGACCAGTGAAATTATGGTTCTTTAGTCCTTCACCACCTCAGTTTGTAGATTCCATCTAGAATAACATCAGTCTTTAATAATTATTACATAATAATGTCAGATTTCTGGACCACAGTGTATTCTCTCACACTTGATTAAAGTACATCATGAATTCTATTTCTTTTAACACCTACTGATTTTTTCTGTATTGAATCCTGAATATTGATCAAGGGTCTACATCCTTTTTAAGCTTATAGTTTTTTACAAATTAAGTATTTGCAGTTGCTTTTTCTAAAAGGATTTGAGTTCTTTTGCAGTGCAATCAAAGTGGATTTGTCTTTCAAATTTTACAGATATCCGAGTCATGAACATCTGTATTCACTTTCAAATGTCACAGTGAATCAATTTGGACTACAGACATTATCAAGCTGTAAATTGGGTGTTAGTGAAAATATATGCTTTAATTTGCTAATGGACAATTAAGCAGGAAAACCTTTAGAAGCAGAGAAATAAATGATGTCTTACTTCCTTAAGAGGACACTGTTAAGAAGTGTTCGACTGAGGGGGACCTACAAGTACCTGTAATGAAATAGTAAGAACATAAAACTGTCAGCGCCAAGATTGCTTTTTCCTATCACACCGTGACAGAAATGCTACTGCTTCAATAACTAAGCCACTATCTCTTTCTGCTCTGCATACATCTAGCTTCTAAGCTTTCCCAAATCCTCTCCATAATGAATCAAGAAGCCTAATACATTAATAAACAAAATTGTTCTTGTTGTCTAGTTGCTAAGTCATGCCCAACTTTTGGTGACCCCATGGACTGTAACTCACCAGGCTTCTTTGTCCATGGGATTCACCACGCAAGAATACTGGAATGGCCTGCCGCTTCCTTCTCCAGGAATAAACAAATTAAGTGAAATTAAATATTTTGTATGATATCTGCCCAACATAAAATCTAACTGGAGTGATCTTATACTATGTGTTAGCTTATAAAACATGCATAATCCTATATGGAGAATAAATGCATACAGGCATTTATGCAAAGATATTCATTGCAGAACTACCAGCAATATATGAAAAAGTGGTGCTACAACTCACATGTCTGTCAACAATAAACTTTTCTTTATATTATTTAGAAAACTGTACCTAGTACGGTGGAATACTATGAAGACGTTTTAAAGAAGATGGTGATGAGATGGCTTGTAAAGGTCTTCCCCAGTATATTTTTACATGAAGCAACACATTCCGAGACCACTAGATATAGGTCAACCCCACCATAAGAATAAAATGCCACATGAAGTGGTGTGTGTGTGTGCGCGTGTGTGCATGTGTGTGTATGCGTATGTATATGTGTATGTGTCTAATACCCAAATGTATTGGTTTGGGTCATGGGAAAAGTGATATTTTCCTATTTTCAAATTCTAACCATTTTCTCCCTCTCCCCTGCAGCTTAATTCCAAATTTGGTTTTGTTTATGCCAAAGCAAATGCGGATTTTTTTTTTCTAAATTAGCGTCACCAAAATTTGACTCAAAGCATACCACATGTCACATTGGTTTTATTTTTAAATATAAGTGAATGAGTTTCTCCAACATTAGTGTATAGTAGAGTATAGGAACCTGCGGTTTATATAGCTTTCCTTTCAAGCAGAATTAAGAAGTCAGCACTGGGTTATCAGCCCAGTTTGAGCTTTCGTGCTGGTTGGGAGCATTGCTGTCCTTCATCTCTTTTGTTAGCTATGCAGCAGATAATCTTCATATTTTAATATGTCTGTGGTGAATCAACAAAGCACCACAACTTATCCAGCCTTTCTCCTTCCTGCCGTTGCTCACTGACCTTTTACAAATTTAATTATTTATACCCAATTGGGCTTCTTCTCTTTCCTTCTGCTTGCTAATGTATCAAATGTAGAATTGATATCGTCAGCCATGCAATGGAATATGCTGTAGGAAATCTCTTGCCTTCTAAAGCCAAGTGATAAATGAAAAGGAAAATGCCAAAGGAGCTTGCAATTTGAAACACAGAGGGTAAGATAAAACACATCACTGAAGTTACAGTGTAACACATCACTTCCCCCCTACAGAAAAGAATTGTATACCCTACTTGGAACAGATCTTCTGATCAGCTGTTCAGTAAAGTACTCCAGCATAAGACTGATCCCCTAATCCCATATCACTCTAAGGGTGGGTTAAATAATGTCTACTGGACCCTAGTCCTTATAATAAGATATCATCATGGGGCTCATCCTGTTACATGTTTGACTGTCACTTAGACATATTCTCTCATCTTGAAAAGAGTTTAATTATAAAGGAAGAAAAGGATAAGAAAAGTGTGAGAAATGGGAAGGATCAATACATTGGATAACAGTTTAAAAGCTGTGTTATTATGATAACAATAGCAATTTTTATATTTTAATAAGTGGAGGCTATTTGGAAAAGTATTTTAAATACCATATGATATAACTTACATGTAGAATCTAAAATATGACAGAAATGAACTTATCTTTGAAACAGAAACAGACTCACAGACAGAGAACAGACTTGTGGTTGCCAAGGAGGAAGAAGTTAGAGGAGGGGCAGAGTGGGAGTTCAGGATTAGCAGATGCAAAGGGTTATAGAGAGAATGGATAAACATGGTCCTACTGTATAGTACAGGGAGCTATATTCAATATCCTGTAATAAACCATCATAGAAAAGAGTATGAAAAAGAAGATACGTGTGCGTGTAACAGAATCACTTTGTTGTATAGTAGAAATTCACACAATATTGTGAACCAACTATACTTCATTTAAACGTTTTTTAAAAGACATTTTAAGAATTCCTGCTGAATTCTGCTAAATAAGGACGTTAATTAAATGGTTAGTGAAGAAATACTGATTTCAAATATGATTTGTTACAGTGACAACAAAGAACTTAAGTGTGGCTGCTTCTTATTTGTCTTTAACTATGAAATAATCCAAAGATCTAGTCAGCACTGATTTATATTTACTTCCCAGCAGTCAATGAAGAAGAGAAAATAAAACTTAAAGCCCCCAACATAGTTATTTGCCACTATTTCAGACTTCAAAAGTTGAATAGAATAATATTGAAAGAAAAAGAGGGCCAACTTTGTTGGTGTACCAGTGAAAGAAATGAAGAATTTATCTAAGAGTTCTTTTTAAAATTTCAGTTAATGTTCAGAAATTTATTAGCTTTATGTGTTTATATTTTGGGTAATCAGTATAAAATAACCTTACCTTTGTCATGGTTGATTATCTTTTTTCCACACACCCACACAAAGTATGTATATGATGATGGCACTAATATATCAGGAGTATTTAAATTTCCATTTCTACAACCTAAGTTTGATTATTTTCCTCTTATAGTCTCAAGTTGTAAATGGACAGCGGAATCAACGTTTAAAGGACGTATTCAGATTTTATTTCATTTTACTATAGTATTGACACAGTGTTTAAGGGATCTGCTTTTTTTTAAAATCCAGGGAACATCAATTTCAATCTCTTTGTCAGTATCAAATAAGCCATTTTGTTAGAAATATAAAGAAACTGCGTAGTTGCTGGATTGTAGTTAATAAAAATAATTCTTTTCACCTGATGATAATTAGGACAGTATTTGCTTATAAAGATAGTAATCTTGAGAAGATAATTTGAATGGATAAGAACAGGAGATTTGATGAGTAATGTCTAATTAGAGACAGGGGATCTCTTTAGCACTCAAATTCTCTAGATCTCATTATAATTTTTTTGTATTCCTAATTTAAAATTAAAACTTTCTAGGCTTCCTTTTTGTTGTCCCAGGAGCATTACATACTTATGTGCTATAGCAGGTTATTTCTGTATAAGTGAATGATTGACATATATTGCATTGGCCAAAAAGTTCAAACAAATTTTGTAGCCAACCCAGTACAAACTGTCTTGTAGCTATTTTGCATTTCACAAGTCTTCTGCCAGGTGACACTTACATACACACACACACGTCTGTGTGTGTGTGTGTGTGTGTGTGTGTGTGACTTTTTATTCTCAGGGAAGACAATAATAAGCATTAAAGTAAGCAAATTCATATTTCTCATTTCATTCTTGAAATTTTTTCTCCTCCCAAATAACAGAGTCATGATGCATTGAGTTTTATTTTTGATTTTTGATTACTTTAGATTTGTATAATATCTAAATTACTTATTTATATATGTGTGTGTGTGTGTGTGTGTACACACACCTACATAGCATAGCTCAGTTGATAAAGAATCTGCCTGCAATGCAGGAGACCTGGGTTCAATTCCTGGGACAGTAAGGTCCCCTGGAGAAGGAAATGGCAACCCACTCCAGCCAGTATTCTTGCCTGGATAATCCTATGGGCAGAGAAGCCTGGCAGGCTTTCCTTGTGGTTGCAAGAGTCTGACATGATTTAGTGACTAAACCACCACCACGTAGTAAAAAAAATTCTCCCTGTAGAAATATATGACTTATTTGGGGAGAGGGTATATATATTTTCCTGAATTCATTTATTTGATCATGAATATTTTCCCTAATTTCCCTGTTATTGGACCTGAATGCTGTTTTCAGTTTTCATTACTATTAATAATGCTGCGATGAGCATATTTGTGGCTCTCCTTTTCTGCAGATCCTTAATTATTTGCTTAGGGAAATTTTTATCAGAGTCACTCTTTGGGTTTAACATGTCTTATGGATCATCATACTTCCCTGGTGGCTGAGAGGGTAAAGCGTCTGCTTGCAATGCTGGAGACCCAGGTTCAGTCCCTGGGTTGGGAAGATCGCCTGGAGAAGGAAATGGCAACCCATTCCAGTATTCTTTCCTGGAGAATCCCATGGATGGAGGACCCTGGTATGCTATAGTCCACGTGGACACAAAGAGTTGGACGTGACTGAGTGATTTCACTTTACTTTCACTTATGGTTCACAGACACCTAGTTCAAAAAGTGATAAATCTTTTACAACCAGCTCTGGAAAGCTTCATATGTGTTGTTAAAAACTAATATTTCCATAAGATTCTTGGCATAACAGCCCCAAAGTGGCATGAGTTAGGACATTTTCCTATAAAGTTCCCTCAGAAAACTCTGTTGTACTGCATAGAGATTTGAAATTGACATCTCATTTTCAGTCTTCTGTGTAACAGTTTGCAGTAAAGCAAAAGAGCTTAGAAGTCACTTCTGTTAGAGAGTCAGTTCAGTTCATTTTCTCAGCCATGTCCGACTCTTTGCGACCCCATGAATCGCAGCACACCAGGCCTCCCTGTCCATCACCAACTCCCAGAGTTCAGCCAAACTCATGTCCATTGAGTCGGTGATGCCATCCAGCCATCTCATCCTCTGTTGTCCCCTTCTCCTCCTGCCCCTAAACCCTCCCAGCATCAGAGTTTTTTCCAGTGAGTCAACTCTTTGCATGAGATGGCCAAAGTATTGGAGTTTCAGCTTCAACATCAGTCCTTCCAATGAACACCCAGGACTGATCTTCTTTAGAATGGACTAGTTGGATCTCCTTGCAGTCCAAGGGACCCTCAAGAGTCTTCTCCAACACCACAGTTCAAAAGCATCAGTTCTTCGGCTCTCAGCTTTCTTTACAGTCCAGCTCTCACATGCATACATGACCACTGGAAAACCATAGCCTTGACTAGATGGACCTTTGTTGGCAAAGTAATGTCTCTGCTTCTGAATATGCTACCTAGGTTGGTCATAACTTTCATAGTTGTTATTATTATCTTCTATGTGCTCCTCCCTGTAGAAGACAGAATTTCAGAACGAGTGCTTCCTAGAAAAATTCAAGTGGCTATTTGGAAAGTAGATCTGCCTGGTTGCCAGCTTAAAATTAAAAGCTTCTGCACAACAAAGGAAAATATAAGCAAGGTGAAAAGACAGCCTTCGGAATGGGAGAAAATAATAGCAAATGAAGCAACTGACAAACAACTAATTTCAAAAATATACAAGCAACTTCTGCAGCTCAACTCCAGAAAAATAAACGATCCAATCAAAAAATGGGCCAAAGAACTAAATAGACATTTCTCCAAAGAAGACATACGGATGGCTAACAAACACATGAAAAGATGCTCAACATCACTCATTATTAGAGAAATGCAAATCAAGACCACAATGAGGTACCACTTCACACCAGTCAGAATGGCTGCGATCCAAAAATCTGCAAGCAATAAATGCTGGCGAGGTGTGGAGAAAGGGAACCCTCCTACACTGTTGGTGGGAATGCAAACTAGTACAGCCACTATGGAAAACAGTGGAGATTCCTTAAAAATTGCAAATAGAACTACCTTATGACCCAGCAATCCCACTTCTGGGCATACACACCGAGGAAACCAGAATTGAAAGAGACACATGTACCCCAATGTTCATCGCAGCACTGTTTATAATAGCCAGGACATGGAAACAACCTAGATGTCCATCAGCAGATGAATGGATAAGAAAGCTGTGGTACATATACACAATGGAGTATTACTCAGCCGTTAAAAGAATTCATTTGAATCAGTTCTGATGAGATGGATGAAACTGGAGCCGATTATACAGAGTGAAGTAAGCCAGAAAGAAAAACACCAATACAGTATACTAACACATATATATGGAATTTAGGAAGATGGCAATGACGACCCTGTATGCAAGACAGGAAAGAGACACAGATGTGTATAACGGACTTTTGGACTCAGAGGGAGAGGAGAGGGTGGGATGATTTGGGAGAATGACATTCTAACATGTATACTATCATGTGAATTGAATCGCCAGTCTATGTCTGACGCAGGATGCAGCATGCTTGGGGCTGGTGCATGGGGATGACCCAGAAAGATGTTATGGGGAGGGAGGTGGGAGGGAGGTTCATGTTTGGGAATGCATGTAAGATTTAAAGATTTTAAAATTTAAAAATAAAAACTAAAAAAAAAATAAATAAATAAATAAAATAAAATAGAACATTAAAAAAAAAAAATTAAAAAAAAAAAAAAATTAAAGCAAGATGAGCTTGGAAATAGGCCCTAGTGTTATAGTTTAAAATTTCCCTTTTATTTATGAAATTCTAACTATAAGAAATTAAAACATTTGGCAGTATATGAGGGTGTGTGTGTGTGTGTGTGTGTGTGTGTAAGTTGCTCAATCATGTCTGACTCTGCAAACCCATGCACTGTAGCCCCCAGGACGCCTCTGTACATGGGATTCTCCAGAGAAGAAAACTGGAATGGGTAGCCATTCCATTCTCCAAGGGATCTTCCCAACCCAGGTCATATATATACATATATATTTATAAGCAGTTTCCCTTAATATGTAATATATATATTTATATGTATATATACAAATATTTTCTATGCCAAATGAAGCACAGAGATTTGAATTATAGATGGAAAGGCATTATAAATATTTTTGACAGCTTGATTTTTGATTGGCATTGTATAATACAGATCCAATTCATTTAAAAAATATATTTGTTTATTTCTTTGGCTGTACCAGATCTTAGTTGTAGCATACAAATTCTTAATTACAGCATGTGGGATCTAGGTCCCTGACCAGGGATTGACCCCAGGTACCCTACATTGGGAGCATGGAATCTTAGCCACTGGACTGCCAGGGAAGTTCCCAGAGCCAATTCATTTTTAAAAATGGTTTCAGAGTATTCTGTTGCATGGCTGTTTCATAATTTACTTGTCCATATAGCTATTTTGGGGCTGCCCAGGTGGCACCAGTGGTAAAGAAACTACCTGCTAATGCAGGAGATGTAGAGACGTGGGTTTAATCCCTGGATTGGGAGGATCCCCTGGGGGAGAGCATGGCAACCCACTCCAGTATTCTTCCCTAGAGAATCCCATGGACTAAGGAGCCTGGCGGGCTGCAGTCTATAGGGTCACAAGTAGTCGGACATGACTGAAGTGACTTAGCACACATACAGTACCTATTTTACTATGAAAAAAAATAGTGTTTTTTAAAACTTTAATTTTTGAGGAATTATGTTCTTTATGTATACTGTTGACTCTTGAAGAACAATGGTTTGAACTGTGCATTTCCATTTATACACAGTTTTTTTCAGTAAATACATACTGATGTCCTATACAGTCTGAGGTTAACTGAATCCTCAGATGAGTAACTGCATGTACCAAGCGCTGACTGTAAAGTTACACATGGATTTTCCGTGCTCCGAACCCGGCATGTGCAAGGGTCCACTGTATGATCTCATTTAAACCCTAGAAGGATGGAACAATACTTAAAAGGATTTCTTTACATATATATGATGATATTTTTTCTGTTTGGGACACTGAAGGGCCAAAGGTAGGTACATTTAACATGTATACAGTGCTGATTTACCCCTCTAATTTACCAAAAATTTAAAACTAGAACATTTAGTTTCAGAGGAATTTGTTCTTCTACAGAGAAACATAGAGATGGATTTTTCAGGGTGTTTTCCATCATTCAGTTTAGTTCATTTGCTCAGTAGTGTCCGACTCTTTGCCACCCCATGAATTGCAGCACGCTAGGCCTCCCTGTCCATCACCAACTCTTGGAGTTCAACCAAACTCATGTCCATCGAGTCAGTGATGCCATCCAGCCATCTCTTCCTCTGTTGTCTCCTTCTCCTCCTGCCCCTAAACCCTCCCAGCATCAGAGTCTTTTCCAATGAGTCAACTCTTCACCTAAGTATTGGAGTTTCAGCTTTAGCATAAGGCCTACCAAAGAACACCTAGGACTGATCTCTTTTAGAATGGACTGGTTGAATCTCCTTGCAGTCCAAGGGACTCTCAAGAGTCTTCTCCAACACCACAGTACAAAAGCATCAATTCTTCAGCGCTCAGCTTTCTTCACAGTCCAACTTTCACATCCATACATGACCACTGGAAAAACCATAGACTTGACTAGATGGACTTTGTTGGCAAAGTAATGTCTCTGCTTTTGAATATGCTATCTAGGTTGGTCATAGCTTTCCTTCCAAGGAGTAAGGGTCTTTTAATTTCATGGCTGCAGTCACCATCTGCAGTGATTTTGGAGCCCCAAAAAATAAAGTCTGCCACTGTTTCCACTGTTTCCCCTTCTATTTCCCATGAAGTGATGGGACCAGATCCATCATTATAAATTCCTTAAAAACAAAACAAAAAACACACCCTTTGGCTTTGATGTTCTCTCAGTGAAGCAGAATAAAATGACTTCCTGGGATTATTTGCCCCGGGGAGTTCAGTCAAGTATTAGTCATAACTCCACAGGCTCTTCATCTTTTCTTCATTGCATTTATACCCACATGCTCCCAGAGAATATCTGTTTAAAAGATTTTAAAAGCATTGATTAAACATTCTTCTCACAATTCTTATGAGAATTGATGTTGGGAAAAGACATGGTGAGAAGTAGTATAGCAGTACCTCTTGTGATGATGGACAAAATGGTCCAGGAGGGACTGAGTAGACCTCCGCTCATCCATCGCCATTTCCCATCTTTCAGGCACTTCTCTGGAGCCCTGGGGTCTCATCTCCAGCTACAGTCAAGCTAATAGATGTGCTGGTCACTTTACTTTCGATGCAGGGACTCATCAGCCCTGATCACAGAAGATAATTTCCAGGTTCCTGTGTCTCCTCCCTGACTGTTTCCCTTATGCATCCCAGCCCTGAGACCGCCTGCTTCAGCTGCCCTGTACAGCTATAAATTACAGTGTCGTTTTTCACAAATTCAAACACGAAAATCATGATTGTAGCTCCTTTCTCTGCTTCCTTGCCTCCACATTTCTTTTAAGGGAACAATACACTGTCATGTTGAAGAGTACAGGCTTTATCCTGACATCTGGTTAGAAGTTGAAGGCAGTTATTTCTCCCTTCTAAGCCTCAGTTTGTTCTTTGTGACAATATGGTTAACATACTGGAAATGAAGAACAGGTTGTTGTGAAGGTGAAATCAGATAAATGTTTTAGCTATTATAGTAGCTACTGTTAGCTCCCCATCCAAACTCAGTAAGGTGGATTTTACATTTTTGTCATCGTGCAGTGTGGTCAGAGCTTCGGGCGTGTGGATTCTAACCCACGCCCGCACTCAGCAAGTCACAGAAATCAGGCCTGTGTCATCATATGGCTTGACCATTTCTAAGGCCTCTGAGTCCTTGTCCTGTTCTATTCAGTGAGCAGGCAGAGAAACAGAGAAGAGGAGATGGCCTGCGTACGTACTCCGCAGCCACAAGCGCTCCTCTCCACCTTCTGCCGCACAGAGCCACACCACATCGCTCAGCTCCCTATATGCAAAAGAGTGGGGAGGTGTCTGTGTGTGTGCCCAGGAGAAACAGAACATGATGCTAGTGAGCACGTCAGCATGCCTCTGCTGTGACTATCATTTGGGTATAAAATTAGCATATTTGTGTTAACTGGCACAACCGCTAACCATTCCTCTGATGGTGATTTGCTTTGTTGAAGTTTAACAGTCAAGCCCAGATTTTGCAAGGATTCAAAAGAATTTAACACAAGGTTACTATTGCAAATGATTGTAATTTACAGTTCTTTTCATTTTTAACAACAAAAAAACTTAAAAATAGTCATTTCCATATCCCCAAAACTGTTGTAAGCCATAAAAATTGGCACAGAGTACATAGCCATGTTTGATCACAGTTAGCACCTAAATAGATTATTTTTTTAGTAATTGGGATTGACACATATATACTATTGATAAGACGTATAAAACATAACTAATGAGAACCTACTGTACAACACACAGAACTCTACTCAATGCTCTGTGGTGACCTGTAAGGGAAGATACTCCAAAGGAGGGGATATATGTGTGGCTAATTCATTTTGCTGTGCAGTAGAAAGTAACACAACATTGTAAAGGAATTACACTTCAGTAAAAATTAAGCGAAGGACAAAAGGAAAGATATACCCACTTAAATGCAGAGTTCCAAAGAATAGCAGGGAGAGATAAGAAAGCCTTTCTCAGTGATCAATGCAAAGAAATAGAGGAAAACAATAGAATGGGAAAGACTAGAGATCTCTTCAAGAAAATTAGAGATACCAAGAGAATATTTCATGCAAAGATGGGCACAATAAAGGACAAAAATGGTCTGGACCTAACAGAAGCAGAAGATATTAAGAAGAAGTGGCAAGAATACACAGAAGAACTGTGCCAAAAAGATCTTCATGACCCAGAAAACCACGATAGTGTGATCACTCACCCAGAGCCAGACATCCTGGAATGTGAAGTCAAGTGGGCCTTAGGAAGCATCACTATGAACAAAGCTAGTGGAGGAATTCCAGGTGAGCTCTTTCAAATCCTGAAAGATGATGCTGTGAAAGTGCTGCACTCAATGTGCCAGCAAATTTGGAAAACTCAGCAGTGGCCACAGGACTGGAAAAGGTCAGTTTTCATTCCAATCTCAAAGAAAGGCAATGCCAAAGAATGCTCAAACTACCACACAATTGCACTCATCTCACAAGTAAAGTAATGTAATGCTAGTAAAGTAATGCTCAAAATTCTCCAAGCCAGGCTTCAACAATATGTCAACCATGAACTTCCAGATGTTCAAGCTGGTCTTAGAAAAGGCAGAGGAACCAGATATCAAATTGCCAACATCTGCTGGATCATTGAAAAAGCAAGAGAGTTCCAGAAAACATCTCTTTCTGCTTTGTTGACTATGCCAAAGCCTTTGACTGTGTGGATCACAATAAACTGGAAAATTCTAAAAGAGATGGGAATACAGACCACCTGACCTGCCTCTTGAGAAATCTATATGCAGATCAGGAAGCAATAGTTAGAACTGGACATGAAACAACAGACTGGTTCCAAATAGGAAAAGGAGTATGTCAAGGCTGTGTATTGTCACCCTGCTTATTTAACTTATATGCAGAGTACATCATGAGAAACGCTGGACTAGAGGAAGCACAAGCTGGAATCAAGATTGCTGGGAGAAATATCAATAACCTCAGATATGCAGATGGCACCACCCTTATGGCAGAAAGTGAAGAAGAACTAAAGAGCCTCTTGATGAAAGTGAAAGAGGAGAGTGAAAAAGTTGGCTTAAAACTCAACATCCAGAAAACAAAGATCATGGCATCTGGTCCCATCACTTCAGGGCAAATAGATGGAGAAACAGTGGAAACAGTGGCATACCTTATTTTTTGGGTCTCCAAAATCACTGCAGATGGTGACTGCAGCCATGAAATAAAAAGATACTCCTTGGAAGAAAAGTTATGTCCAACTTAGCATATTAAAAAACAGACACATTACTTTGTCAACAAAGGTCCATCTAATCAAGGCTATGGTTTTTCCAGTAGTCATGTATGGATATGAGAGTTGGCCTATAAAGAAAGCTGAGCACTGAAGAATTGATGATTTTGAACTCTGGTTTGGAGAAGACTCTTTTGAGAGTCCCTTGGACTGCAAAAAGATCCAACCAGTCCATCCTACAGGAAATCAGTCCTGAATGTTCATTGGAGGGACTGATGTTGAAGCTGAGACTCCAATACTTTGGCCATCTTATGCAAAGAACTGACTCATTTGAGAAGACCCTGATGGTGGGAAAGATTGACAATGGGAGGAGAAGGGGATGACAGAGGATGAGATGGTTGGATGGCATCACCAACTCAATGGACATGAATTTGAGTAGACTTTTGGAGTTGGTGATGGACAGGGAGGCCTGGTGTGCTGCAGTCCGTGGGGTCACAAAGAGTTGGACACTACTGAGTGACTGAATTGAACTGAAAAATTATTTTGAAAAGAAAAAAAATGAAAGTTAGCATCAGCATAATCCCCTAAAATGAAATAAAATAAAAATAAGTGGAAAATGAAACAGGTGTCAAGTATCTCTTATTATCCATCTTTTATTATTATTCATTTTTCCTTAAATATATTGCGCTTAAATTTTTTAAGAGGTACGTTTTGAAAGACATGAACTGAGGTTAGTACTTGTGTGTTCTGTTAACTTTTCAATATTTCTGATTGAATCTAAATATAAAAGTCAGTGTGCATTTGGGGAGAAACCAGCAGGAACAAGAAATACTTTCAGACAACCTACTTAGTATAAGAAAGTTAAACCCATGAATGCCATGTTACCTTCCATTTTGGAAGATGGTGTCCTAGTGAAAATGATATTTATGGAGGCCGATGAGGAGTGAGAATATACCATTTGAAGCATCTGTAAGGAGAAATAGCATACTAAAGAAATAGAGACCCAGTAGTGGACCCCGTGGCCCACTTTAGTACTGTTCCTAAAGTCAATATAATATCGAACCATGGCTGAGTCATTTCCAACCAGCGTGGTTGTGATTCCCCAAAAGAGTTCTTCCTCTTTGTTCCCCTTTGCTTTCTTCTTTCTTCTGGCCGCATCAGATTTTGATGAAAGTGGAAACTATGTAATAGTCATCAGGAAATGGAGACTTGAAAACAGTTGATCAGGAATAGATAATGCCTGGCTGTGTTTCTTCAAAGTCAACTGTCACTTGACTCCTCTGGAACACCCTTTCCCTGTGAGGTGTTCGTTCATGAGTCATTAATTCAAACTCACGCATGTGATTGTCCTTTACAGACTGCAGAGGAGTATGCGCCTTAGGCTTCCTTGTGTGCGTTAGGTCCGGCGGGGAGTGCTTTCCTCGTTCTCACACGTGCTCAGACACACTTCATTCACCTGTCATTCAGTGCCCTTTCCCGCTTCCTAATTCCGAGTGTGCGGCTGCATGTATTTGACAGTTTTCTTCTTCCCTTCCTTTAGACCAATGAAATGCCTAATTTTCAGCAAACGATTGCTGCCAGTTTCCTAGTTTAATCCCTGCTGCCATGATTAAGTAGTCCAAAACATTCTTCAATGACGTCTGAGGCTTTTGGAATTTAAAAGTAAATTGCTTCTGGGGAAAACAAATCAAACTTGCATTGCAGACCTACAGAAAGTGCATTAAAACATATTACGTTGCACTTTCTCAGTGGAATAAATTGAGAGTCACAGCAATGTTTCTTCTAGCAATGTCAGATTCTGAGACACTTCGATTAATTTTGGCTTTAGATTGAGTTTCTCTCCAACACTCCAGTCTCTTTGATGTGTCTACATTTTTCAATGTATCCAGTGACAATATATGCCATAAATTATTGCCTTTGGGACCCAAAACACAGAGTAGAAAAGTAAAAGCGATATTCTGGAGAGAGTGCATGAGGGAGATGTGGATTGCATTGGATTGCCCGTGACCGATGCTCTGTGTGACATTGGGCAAACCGTGTAACCTTAGTGTGCCTACCTGTGATGGTGTGGTGGCTGCCATATTGCGTCTGAGATGTCTTCTGGTGCCACGTGTAGGTTTGGTATTTAGATAAGAAGGACTCTAAAATCCTCCGCTGTCTCAGAGGCATCTTATGTGAAGCATTTCAACATGTTAAGGACAGATGAGTCAAGTATGGTACCAGGAGGAACCCATTGTATTTTGTTGATTAACTCAAGTAATTAACCATCTCACTCTTTCTGGCAATGAAGTGAGACTGTTTACATTTTTAATTTAATTTTTATTTTATGTTGAAGTATGCTTGATATTCAATGTTGTATTTGTTTCAGGTGTACAGCAAAGTTATACACATACATATATTCATTTTTTTCCAGATTTTTTTCCCATATAGGTTGCTACAGAATATTGAGTAGAGTTCTCTGTGCTATACGGTAGTTCCTTCTTGATTATTCTACACTTCTAATTAATGCTAAGAGTTGTGTTACAGCTTAACTTGAAATTTTTCATTTTATTAAAATATAATATACATATGTGTGGGCTTCCCCAGTGGTTCAGCAGTAAAAGAATCCACCTGCAATGCAGGATACTTGCAGAAGACATGGGTTCGGTCCTTGGGTCGAGGAGATCCCCTGGAGGAAGGAATGGTAACCCACTTCAGGATTCTCGCCTGAGAGATCCCATAGACAGAGGAGTCTGGTGAGCTACAGTCCATGGGGTTGCAAAGAGTCGGACATGGCTGAGCAACTAACGCATTCCGTTTCACCTTCCCCCAAGCCTCCAGGAACTCTCTGTAGTTTATGAAATGGACCAGTCTCTCGTTTCCCTTTTTAAACTTTGTAGTGTGGTCCCTCCCTCCTGGAAAGCCGGCCTTCATTCCCTTTCCTAGTCTTTCCTGACTCTACCTGGTCCGCCACTCGTGTGAGCAGCAGTATCCCCCCCGAGTCTCAGCTTCAGTGCCACCCTCCTAGTAACACTGCCCTGACTGTCTATACAGATCCTCCCCTCTCCGGTTCTAAACCCATTCATCTGGTTTATCTCTTTCTCAACTATTATCACTACTTATCATCATTCACTGGGTTATTGGCTTACTTTTCTTCTTGGCTCTCTCTCCCACCCCACTAGATTATGAACTCTATGACGGTAAGGACACACCTCCTCTGCTCACCCCCCAAAGATATCCAATCCTAACCCCTAGGACCTAGAAAATGTCATGCTTTGTGACCAAGGGAAGTTAAGGTGGCAGATAAAATGAAGGGTGCTAATCCATGAACCTTAAATAGTGAAATTATTCTGGGTTGCCTCTATTAGCCCAGTATAACCATGAGGGTTCTGAGAAGTGGAAGAGGAAGGCCAAAAAGAAGGTCAGAGTGATGTTATGAGAAGACCTTGACCCAGTGATGCTGGCTTTCAACAAGGAGGGCTGGGGATCAGAGCCAAGAGATCCAAGTGACTCTATAAAGTGAACAAGATGAGGGAGTACATGGTCTTCTAGAGCCTCCAGAAGAGAGTGCAAGCCCCAGTGACACCTTAATTTTAGCCCAGTGAGACCCATGTCAGAATTCTAACCTATAACAACAAGAGAATCAGTTTGTATTGGTTTCAGCCACCAAGTTTGTGGACCTGTTACACCGATAGAAAACGAACACAATACCTAACTAGAATATATACATTTAGAAGGTAATGCAACAAAGAGCCAAACAGATGGGGTAACAAGAGACATTTTCATAAAAAAGACCTTCTGATGGATCATGAGCTGCGTTTGCTCTTACAGAGATGCGAAGCAAGAACCATTCAAACCAGAGATACAGTGTGAGAAATAATTAGACAGAAGGACCCATGCAGTAGTAAGGTAAGCAACAGTGTAGGAGACTCATGGCTTGTGATGCTTAAAATTGCAGCCAGCATCTTAGACTAATGTTATTACTACAAACTGAATTATCTAACTAAGACTAAAAGTCATCGTTTGGTCCATCTCATCTCCGAGCTTGGCATCATCAATATACACCATGGACAAGCCAGTTGGGGTCTTAATGACCAGTCTGACTGATATCAAAATGGAAGAAAAGTACTTAGCTTTCAGAAATTTCCAAGAGCATTATACTAACAAGTATAAGGATAAAAGGATGCAAAAGGGAATAAGAAGTAATGTTTGATGTTTATTGTGTATAAGGCATGGTGTTTTCTAAGCACTCTTCTATTTAATCCTCAGAACTCCTTGCAAAGGATACTCTTTTTAATCCCATCTGTAAACTAAAAATAGAACTGAATGTTAGGATAGCTCAGTAAATGACTAAAGGTCTTCCAGGTGGTGGGTGGCAGAACTGCATTTGAACTGATGCTTTATGATTTTGGAAGGCAAACTTTTAGTCAGTTAATATCTTTCATGTGCAACAGATTAGAAATGAATGATGATACAATTTATCTTTTTTGGAGTATAATTGCTTAACAATATTGTGTTATTTTCTACTGTAGAGCAAAGCGAATCAGCTATTATGTATCCATATATCCCCTCCTCTTAAGCCTCCCTCCTATTCAAGCCAATCCTGCCTCTCTAGGTCATCACAGAGCACTGAGCTGAGCTCCCTAACAATTAATTTAATTTCAACAACAGTTTGAAGACTTGAGGGCAATGGAGAATATCTTAGTTCACTATCTTCCAATTGACTAAAAATGAATACGATGTGTTCAGTTCATATTTCTTTGGGTTGTTTTTAAAGAAAAGCTAGTAACAGAAAAGGACAACTCCCTTAGCTCAGAATAAGAGATAAAACAAAGAAAATGGATTGTGCTCTCAAGGCTTTTACACCACCTTGCCAGAGGAGCTTTTCCCAGACCCAGAATTTACACTAGATCTCAAATCCTGTAAGTTCATTCCATGTTTTCAAACATGTTCTAAATTTACATCCTCAAAGGCCAGTTTATTATCTCAGGACATATTGCTCTAATGGATGAATTAGAGGCAGCTTGGTAAGAGTTTTACATTTTGCAAAAGAAGAAATGGTTTCTGGAGAGGTGAAAGAATTTCCCAGGTTGCCCACTTCCATCATGCTATGTAAAATGCCAAGGGTCACTGTGCACAGGCCTGTCCAAGATCCTTAAATGGTGGTTGATCTTGAGAGGACATCCTTTTCAGAACAAGCTACAGAAGTACAGCTCAGATATCAAGAACTGACTCATTGGAAAAGGCCCTGATGCTGGGAAAGATTGAAGGCAGGAGGAGAAGGGGATGACAGAGGATGAGATGGTTAGGTGGCATCACTAACTCTGTGGACATGAGTCTGAGCAAGCTCCGGGAGCTGGTGATGGACAGGGAAGCCTGACATGCTACAGTCCGTGGGGTCATAAAGAGTCGGACACAACAGAGTGACTGAACTGATATCAAGTAGCAAAAATTTTCCCCTGTAAGTTTCATTGTGAGTTTCACATTTCATTCCCCTATGATAGACTGTAGGAAGACCCAAAGACATCCTTAATGAAGCCTGTTGGTACCACAACCCAGATCCTTGTCATCGGGCTGTATCACCAACCCCCCAACCAGCCTCTGTGGATGCTGACAGTTCATGCCTGTGCTCTTCTCAGAGGATTTGCTGTTGGCAGTAGGGACCTACTTTGATCAGAAATTCCTTGGAGATCATTCTCTTCTCCTAGAAGTCAAGAGCCAATGACTGACCTACATAGGGTATAAAAGACCAGCCATCTTTCTGCAAGGAAGGACACCTTGATGGTGCCCCTCCTGCTCTCCAGCTCCTCCAAGGACCAGGCTGAGGCTAGACTCCAGCCTGAGATAACATCCTCACTTAGCATCTTTCCTGCTCTGCCCCATGGCCCATGTTTCTGTACAGGTTTCTCTTGAGAGCGTTCACTTCTTCCCCGAGCGAATGTCGCGTTTCTGTAGTTTTCCTGTATGACTTCCAGATAAAACGTTTTTTGAGATGGACCTTGTTCCTTTCACTTGTTCTAGAGAAAGTGTATTGATGTGTCTGTAAGTGATGTGTCTGTAAGTCTGGTAAAGTCTTCACCGGGTGAAGAGTGACATTTATTGCTTCAGAGGAAGATAGTACTTTGGGGGAAAAATGAAACCAAAGGTGTTCTAGCATAAACCATTACGGAAGGCACCATGGCAGTGGGGTGTCTGAGGACTCTGGAGATTGATGGAGAGGAGCTGGATCCACGCGCTCCAGCTCTTTTCCCTCAGCTTACTCACTCCCTCTCTATATGTCATTATTAGGGTTTAGCATGATGCTCTGCATGGTTCTGAGTAAAATTGCTTACAATGTAGGAAAGATGATTGCTGAACTGTTCCCAAGCTTATGGAACAAAGTTTACAGGAACCAGAAAAATCTGCCCATGAAACACTGGCCCTAAGCAGAGACTGAAATCTTCACAATTAAAATTATGCTGCAGCAACGTGATTTTTTCTTCAAGGAGGTGCGTTGGCCAGAGTAAGAGAGAAAACATACAGCCTCCTCTCTTGAAAGAATGGACACATGAATAAATAAGTGGCTGGAAGGCTGGCTGGCTGGATGGATGGATGAACGGATGAATCAGTGGAAGGATGAGTGAGTGAATATTCTTGCCGCAGTGTCCATGAGGAGTAAGTTCTTTGCTTTTGTCTGTTCTTCAGTGATAAAAAGGATAACTAGAAACCTAACTCAGAACACAGAGGTGAAAGGCAAACTCATATCTCTTTTCTTTCTCTTTGCTCTCTCTTTTCTTTCTTACCCTCTTATGGTAACAATGTGTGAATTATTTGGGGGGTATTCACTTAAGAAAATGTTATGCTGGAACTTAAGCAGTCTCTTCTCAAGATGCCTGCTGACTTTTGAGGAAGTGATTCACACCAATTCCTTCAGAGACAAGATTTCTGTTCTTTGGGAAACTACAATGTTTTGAAAATTTAGCAAGTTTGAGAAGGAAACTTTTGCAGCTTCCAGGAAATTGGAGAGAGATATTTTATTTAAAAAGCATATGTGTGCTTATACATAAAACAATGAAAATATATTTATATATAAGGTTTTAGTATTTTATCTGAAGTAATTGATTAACATACCTGAGGAACCAGTGATTAAAGCAATTTATTATTTTTGAATGAGATAATACAAAATGAAGCAAAGATTAATCCAAGTGAAAAATCTGTGCATAGAAGAAACTCATGTTGAAGTCAGGGTAGCCTTGGGTTTTACAAAAATTTTTCTACCATATACTTGGAAGACAGTGCTACTTTGCTGTTGTTCAATTCTTAGAATCGCCAGGCACTTTATCATGATACCCTGGGATGCCATAGGTTTGTCTCTGTGATTTTTAATGCTGACTTAAAGAGCTCGGGGAAAAAAGTGACCAACTGACTCTGAAATATCACTAAGGTAAAGTGACTTAAAAAGAAATTTAAATATTTAGATAAAATTTTAGAGCATAAGATATGTGCATTATGGCACTTCTGAATGAACTCTCTCTCCATAGATAGATAGATAGATAGATAGATAGATATCACATATGTCAGAACAAAAATAACAAGGTAAGTGCGTAACACTGTTACGCACAATGGGAGAGCTCCCATGAGTTTTGAAAGGCAAGCAAGTTCTGAGGAAAGCCGGCTGGATCTCCTAACGTGAGTCCTCATCAGCTCCTTCCATTCATTTATGCTTTCATTCTGTTCCTTCTCATTAGAACGAGACACCCAGGTTTCAGTGGCTTACTTGATTGGCAAATGATACTATAAATGAATAAACTATCTTGCTCTGATCTTTCCATTTATCTCTAATTTAAATCACTGCTTTAAGATTTCTACCAGTTACATCGACAAACAATAAAAAAAAAGTATCAGAATGGACAACCATTCAAAACGAGAATGTTTAAAGATATTGAACTGATATCTTATCCTCAGAATCCATTTGCTAAGAATAGCAGGTGATATGGAAATGTATTGATTTGAGAGTGAGAAAAGGAAAGAAATAGAGAATAATCCAACTCTGATATATTAGTATAGTTGAATTTCAGAAAAGACCTAGTAAATTTTTTTTTAAGTTCTGTGTCAAATTAATCACACATTCTTTGATATGGATTTTTGGTTTCTTGGTTCATCAGGAATCCATTGATATATCTGAACAAACAAATATAGCACCCTCTTCCTTAAATTAGAATGCGTTTGTCTTGTTAGATTTCTGAGCTGAAACTAAATTGTAATTTTTATAAGGTTATAATTGGCAAATAATTTCAAGTTCACCCACACAGGGGCTGCTCAGGTGGTACTAGTTGTTTAAAAAAAAAAAAAATCCACTTGCCAATGCAGAAGACACAAGAGACACAGGTTCAATCCCTGGGTCAGGAAGATCCCCTGGAGTGGGAAGTAAGCACCCCAGTCCAGTATTCTTGCCTGGAAAATTCCATGGGCAGAGGATCCTGAAGGGCTATAATCCATGGGTTCATAAAGAGCTGGACATGACTAAATAGCTGAACACACATACACACCGCCTTCAGTAACAGTAGATATACTGGTATCAACTTCAACCAGGTATAGATTAGCCGATGCGGAAACTGGTGTGAAATCATCACAATGAACGAAGGAGCAGCCATATTCTCTCCTTGGAAGACTTCCGTGTGGCTCATTTTCCAATGCTCTTAATAGTTACACGAATGTGCAGTGACATCGCTTCTTTGAATGTTTTTTTGTTGGTTTTTTGTTTTGTTTTCTTTTCTTTTCTTTTCTGTCTGCAGTGCAGTAGAGGTAGTCACAAGGATCAGAAGTTTGTTGTGGAAAAGTACTAAATGACAAAGTATGGTGAAGCCGCATGTTGTTCTTCTGGAGTATCAAACGTTCTTAAATATCTTTACCCAGTCGTTTGGTGGTAACAAAGCTTTAAAGAGAAACAAGGAGAGGATTGTGTTGTCTAAGAACCATGGAGTTTGGAATTAGAGACAACTACATCCCAACAAGTAGAGGATTTTTTTGTCTTTGTAAGATCTAAAATCTTAACCACTGTTATATGGTCATAGAAATTGGAAGCTAGTTCACCTTTCTTGATTTCTAGAAATCAAGGCTTCCTTAAGGTTGTGAGTCACCGAGGTCTCCTGTGTTTCTCTCTGAGGATTCTGATAGATGCACTTTCATTTGAAGTGCCATCAGTCAAGTTCAGTAGGAACAATTTGCTGAAAAACAGAGTGAATGGGATCTGTGGATCCAGTGTTTCTTTCTTTCTTTTTAATTTTTTTATTGGAGCATAGTTGCTTTATAGGGTTGTTAGTTTCTGCTGTACAGCAATGCGAATAAGACACACACATATATACAAACAAACACACATGTATATCCCCGCTTTTATGGATTTCCTTCCCATTTAGGTCACCACAGAGCGCTGAGAAGCGTTCCCTCTGCGGTACACCAGGTTCTCATTAGTTATCCATTTAGCTGGGCTTCCCCTGGTGGCTCAGACAGTCAAGAATCTCCCCGCAGTGCTGGAGACCTGGGTTTCATCTCTGGATTAGGATGATCCTCTGGCGAAGGGAATAGCTACCCACTCCAGTATTCCTTCCTGGAGAATTCCATGGACAGTGGAGCCTGGCAGGCTATAGTCCATGCAGTCACAAAGCGTCCCACGGGACTGAGCAACTAACACTTTCACTTTGTTACACAAAGTATCGATAGTGTGTATATTTCAATCCCAATCTCCCAGTTTATCCAACCACTCGCCCCTTTGCCCCTTTCTGTGTTTCTTTCAAGGCTGCATCCCTGTCAGACGGTTCTCTCAGTCTGTGGCCGGTAGTTCTCTTGTAACCAGTGTCTTGCTTTCTCTTTCAAATGCATTGCACGAATAGATATCCTAAAATCGCAGACTTTTCATTTTAGACCTGCAGGTTCTTATATTTTATCCCGTCTTTCCCCTTCATTGTTTAAATGTGCAGGTTGAAAGTCAGGAAAGGTAACGGATTCTCCACGTCATGTGTCCTCTGTGGCTGAGTCGGGGCTGGAACTCTCAGTTCTGACTCACATTCACAGGCTTTCTCTCAGTGCCATATGGTGTCACCAAAGCTGTTAAGTACTGGAGTAAACCTCAGAATCGGAACCATCAGTGATGTATTATTTGAATATCACACTGCATTTTGGGCATAGCTGGAACAAAATATACAGCCTAAGAAAACAGGGAATGAATTCCAACTCAGCCTATTCACTGGGTAACCCACAAGTGGGCCAAAAGTTGGCAAGCTGAAAGAAACAGGACGAAAAGAGGACAGGGATAGGCCTATCGGAATGGCATAATTAGACCTGCTGTTGTTGTTTAGTTGCTAAGTTGTGTCCAACTCATTGCGACCCCATGGACTATATATATAGCCCACCAGGCTCCTCTGTCCATGGAATTTTCCAGGCACAAGTCCTGGAGTGGGTTTCCATTTCCTTCTCCAGGGGATCTTCCCAACCCAGGGATCAAACTCGCATCTCCTGCATTGCAAGTGGATTCTTACCACTCAGACAACTGGGAAGCCCGTATTAGATTGTGTCTCTGTTAAATCCTTTGGTGAATACATTGCCTTCAGATAAGCTCAAAGCATCTAGAAATCGTGAGCCGTTTGTCGTCTTTCCCCTTGCTTTTCAGTAGTAGCTCAGGTCTGAACAGTTCTCAGCAGTTCAGCTGCCAGCCCAAATCTATTAGTCACACTGTCCTGGAAAGCAGATGAAGATGGAAAGAAGGCTAGTGGATTGGCAGGTCTGGAGAAGTGAGATGGCAGACTGGAGTCAGTGGTCAAAGGAGAATAAATTCCACGAGTGAGATGTGAAATGTATTTATTTTATATTAGCAGGATAGTCAAGAAGTTTATCATGAAATGAGAAAAGAAACTCCAAATGAACATTGCACCCTACAAAACATGTTCCCTAAAAGTTCAGTTCAGTTCTTTTCACTTCAGTCGCTCAGTCGTGTCCGACTCTTTGTGACCCCATGAATTGCAGCACGCCAAACCTCCCTGTCCATCACCATCTCCCGGAGTTCACTCAAACTCACGTCCATTGAGTCGGTGATGCCATCCAGCCATCTCATCCTCTGTCGTCGTCCCCTTCTCCTCCTGCCCCCAATCCCTCCCAGCGTCAGAGTCTTTTCCAATGAGTCAACTCTTCACAAGAGGTAGCCAAAGTACTGGAGTTTTAGCATCATTCCTTCTAAAGAACACCCAGGGCTGATCTCCTTTAGAATGAACTGGTTGGATCTCCTTGCAGTCTCAAGAGTCTTCTCCAACACCACAGTTCAAAAGCATCAATTCTTCGGCGCTCAGCCTTCTTCACAGTCCAACTCTCACATCCATACATGACCACTGGAAAAACCATAGCCTTGACTAGACGGACCTTTGTTGGCAAAGTAATGTCTCTGCTTTTGAATATGCTGTCTAGGTTGGTCATAACTTTTCTTCCAAGGAGTAAGTGTCTTTTAATTTCACGGCTGCAGTCACCATCTGCAGTGAATAGACAACTGTATTTAGGTTGGGAATAGACAGCTTAAGCATGTGAGCTGATTGTAAAGAACACAAATATTTCCATTCTGCTTTGCTAAGGTCATTAAAAACATACACAGGGGAAATAAAAGCTATACAAACTGTTTCATGGTAATTTTTCTGTTAATTTTTATCACCTCCTTAGTGTTGATGCTGATGAAACCTGGTATATTAATTTTGGCAAGGCAGTTGGATTAAAAAGTTATTTGCAACATATTTCATACAAGAGCCACCCCAATGTCAGACATTAAGGTGGAACATAGGTCCGAGATTGGTTTCCACAGGACTCCGAGCTGAGGAAAAACTGGACAGGAACACCAAGTGGAGACTGCCTCTGCTCAGAGGGATTTTTTGTCTACATGTTCTCTGGTCCCATTTCCCATGCTCAGATCTCTAGCATGTCTGGTTAGAACTCACAGAATTAGTTAATCAAGGGCTTCCTGCCTTTCGATCCCTCTTCAAAACTTTAGTCAAGGGAATTAATTAATTTTTTAAAGTTGTTTTATTTTTGAGCTGCTTGTGAATGTCTCCTTATTTCAGTTAAATAGAAGTCAATTTTGTTAGCAAGCTGTGCTATTCTTTGGGTTATATTTATGTATATGTATCAACTAATTGTGGAGTGTATATATTTTTATCTTTTTAGTAGTTGACAACCTTTTTTCTCCACTTGTCACTTCTGTCATGGGCATTTTGAGAAAGCACTGCTGGAGGCAACTTGCAAAGGGTCGTTTTTCTATAATAAATCTTTAAACAATTTGACTCAACAAAGTTGTGCTCATGAGGCAAAGGTTTCATTCAAGAAGGTAGCAGTTTAGCTTTTGCATAGAAAAACTTTGTTCTGGAGCAGATATGAGACAACCCAGTTAATCCGTCTTCAACCCTTGTTTGACCACATGCTATTTATTGGTTTATTTATTTACTTGACTGTGGTGGGTCTTATTTGGGGCACAGAGGACCTTCAGTCTTCCTTTCAACATATGGGATCTTTAGTTGCAGCATATAAACTCTTAGTTGGGGCATGTGGGATCTAGTTCCCTGTCCAGGGATTGAACCCCAGCCCCCTGCTTTGGGAGCACAGTGATTAGTCACTGGACCACCAGGGCAGGCCCACATGCTATACTTTTAACACTTACCTCATAGATAAAGTCAGCAGAGTGCAAGAGACGGTCGGGAAGATTCAGGGCAGGCTGCAGCACTGAAAAACAAGAGAGAGAAACTTCAAAGCATGAGTCCTTTTGATTGCGGTCAATAGATCACTTTGTTCATACAAATTTGACAAAATATAATACATAGAGTGACTGTGTATGTAATATACACACAGGCACACAGGCCCCTGGAAAATTCCCCTTATGAGGATTTCAGTATTTAACTTAAAACTGTGGCTTTAGGACTCTTTCTTTTATTTTCTTTTCCCTTCTGATGAACACATCAAATACAAAAGAACTTGTTTAGCTACCGCCTTGCAGTTGTGTATTCATTTTCAGTAAGCTTTGAGACTCCCTTTGTTCTTAAAAGCTCAACAGAAAATAGAGGTACAGGGAGGTAGAAATTACCTCAATGAGTCTGGACAGGAAAGAATTAAACTGACCTTCACTTTAGATTTCTCTGTCCTTCCTTAAAGTAGGGATATACAGAGGTGCTAAGTTGATTTATGTTAAGTTAAAGCCATTTCAGTAAAGCAATGACCTTGTGCCAATAAATGTTTAAGTATCTAGTTCTTCAGGGATCAGTGAAAAAATATCATTCTTAAAATAACACAGGTCTTCTGTGAAACCTTTTGGCTGCCAGAGGATTGACTCGGAGTGTGTTTTAAACAACCTTCCTACATGAAGAAACTAGAACATGGCTACAACATGACTTTGCCTCATTTACAGGCTGAATGGTGCCAAAGAGGAATGAAAAAAAGAGGCATGAGAGAGCAAGCTATGTTTGTTTGCTCATAATATGCCAGCCTCATGAGGGCTGGATAGACGTTAAGGCGTGGCCTCCCACTGCACTTTTCTTCTTGTTAAAGCTATGTTGGACACTGTCTCTCCTGGTGGGACCTCTCTGTACCTTGGTTTTCCTGGCTACAAAATAAAAGTAGAGGAATAAATGATGTGCAAGGTCTTTTAAAGCTTTGAAAATTCTGGATTTATATCTCAAAAGGATTTTTAAATGATCCATAATTCAAGGTATATATATATATATATATATATATACACTAAGATCTTTAATACAGGCAATTTAAAACTGTGGAGAAGGATATAAATTCAGTAGATGAATATTTTAGGTTCATATAGTTACTATCATTAATTATTGCAATTCACTCAAAACTTGCTGACATAGAAGGTAAAATACATATTCCAAACCCCTGAAATACCTTGAATAAAAAAAAAAAGTGGAAATGTGTAGTAAATCTGTTAGAGGAGTTTTTCTTTTCAGAATTCTGTATAAGATCTCAATTTACCAAAGGCTCCTTGACTGGTCTTTTTTCCCCTTGTTTTTCTAGGTAGTAAATTGATATCAAGTTTTTTTTTAAATTTTATATTTTTATTGAAGTATCGTTGATTTACAGTGTTTCCGGTGTACAGCAAAGTGATTCAGTTATACTTAAATGTAATATATATTTTATAGACACTGTTTTTCAGATTCTTTTCACTTATATGTTATTACGAGATGTTGAACACAGTCCCTGTGCAAGGCAGCAGGTCCTTGTGGTTTATAGGTTTCATGTATAGTACCCTGTGTCTGTTAATTCCGAATTTGTCCCTTCCCCGCTTCCTTTTGGTAACCATAGATTTGATTTCTGCGTCTGTTTTCTGTGTCTGTGTGCTTTGTAAATATGTTCCTTTGTATCACTTTTGTTTTTTTAATTTAGATTTTTAAAGGGGTATTAATGCTATTTTGATTCATCCTGAGAGTACTAGATCTGATACATAAAGTGCCTGATGAACTATGGACAGAGGTTCGTGACATTGTACAGGAGACAGGGATCAAGACCATCCCCATGGAAAAGAAATGCAAAAAAGCAAAATGGCTGTCTGGGGAGGCCTTACAAATAGCTGTGAAAAGAAGAGAGGCGAAAAGCAAATGAGAAAAAGAAAGATATAAGCATCTGAAAGCAGAGTTCCAGAGAATAGCAAGAAGAGACAAGAAAGCCTTCTTCAGTGATCAATGCAAAGAAATAGAGGAAAACAACAGAATGGGAAAGACTAGAGATCTAGTCAAGAAAATTAGAGATACCAAGGAAACATTTCATGCAAAGATGGGCTCGATAAAGGACAGAAATGGTATGGACCTAACAGAAGCAGAAGATATTAAGAAGAGGTGGCAAGAATACACAGAAGATGTACAAAAACGATCTTCATGACCAAGATAATCACAATGGTGTATCACTCACCTAGAGCCAGACATCCTGGAATGTGAAGTCAAGTGGGCCTTAGGAAGCATCACTACAAACAAAGCTAATGGAGGAGATGGAATTCCAGTTGAGCTCTTTCAAATCCTGAAAGATGATGCTGTGAAAGTGCTGCACTCAATATGTCAGCAAATTTGGAAAACTCAGCAGGCCACAAGACTGGAAAAGGTCAGTTTTCATTCCAATCCCAAAGAAAGGCAATGCCAATAAATGCTCAAACTACTGCACAATTGCACTCATCTCACATACTAGTAAAGTAATGCTCAAAATCTCCAAGCCAGTGTACAGAAATACATGAACCATGAACTTCCAAATGTTCAAGCTGGTTTTAGAAAAGGCAGAGGAACCAGAGATCAAATTGCCAACATCTGCTGGATCATGGAAAAAGCAAGAGAGTTCCAGAAAAACATCTATTTCTGCTTTACTGTCTATGCCAAAGCCTTTGACTCTGTGGATCACAGTAAACTGTGGAAAATTCTGAAAGAGATGGGAATACAGACCACCTGACCTGCCTCTTGAGAAACCTATATGCAGGTCAGGAAGCAACAGTTAGAACTGGACATGGAACAACAGACTGGTTCCAAACAGGAAAGGAGTACGTCAAGGCTGTGTATTGTCACCCTGCTTATTTAACTTCTATGCAGAGTACATCATGAGAAACGCTGGGCTGGAAGAAGCACAAGCTGGAATCAAGATTGCCGGGAGAAATATTAATAACCTCAGATATGCAGATGATACCACACTTATGGCAGAAAGTGAAGAGGAACTAAAAGTCTCTTGAAGAAAGTGAAAGAGGAGAGTGAAAAATTTGGCTTAAAGCTCAACATTCAGAAAACGAAGATCATGGCATCTGGTCCCATCACTTCATGGTAAATAGATGGGGAAACAGTGTCACACTTTAATTTTTGGGCTCCAAAATTACTGCAGATGGTGATTGTAGCCATGAAATTAAAAGACACTTACTCCTTGGAAGGAAAGTTATGACCAACCTGGATAGCATATTGAAAAGCAGAGACATTACTTTGCGAACAAAGGTCCATCTAGTCAAGACTATGGTTTTTCCAGTAGTCATGTATGGATGTGAGAGTTGGACTATGAAGAAAGCTGAGTGCCGAAGAATTGATGCTTTTGAACTGTGGTGTTGGAGAAGACTCTTGAGGGTCCCTTGGACTGCAAGGAGATCCAGCCAGTCCATTCTAAAGGAGATCAGTCCTGGGTGTTCTTTGGAAGGAATGATGGTAAAGCTGAAACTCCAGTACTTTGGCCACCTCATGCTAAAAGTTAACTCATTGGAAAAGACTCTGATGCTGGGAGGGATTAGGGGCAGGAGGAAAAGGGGACCACAGAGGATGAGATGGCTGGATGGAATCACCGACTCAATGGACATGAGTTTGAGTGAACTCCGGGAGTTGGTGATGGGCAGGGAAGCCTGGCGTGCTGTGATTCATGGGGTCGCAAAGAGTTGGACACAACTGAGCGACTGAACTGAACTGAACTGAGTAAACTTTCACCTTAATTAGCAAATTACGGCAGGATAGTCAGTACCATATGACATAAACTTTCATAGATGATAACAGGTATTTTGAGTTAGCTCTAATGGAAATGGTAAACCACTAGTAGAGGGGTTAAGATTCTGATGTTCTAGAATTTGAGAACTGAATTTACTGGTGCTGCTTAAACGCCAGTAGGTCAGATTCTGTACTTTAATGTTGCCTTGATCTTAGAGGCCTTCCCTGACATCTCACGAGAAGGCAATAGCAACCCACTCCAGTACTCTTGCCTGGAAAATCCCATGGATGGAGGAGCCTCATAGGCTGTAGTCCTTGGGGTCATGAAGAGCCCGACACGACTGAACGACTTCACTTTCTTTTCCCTTTCATGCCTTAGAGAAGGAAAACACCCACTCCAGTGTTCTCGCCTGGAGAATCCCAGTGATGGGGGAGCCTGTTGGGCTGCCGTCTATGGGGTTGCACAGAGTCGGACACTGAAGCGACTTAGCAGCAGCAGCTGCAGCTGAGGCCTCACCTTGAAATCATCAGTACTTGGAGTATGACCTTCATTCTCCACTTTCGTTCACCCTCTATTATCTATCATTCTGCAAAACTGTGTTCTTCCTTCATTGATTTCTCCCTGGATCCACTGTCTCATCATCATCAAGGACAATATACCCTCAGCATTTACTCAAATTGTTTCCACTCCCATCCTGCCAGCATCAAATCCAGGCTCATCCCCAAAGACACTGCTTCATTTTAGCTTCACTGAGCTTTGCTGCTTCTCAGTGGTGCGGTGGCTCTCATGCCTTTTTGTGGCTTCTCGATGAAGGGTCCTCTTCCTACGTGTAAGCACTCTGCTTTGTCTGAGGCTCACAGAAGACCACCCTCTCCACCCATCATCCACCCTCTCCACCCATCATCCATTGGCCTTCAGGCGATTCATTCTGTCACTGCAGTTTGGGCATCCAGATAAGTTTTCATTTCTAACACAGTTCCTGCCAACTCAATTCCCTAGGTGTTGTTGATAGTCATTTATCATAGTGAACCATCCTGGCCTCTCAGCAGTTTTAACCTCATCCTCTGTAATAGCTTCCTCTTCAGTCTTCTCAGCCACTCACTGTCCAAGTCAAACTCGAAATCAGCAACCTCAGGAAACTGCTTTCTCAAAAATCATGATGTCAACTTCCTACTCGCAATTTGTAACCTTCTATTTTCCAGCATGCTTGTTCAATTAATGATCTTCCGCCAACGTCTTGGCTAGTCCATCGGCCCCTCTTTCTTTAACCTGTCCAATAGCTTAGGCTTGTCATCCTTGTGGTTCTGATCAAACTCAATCCCAACCACAGATACACTGAACTATCTGCTTTTTTCTATCTCCAGGTAAACCATAGATAAAATAAACCAGAAGAGAAAAATATATTGCTACACTATGATCAACAACCTTAGCTACATCTCTATCAACTCAGTTTCCAGTTAACAATGGCTACTGCAAACCACCTTCACCCTTCTGAAATCACTGCTGGCATACCTCTCCAGACACTCAGCAAATGACATCCCTTTTCACTTAATTTGGAAGGTAGCAGTTATGCGATGGGAACTCCCTTCACCTGCCACCATCAAACATACAAATCTATCATCTGTCAGCATCAAACATACAAATCTCTCATTGTCTCCTTCCCTCCTATTGCAATAACAGAGGTGCCTCTCTTCCCCTCTGAGGCTGATTTCCTCCTGCTTTGGAATCCATCCTTCCCTGTTCTCTAATTCTCATTAACGAATATCCCTTTGATCACCTGTTATGTGACTCTCCTCTCTCTATTGGGTCTTTCTCAATATCATCTGTATCTATATAGGAACTATTTTCCCCAATTAAAACTGAGGCAGAGCACTTCCCTGGTGGTCCATTGGTTAGGAATCTGCCTTCTAGTTCCAGGAACACAGCTTCGATCTCTGGTCCAGAAACTTAGATCCCACATGCCTCAGGGCAACTAAGCCTGAGTGCCAGTTACTGAGCTTGCGCACTGCAACTACTGAGCCTGCATGCTCCAGTGAGAAGCCGTGCTGCCCAGTTAGAGAGGCCCAGATGCCACAGCAGACACCCAGTGCAGCCAAAAAACAAATAAAAAGCAAAAAGGGTGGTGCAACAAAACAAACGCTTCCCTCCATCTCTTTCCTTTCTCTACCACATTTCTTGTATAGCACACTTTCTTGAAAGTGTTTAAGAAACTTCTGTATACATCTCAGCCCTCTGCCTTCCCCCTGTACCAGTTTGCCGTGACACTTCTTGTCAGCACCATTGATGGTCTCATGCGCCAAATTCATTCCTCGGTTTTTGATTCTGTTTTACTTACTAGCATCCAATCACATTGTCCATTTCCTCCTTCTCTTCTAGGCGTTTGTAACCCCACACTCTGTTTCCAGCTTCTCTGCTTCTTCCTATAAATCATGGCATCCCTCAAAACTCTTTCTTTTTAGCCCTCAAAACTTTTTTTTTTCCCTACAATATATTCTGTGTCTAAACACCTAAATCCATGGTCAGACTTCAGTGTGTGTTTGTATGACTCTCCCAATTTTTTTTTTTTTTTCACCTCCAGTCCAGCTTTGGGCTCCAAATGTGTATGACCAACTACTGATTCAATATCTTCTCTTAGCTATTCCAGAATTACCTCAAAGCTTGAATTAAAATGGAAATAATTATCCTCTTCACTCCCCAACATTCTCTCAAGCTGTCCTTACTCTCTTTTCCCCACTGGAACCAGTCTAATCTTCAAAAACAAAAATAAATATTCCAACTCCAGTTCTTAAAACATCTTAAAGATTTTCCTTTCCAAATATTGATTTGTAGGACTAAATTTATTTAGCAGAGTCCAGGAGTCCCTATAAAATCTGGTTGTTCCTTCTTTGCTGCCTTAACTTACTCCCTCACTTCCCATGATTCAGTCAGTGGGTCATTTTCCTTTCCTTCTAATGTTCTATGTTTTTTCCTGCATCGTAGCTTTCAATGTACTGAGTGATTTACTTAGAATTCTCTTTCTTTTATCCTTTAAATTTCTGCTCAAGTTTCAGAACCCAGCTCAAAACTCCATCCTTATGGAAGATTTTCTGAGGCTTGTCATGATCATTACTAGACCATTTCCTTAGCATTTTTAACATATCACAATTTCAACAAAATGATAGTTTCAGTAAGGCATTATTCTATGTCTTCCTTACCTGCTAAAATGTAATCCTGGTAGGCAAGTAATCATGCCTGCCTTGATCACCTTTGTATTCCTAACACTTAGCAGGCTTTTGTTTATTTGTTCTTAATGGATACTCAACAAATATATTTTCAGTGGAATGAGTGCTTTGGTACTGAACCTAAGCCTCTGGATTTTAGTAGCAATTACTTTTTTAATACTCTTTAGTTTAAGAGCAAAATTTCTTGATGGGATAAAATCCACTTTTAAGTTATTAATGAAAGTTTGGTATGTAATCATAAACTTTTTAGGCTTTAAATGGCTTATTTAATTGTTGTATGATCTACTCTTTGTTTTCTGTACTTTTCCTTTGTGTGTTTTGGTTGTGTGGTTTTTTTATTTTTTTATTTTATTTTATTTATTTTTATTTTTATTTTTTCAGTTTTTTATTTTTTAAATTTTAAAATCTTCAATTCTTACATGCGTTCCCAAACATGAACCCCCCTCCCACTTCCCTCCCCATAACATCTCTCTGGGTCATTTTTTAAAAATCACTTTCTATACCAGGAACAATGCCATAGAAATTAATACCTTGATTTCTTTGAACTATTTACCAAGGAAGATAGATTATTTGAAAGAATTATGTTGTCTCTCTATTCAATGCCATGTTAAGTACTTTAAAAGAATATGTGTTTTTTCTTGTAAACTCTTATAAAATAGACTATTTAATCTTTCTTTTGTGGAATAGAATAAGATTTACTAGCTCTGAAATAAGCTTAGAATCCTGGCCTCTGTATTTATCTGTAAGTTTGGTGGGTTGCTTCCAACTACTTAATCTCTCATCCTCCCTTTTCCTATCTGTGAAATGGTGCAAACACCAGTGAGAATATTTGAGTGATTTTCCTAAAATTTTGTTCATCCTCATCACTCACCAACTGCCTTCTCTTCCTTTATTGATAGTTGTACTCATATGAGACCCTGTAAAGCTTTAAACATTGCACTTAGCATATAGCAGCCTTCAAGAAATGCAATCAGTAAATTGAGGGAGAGAGAGAAATATCACTTGTGATATATTTTTGCCTGATGCAAGCTTTTTCTTTTAAGCCAAGCATATAACCAGGTGGTAAAATCTAAACTCTGATGATTAACTCATGTATTATTGAATATATAGCTTATACTTTCAGATCTCATCAAGATGCTGTGTCTTTGTTCCCCTAACACCTCGAGATAATGGTGACTTTGCCCTTGAGGGGTGCAGAGCAGGAGAAATGACTTCAGATCTGGCTTTTGCCTTGAAGTCTAGTCCTTGAATATTTTTTTCCTCAGATGATGGTTTTCATCACATTGGAAGATTGAGCCAATCATCATTAATACAGATGCTTTAGCAATTTTTCATCCCAATCAGTAATGATAGTTCCTTTCCTTAATTATAGTGATTATGAGTCTATTGGATAGAAGCTGTATCCTAGTGAGCATAGAGTAATATGTATATTTAGTGTTTTAGTATTGTTGTCTATTGATGTTTCTTAAACACTTATGAATTGTATACCTTTTATATCCCGAGTGTTCAGGTTTAACTTTCTTGGTTTTCTTCTTTACACTTTTTCTTGTTGTTCAGTTGCTAAGTCATGCCTGACTCTGCAACCCCGTGGACTGCAGCACGCTAGGCTTCCCTGTCCTTCACTATGTCCCGGAGTTTGCTCAACTTCATGTCCATTGAGTCAGTGATGCCATCCAACTGTCTCATCCTCTGTCACCCTCTTCTCATCCTGCCCTCAAACTTTCCCAGCATCAGGGTCTTTTCCAGTGAATTAGCCCTTGGTATCAGGCGTCCAAACTTTAATTATAATTGAATTATAAATGTAAAATTGGTGTACATTTAGAACATTAAACTCTAATTACTATTTTATTCACTTAAACTTGTCAACCTTTGCGAGGTTTTAGGCCTCTGTCCTTCTTACACATAGATCTGGTTCCAAGTCAGATGCAGCGCTCTGCCACCGGCCCTGGTCTGGCTTGAGCTACTCCTGAGTTTAATTAACACCACAGAGGAATAGTGTTTCTGTTCCCAGAAAATAAGGAAAATCATTGAAATGAACATTTCTGCTTCCATATTTTATGAAATCAAGATAGAATAGTTATTTCATTCCTTGGTCATGAGAATTGTTGCTGGAACTTTGGTCAACAAAGCGATGGACCTTGAACTTTAAGGAAACGTGGAGTCTAAAGCCACAGTGACAGGGACTGAAAGACCGAGGCTCAGACCAACACTTTCGCGTCCTTGGCTTCTCGTGTCTGTGGCTCAGACCAACACTTTCGCGTCCTTGGCTTCGCGTGTCTGTGGCCACGTGTGCCTGCTGGGTTTATCTGGTGTCTTCCACTAAACGGTGTCCCTGTCATTCCCTTATCCTTCCAGAGGGCTTCCAGGTGATGGACACAGCCCGTACCATCATGCTCTGGTTCAAGCAGTGCTGCCGGGATTTTCTGTGACGTGGGACAGATGCTAAATTGTCCCTTCCTAACTTTATGTCGCAAAGTAGGTGTTTGTAGCGCTTAGTCGCCTCCTTCCTTCTGGATACTTGAATATTGCAAAGGGCCACATTGCAGAAATAGAACTAATGCTTTCTTCTATGAATGTATCCATTACTTATGAATAACACTTTCATTATTTATGAATAACCTGATGGTGAGACCACTTAACTCTTAAGGAATAATATGTTCTTCAATGTTTTATTGAACTGGTCCCACCTGAATAGGGTATTTCAAACCCAAGTACCAAAGTGGAATACCATAGAAGAAGTCTAACTGACAATAATAAGAAACATACTACGTTGTGAATTTCCCGCTTGGTTTTTTTTAATGTGTTTTAATTTATTTTGTGCAGTATGCTCATATTTTTCTTGTTATTTGATGCACCTTAATGTTGAAGGGTTTTCTATTGCTATATATGTGCTGAATCTGGTGTAGTCAATTATTCTTTTAGTTTAAATTGGCAATTTATTAGTGCTAGTTTTATGTAGTAATTAATCAGAAAGATTGAGTACAAATGAAGGTATCCATTAGTGTCAAGTTTATATTTCTTTTTTTAACAACACTGAGAAATGTGATAATATAGTTACCAATATTATTAGGGAAACTTTCACTAGAAAATATTACCTGACTAATATAACACGTCAAATTGCTTCAGATATATTTCACCACTTTAATATGTTCTCATCTGAAATATTTTGGGTTACTTGGTGCTTTTCTCCCCAATTTTATTGAGATACAATTGACAAACATCACTGTGTAAATTTAAGATATACAACACAATGGTTTGACACATATATTGTGAAATTATTATTACAGTAGGTTTAGTAAGCATCCATCATCTCATGTAAGTATAATAAAAAGAAAGAGCAAAAAAGAAAGTTATTTGTAATGAAAACTCTCAGGGTTTACTCAAGTTTATATTTCTGTTGTCAAACAGAATATTTTCATTCCATATAAAAATCTTAAAAACAGGTTCATAAATTCTGTAAGATTGGGTTTCATGAGGTAGTTCCCCAAAGATATGGTAATAAAGAGGAGTGGAGTATTTGACATTGACTAGTTTGTGAGCTGTGGTGCTGGAGAAGACTCTTGAGAGTCCCTTGGACTGCAGGGAGATCAAACCAGTCAATCCTAAAAGAAATCAATCCTGAATATTCATTGGAAGGACTGATGCTGAAGCTGAAGCTCCAGTACCTTGGCCACCTGATGCAAAGAGCCAACACATTGGAAAAGACTCTGATGCTGGGAAACATTGAAGGCAGGAGGAGAAGTGAATGACCGAGGATGAGATGGTTGGATGGCATCACCAATCAATGGACATGAGTTTGAGTAAACTCCAGGAGTTGGTGATGAACAGGGAGGCCTAGTGTGGTGCAGTCCATGGGGTAGCAAAGAGTTGGACATCACTGAGCAACTGAAAAACAACAGTTCATGTTCATGAGCATGCTTATAAGACTGTTGGGGGGGGGGGGCAGTCAGCTTCTGTTGGAATTGTCCTTTGTGAGTGCTCTTGATGAATGCCTAAGGCTCTCCTAAAGTGAACGACTGCCCATCTTGAAGCACCGCAATCTCAACCGTAATGAGTAGATTTGTTAGTGCCTTCTTCCAGGTAGCCCACGTCCTTCATCTGTAGGTATTAATTTGATTTCGAGCCAATGATGATTTTAAGTCGCCCCTGATGGTGAAATAGATTTCTTCCTGTGTGGTAAAAGGAACACTTCTAAGTTTCTGAGAGATTTCTGTCACTCCCCAAAGAATTTCCTGTCAGCAATGACATTTGGCCTCATGATTTATTCTGTTTCAGAGGCCTCCCTTCAGTGGCTCTGAGACTGGAAAGCGTCTGTTGTCTTAGAGCCACTGCTGTCAACATCTGCTGCCAATATTTTGCTTGAGGTGTCCCAATTTCTCTCAAAAACAATAAGATCCCCTTCTTAGGACCCCACGCTGGGTCATTTTACTGGAAATAATGTCAAACTCACAAAATTTCATAGGGGCACAATTTTCAAAATAATTAATGAGGAAACTTTTAAAGATATGATTGGAATGAACTGAAAATTTTGATAAAGTGTTACCTTAAAGTAATAGAAGAGAATGCATTTTTATTTCATAAATAATTCAACTATAATATAAAAACACCCAGAAGGGATACATCAAAATTATGACACTCATTGGACTCAGTAGTGAGTTACATGTTCCTTCCCTCTGCATTGTATTTTGCAAATATTATAAAATAATTACTTTCAGAAAAAATCTTTAAAATGTGAAAGTAATGGTTATATCCATAAATAATAAGTATAAAGACAACTATTATAAAAAAAACTATTATAAAAAGAATATCTTTTGACTCTAAGCATATAATATTAGTATAATACTCATTTTCTCTATGACATTTGCATTATTTACCTATTACTGTCTAATTTACTTTGTAGTTATATAAGGGTCTTTTTTCCTTCTTCATGATTTCAGTTCTTTTTTTTACATATTTATTTGTTGGCTCTTAGTTGAGGCAAGCGGTTCACTAGCTGCAGCTCATGACCAGGTGGAACATACATTCCCTGTATTCGAATGCAGATTCTTAACCACTGGACCTCCAGGGAAGTCCCATGACTTCAGTTCTTGGGTGTGTGTATGTGTTTCTTATTTATATCCTTCCTCTTGCTCTTCTTCCTGTTTGTCTGTGCCTTAATATGAAGGTGCAAACGAAAGAAGACATTGGAAAGCTCTGCTGGAAAAGAGCGTGTCAGTTGAGACTAATCGTTTTCAAGCTTTTTGATTTCAGGGCTCCTTTACACTCTTCACAACTATCAAGAACTCAAAAAAAAATGTTGCTTATACCTATTACAGTTTACCATATTTGAAATTATTGAATTTGTTTAAAGGACTCCCCAAGTGGAGTTAATGGTAAAGAATCCGCCTGCCAGTGCAGGAAACGTGAGACTCAGGTTCCATCTCTGGGTCAGGGAGATCATCTGGAGAAGGAAATGGCAACCCACTCCAGTGTAGATCATCTGGAGAAGGAAATGGCAACCCGCTCCAGTGTTCTTGCCTGGGAAATCCCATGGACAGAGGAGCCTGGTGGGCTACAGTCCATGGTGTCACAAAGAGTTGGATATGACTGAGTGACTAAGCCCAATTTGTACAAATAATAATAAAACCATGGAAATATTAACCTAAATGATATTTATGATAATAATCACATTTTCCCAACAAGCAAAAGCTAGCAAGAGGATAGAATTGTTTTATATCTTTAAAGCTCTCTTTAATGCTTTATCAAATGGAACACAGCTGAATTTTCATATACGCTTCTACTATTGCTACATCACACATCATGTTGCCTGTGGAAAAAACTACACTTAATCTATTGGAAATGAGGCTTAAAAAAAAAGAATGAAAAAATAACAATAGCATCTTAGTATTATGAAGTAGTTTTGACCTTGTAAACTCCTTGAAAGCTCTCTGAAATACTAACCACACTTTGAAAATTGCTGGCCAAAGATAGATATGTTTTATTTTGGTAGCTGTATGATAGTCCATGTTAATGAATGTACCCTATTTATAAAACTGCTCTTCAGATGAGTCTTTTCATTGCTTTGAAGTCTCTTTTTCCTTACAAACAATGCAGCAATGGATATCATTGTAAAGATATATTTGTCATATAAATGCTTGGGTGTATGTAAAGAATGACTATATAAAAGTGAATTATTGTGTTAAAAGTCATGCATACCTCACACAGTATCATAAGGTTCATCCATTTTGCTGCAAATGGCATTAATTCATTTATTTCATTGTTTTTTTCTGTGTGTGTATGCAGTCGTGTCCAATTCTTTGCAACCCCATGGACTGTAGCCCACGAGGCTCTGCTGTCCATGGAATTTTCCAGGCAAGAGTACTGGAGTGGGTTTTCCTTTCCTACTCCAGGGTTCGTTCTTTTTATGGCTGAGTAATACTCCATTGTATATCGTGCCATGTCTTCTTTATCCATTCACCTGTCAGTGGGTTAGGTTGCTTGTGTGTCTTTGCTCTTGAGAATAGTGCTGCTGTGAGCATAGGAGTGCACACAGCCAGACCGAGAAAGACAAATATATGATATCATTTATGAAGACCCTGATGCTGGGAAAGATCGAAGGCAGGAGGAGAAGGGCACGGCCAAAGATGAGATGGTTAGATGGCATCACCGACTTGATGGACATGAGTTTGAGCCAGCTCTGGGAGTTAGTGATCGACAGCAAGGCTTGGTGTGCTGCGGTTCATGGGGTCGCAACAGACACAGCTGAGCAACTGAACTGAACTGATGTGTGGAATCTAAAAAAGTTATACAAATAACTTTTTATACAAATGAACTCATGTACAAAACAAAACAAACTTATAAAACAAAAAGAGACTTGCAGACAGAGAAAACAAACTTATGAATACGAAATGGAAGAGAAGGGGACAGAAATCAATTAAGAGTATGGGATTAATATAAGATAGGTAACAATGACTTCCTGCTGTATGGCACAGGAACTATACTCAATAGCTTCTAATAATCTATAAAGAAAAGAATCTGAAAGAGCACATATAAACATATAAAAGTAATGCTCAAAATTCTCCAAACCAGGCTTCAGCAGTATGTCAAACATGAACTTCCAGATGTTCAAAGCTGGTTTTAGAAAAGGCAGAGGAACCAGAGATCAAATTGCCAACATCTGCTGGATCATCAGAAAAGCAAGAGAGTTCCAGAAAAACATCTATTTCTGCTTTATTGACTATGCCAAAGCCTTTGACTGTGTGGATCACAATAAACTGTGGAAAATTCTGAGAGAGATGGGAATACCAGACCACCTGACCTGTCTCTTGAGAAACCTATATGCAGGTCAGGAAGCAACAGTTAGAACTGGACATGGAACAACAGACTGGTTCCAAATAGGAAAAGGAGTACATCAAGGTCGTATGTTGTCACCCTGCTTATTTAACTTTTATGTAGAGTACATCATGAGAAACGCTGGGCTGGAAGAAGCACAAGCTGGAATCAAGATTGCCGGGAGAAATATCAATAACCTCAGATATGCAGATGACACCACCCTTATGGCAGAAAGTGAAGAGGAACTAAAAGCCTCTTGAAGAAAGTGAAAACATTGGCTTAAAGCTCAACATTCAGACAACGAAGATCATGGCATCTGGTCCCATCACTTCATGGGAAATAGATGGGGAAACAGTGGAAACAGTGTCAGACTTTATTTTTGAGGGGCTCCAAAATCACTGCAGATGGTGATTGCAGCCATGAAATTAAAAGACACTTACTCCTTGGAAGGAAAGTTATGACCAACCTAGATAGCATATTCAAAAGCAGAGACATTACTTTGCCAACAAAGGTCCGTCTAGTCAAGGCTATGGTTTTTCCAGTAGTCATGTATGGATGTGAGAGTTGGACTGTGAAGAAGGCTGAGCGCCGAAGAATTGATGCTTTTGAACTGTGGTGTTGGAGAAGACTCTTGAGAGTGCCTTGGACTGCAAGGATATCCAACCAATCCATTCTGAAGGAGATCAGTCCTGGATGTTCTTTGGAAGGAATGTTGCTAAAGCTGAAACTCCAGTACTTTGGCCACCTCATGCAAAGAATTGACTCATTGGAAAAGACTCTGATGCTGGGAGGGATTGGGGGCAGGAGGCAAAGGGGACGACCAAGGATGTGATGGCTGGATGGCATCACGGACTCGATGGACGTGAGTTTGAGTGAACTCCGGGAGGTGGTGATGGACAGGGGGGCCTGGCGTGCTGCAGTTCATGGGGTCGCAAAGAGTTGGACACTACTGAGTGACTGAACTGAACTGAACTGATATATATATATTTGAATCACTTTGCTATATACCTGAAACTAACACATTATAAACTAACTATACTTCATTTTTTTAAGTTATGCATATTTTAAAGTACAATCCATTGACCCTTTAAGAAATTTTTTTTTGTAAATATTTTATTCAGTCAAAACAGTATCACTCTGTTTCCCTAGCTCTTTGAAATACTAAAGAAAAATACATGTTGTAGGTGTATATCTCAAAAATATTTTTCCTAATCAATACTTTTACAGTTTTTGATAGGTTTTCCTCAATCTGATGGCTTGGAATTTCACTACTGTCTGAATTTTATAGACTGTGCCCCTCCTCCATTGTTTTCAATATTTTGGGAGCATCTACAGCAGTGCTAATCAAACAGTCTGTTTCTCCATTTCTATTTACTGGAAGTCCCCAATATAATGCATTTAGATATAGAAATTTTTAAAGAGTATGCTGTGGTTTTGAAAAGTTCATCAGGAAATGATAGTTTATATAATTGAAATTATATATCAAAATGGATAAATTCCAAAATTTTAATAATTCCCCAAAATGTCCTGAGGCAAAATCTGTTCCACTTTCGTAGGTGTTTCCATTTTCTTGTTAGGTAGAAGAGACACAATCTGAAATCCAACTTTAATTTTCCCCAAGGCCTAAAAGAGAAGACCTTAGTAATTAGTTGTCTTTTTTTCATCCAACCACTTAGTGTCTTCCTTTTTTTTTTTTTTTTTGGCCACTGAATGCAAAAAAAAAAAAAAAGTAGATCTCCATAAGGAGAATATTCTCCTCTCAAATGGCTGTCCTTAGACCTTCCGTGGTACTTTACCTCCAATTCATTCTTTGCAATATTACACACCTTTTCACAGTATAAGAGTGTTCCTTAGTTAAAACTTATTTAAACATATTATTTTGAGTTTTCCTTTTTAAATTAGTTAATTTGTTTTTTTAATATAAACTTATTTATTTTAACTGGAGGTTAATTACTTTACAATATGGTATTGGTTTTGCCATACATCAACATGAATTGAAGGATAATTGCTTTATAGAATTTTGCTGTTTTCTGTCAAACCTCAACATGAATCAGCCATAGGGAAATGGGAGGGAGTTTCAAAAGGGAGTTTGCCTCTTTTGAGAACTACTATGTCATTATTGAAAGCATCCTGGGATCAAATCTAATTAAAAATATAATTTTTATCACCTGTTGAAGAAATTATATAAGTGAAACTTCTTTAAAACTTGTCTTTAAAGCTTTGTTCACAGTACAGCTTATTTCTTAACACTCAGTCTGGACACTGAGATATAGAAAGGCCATGAGCATTTGAACAGGTGATGAGTGTAGCTAATGTACGCTCACTGTTTTAGTTTGTCCACCATGTACTAGATCTTTTTTTTTTTTTTACTTTTTTGGCCATGCTGCATGACATGCAGGGTCCTAGTTCCCTGACCTGGGGTGAAAATTGTACCCCATGTATTGAAAACACAGAGTCCTAACCACTGAACTGCCAGGGAAGTCCTCCGTGTGCCAGACATTATTTGATGTGATTTAATGGCTTGGAGAAGGCGATGGCACCCCACTCCAGTGTTCTTGCCTGGAGAATCCCAGGGACAGAGGAGCCTGGTGGGCTGCAGTCCATGGGGTCGCTAAGAGTCGGACACGACTGAGCGACTTCACTTTCCCTTTTCACTTTCCACTTTCATGCACTGGAGAAGGAAATGGCAACCCACTCCAGTGTTCTTGCCTGGAGAACCAGGGACAGAGGAGCCTGGTGGGCTGCCGTCTATGGGGTCGCACAGAGTCAGACACCTCTGAAGCGACTTAGCAGCAGCAGCAGAAGCAATGGCTCAAATAGATATTTGCTGAATGAATGAATAATAAGTACTGCTACTATTATTACTGTTGCTGTGTTTTACCAATTCTAGCAAGTTCTCTACTTCTTTTCCTTTTTCTTTTGTTTACTTCCCTCTGGAGTAAGCAGAATAATAGCACTTTACAGGCATCCATATCAGAGTCCCTGGAACTTATATTACCTAACCTGGTGAAAAGGACTTTGTAGATGTGATTGTCAGTATCTTGGGATAAAGAGATTACCATGGACTTTTCTGATGGGTCCAGTGTAATCACAAGGGTCCTTATGAGAGGAAGGCATGAGGACCTGAGGATTAGGAAATGTGCGGGGCACTACAGGTCCAGGAATGCAGACAGCTTCTAGAAGCTGAAAAGACAAGAAAGCAGATGTTACCCGGAAGCCTCCAGAAGGAATTCCGTTCTACTGACGCTTTGATTGTAGAGTTTTGACCTTCAGAACCGTGGGAGGATAAATTTGTATTGTTGAAGCCACTGAGTCTAGGGAAACTTGTTGTAGCAGCAAAGAGCATCTACTACTCCCCTTGAGCTTTTATTTCTTTCTGTATTTCATGCCGTTAAACGTTGCCTCCAGAACCAAACATCTGTAGCAGGCCTTAAGACTTAGACCAGTGATATGCAGAGCTCACATTTTAGTTCAAACATCTTGCTGTTTGTACAGTGAGTGAGTTGCACCTTCCATCAGCTCAAAGACCTTTCCTGTCTTTGTCACATGAATGTAAACACATGCAAATCAAAGAATGCTGCCCACTTTCAGAAGAACAAGTTGTCCTTGAATTTCACACCTGCAGAACTTAGCCTCATATCTTTATTGGAAAATCACATTAAATTTAATTTAAAGCTGAAAGGTACAGAATCATGAAGATAAGCAATGCCAGGCTCCAGTGATTTTTGTGTTATCAATATAGATTTCATCTAAAATACTGAAATGATGTTCATAGGTATATATTTAGCTTATGTATGTTTATTCCAGTAGCCACTGAGGTGTATTTCATTGTCCACAATCTATAACCAAAATCCTTTTGCTGTAATGTACATATAATTTATCAAAAACATTGACATTAACTAAGATTTTATCTCTTCATTAATGGAAAAGGAATTGTTCCTGCTTTTGTTTATCCTATGTGTCTTGGGGTATAGAGAACCAAATGTTAATGACTGGTCTCAATTAGTCTGCTAATAGAAAGTACAATTGATTCCTCTGAGGGGTGGAAAAACTATTGACCAAAACACTCGGATGCGTTCTTCCTTTGGTTCACATTAAAAATATGTCTTTTTACATTCTTTATTCTTCATAGTCATCCCATCTACATCAGGAAGAACACAAATAGATGTGGTACAAATTCCCTGGTTATGTAAATATTGTTCTAACTGTAAAATAACTGACCATTTTTACTGATGGGCCGAGAAGACTCTTTGCATTACTTGCTTATAATTGGTTCCCATGGGGACCTGCACAATCCTTGATTTCTGACAAAGTGCAAACCAGTGGGGGAGTTATAAATTATAATGCAATTATGACTGAGCCAGGCAATGCAATCCCACAAGAAGCTATTAAAGCGCTGGGTCTAAGGGTTGTTAGGAAACAGAGTCCAGAAATATCCCCATGAACTAATGTGTGACTTGGTCGTACCTCTTGGTGAGATAATAAGATTCTAGTTGTCCTTTAGTCCACATTTTCTCTCGGGGTTATGCAGTGTAAGTCAATGTGATGAATATCACCACTGAATAATTTAAACTATTTCCCTCTAAAGAGAAGAGCCCACTAGTGGGACTGAACACAGTCATCAGTGAAACATGTAGACTTTGGGTTCAGATGCCCTGGCGTTTCCATCCGCTTACTGACTATGTGATTTTGAAGGACTGATTTGTCACTAAGACTTATTTATATAATCTATAAAATGGAGGGAGTAATACACTTCATTGAATTGTTTCAGGAATTAAATGAGATGGTGTATCTGAATTGATTCAAGTCAGATGTAGCATGAAGTGGTAATGAGGAAGTTATCAAATATCAGTGGTTTAGCTCCTAAAAAATGCTATCCCTTGTTCATGTTATAAAGCAGGGTGTTGGGAGCTCTGGTGCATAGTGAGAAGGAAGCAGAGTGAGGAGAAGCTGCACCACCTATAGAAACTCTGGCCTCCAAGGGCTGTCTCTGATGACAAGGCAGTGTCAGTCCTGGAGGAGGGCCCACCAGGCCAGGAGGCTGGTTCAGAAGGCACACAGGTCTCGTTTGTTGGTACTTATAGATCAGAATTAGATGCTGACAGCTTCTAATGGTGGTGCTAGTGGTAGAGAACTAGCCTGCCAGTGCAGGAAATGCAAGAGACACAGGTTAGGCCCCTGGGTTGCGAAGGTCTCCTGGAGTGGGAAATGACAGCCCATTCCAGTATTCTTGCCTAGAGAATCCCATGGACATAGGAGTTTGATGGGTTGCAGTTAACAAGATCACGAAGAGCTGGACATGACTGAAGTGACTTAGCACACACATGCCAGACAGACTTGGAAACAAAAGAAGACTGGAAATACGGGTATTTATAGGCATGGTCTTACCCATAGCATCTGAAATACCTAGCAAGATGCCTGGCACATAATTAGAATAGCTCGATAAAGGTTCGTGATTGTCCTTGCTGCCAGTCATCATCATCACCATCATTTTCACCACACCGTCATTATCACCTCCACCGCCACCACCACCACCATCATCATCACGATTACTTGGCAGGACGTTTGCAGTTAAGAATCTACCACTTACTCTATGACTTCAGGCTAGCTTTTAAACCTCTCTGGACCTCCGTTTTTCCCATTGTAAAACTGGATCGCCTCATCAGACTATTATATGCACTAGCTGAAATAAAGTGCTACCATGTAGCGCTCCCTCCAGAAAGATGGGGGTTTTGTTGTCACTGCACATTTTTACTCTTCATTGGATCTGCCAGTTGCTTCAAACCATTTAAATGGTTATTTGTGAGTGCTTTTAATATAATGGTGTTAAGACCCCCTTGATTCATTTTAGCTTTTATAAGCTAATAAAATATTGATTTCTCCACTTGTGGAAGATATACACAATTATCAATTATTCTCTCAGCAGGTGTTTATTAAGTGTTCACCGAATTCTAGCGGCTAGGGATGAACAATAAACAAGATAGACAAAGTCGTTGCCTTCATGGAATTTGGGTTCTGGAACAGTGAAAAGGGAAACAGGAAATAGATAAGCAATGGTGAGTGAACTGTGTAATTTCTGATCATGATAATTCCCTTGAATATAATAAAAAAAGCATAGGAAGATTTCCTAAACACTGGTGAATATTTCATTTTGTATAATCTGGGATGGCCTCTCTGAAGAAGCAACATTTCAGCTGAAATGCAAATAACATAAAAGTATTTGGCAGAAGAGCCTGCCTGGCTGAGTTCTGAGTACAGACCACCTTCACTCATTAAATGTCACTAGACCAGAGTGAGCAGTGGGCACAGTGGTTAGAAATGAAGTCATGGTGATAAATAGAGACATTTGCTATGAAAAATGTTTAATTTTCCTTTTTTCTCAATTTGATGAAAAACTATCAGAGGTTTTCAAGCAAGAGAAGGACTCAACCTGATTTTTACTTTACAAAGATCACTGAGTAGGTCATGAAAAAACAGGAATAGGGGCTCTTGCAGAATCCCAGAAAGAGACAGTGGTTCTTTAAAAAAATTGAATTATAGTTGATTTACAATGTTTTATTAACTTCTTCTGTACAGCAAAGTGGCTCATATATATAAAAGTATATATAGATATGTTCTTTATATTCTCTTCCATTATGGTTTATCATAGACTATCAAATACAGTTCTCTGTACTATACAGTAGGACCTTCTGGTTTATCCATTCTATACATAATGGCTTACATCTGCTAACCTCTTATTTCTTTGTTGTTTGGTCATGTCCAACTCTTTGCAACCCCGCGGACTACAGCATGCCAGGTTTGTTTGTCCTTCACTATCTCCCAGAATTTGTCCAAACTCATGTCCACTGAGTCAATGATGTCATCCAATCGTCTCATTCTCTGTGGTCCCCTTCTCCTCTGGCCCTCAATCTTTCCCAGCATGAGGGTCTTTTCCAGTGAGTCGGCTCTTTGCATTAGGTAGCCAGAGTGTTGGAGCTTCAGCATCAGTCCTTTCAATGAATATTCAGGGTTGATTTCCCTTAGGATTGACTGGTTTGACCTCCCTGCAGTCCAAGGGACCCTCAAAAGTTTTCTTCAGCACCACAATTCAAAAGCATCAGTTCTTCAGTATTCACATCCATCCATGACTACTGGAAAAAACATAGCTTTGACTACATGAACCTTTGTCAGCAAAGTGATGTCTCTGGTTTTTAATACTCGGTCTAGGTTTGTCATAGTTGTCCTTTCAAGGAGTAAGCATCTTTTAATTTCATGGCTGAAATCACTGTCCACAGTGACTTTGAAGCTCAAGAAAATAAAACCTGTCATTGTTTGCACTTTTTCCACTTCTACATGCCATGAAGTGATGGGACCTGATCCCATGGTCTAGTGTTTTGAATGTTAAGGGTTTGGGGTTATTTTAATTAATTATTTTTTTATGACGGATAATTGCTTTACAGAATTTGGCTGTTTTCTGTCAAACCTCAACATGAACCAGCCACAGGTATACATATATCCTCTCCCTTCTGAAACTCCCTCCTGTCTCCCTCCCCACCCCATTCCTCTAGGTTGATACATAGCCCCTGTTTGAGTTTCCTGAGACATACACCAAATTCCCGTTGACTATCTATTTTACATATGGCAATGTAAGTGTCCATGTTTCTCTGTCCATATGTCTCACGCTTTCCTCCCCTCTCCCCATGTCCCTAAGTCTATTCTCTATGTCTGTTTCTCCTTTGCTGCCCTCTAAGAAAATTCTACAGTACCATTTTTCTATTTCTGTATATATGCATTAGAATACAATATTTATCTTTCTCTTTCCGATTTACTTCACTCTGAATAATAGGCTCTAGGTTCATCATTCTCACTAGGACTGACTCAAATGCATTCCTTTTTATGGCTGAGTAATATTCCATTGTGTATATGTACCACAGCTTCTTTATCCATTCATCCATCGATGGACATCTAGGTCACTTCCACATTCTAGCTGTTGTAAATAGTGCTGCAATGAACAATGGGATACTTGTGTCTTTTTCAACTTTGGTTTCTTCAGGGTATATGCCGAGGAGTGGGATAACTGGGTCATATGATAGTTTTATTCCTTGTTTTTTAAGGAATCTCCATACCGTCTTCCATCGTGGCTATATCAATTTACATTCCCACAGACTGTGCAAGAATGTTCTGTCTTCTCCACACCCTCTCCAGCATTTATTGCTTCTAGACTTTTTGATAATGGCCATTCTGACTGGTGTTAGGAGATATCTCATTGTAGTTTGATTTGCATTTCTCTAATAATGAATGATGTTGAGCATCTTTCATGTGTTTGTTAGCCATCTGTATGTCTTCTTTGCAGAAATGTCTGTTTAAGTCTTTTTCCCACTTCTTGCTCGGGTTGTTTGTTTTTCTGGTGTGTTGAGTTTTATGAGCTGCTTGTATATTTTGGAAATTAATCCTTTGTCAGTTGTTTCATTTGCTATTATTTTCTCCCATTCTGAGGCTTGTCTTTCCACCTTGCTTATAGTGTCCTTTGCAAAAGCAAAAGCTTTTAAGTTTAATCAGATTCCACTTCTTTACTTTTGTTTTTATTTCCATTACTCTAGGAGGTGGGTCACAGAGGATCTTGCTCTGATTTATGTCATTGAGTGTTCTGCCTATGTTTTTCTCTAAGAGTCAAGAAATACAAGAGAAGCAAAGATCTACAAAATCAACCCCAAACAATTATGAAAATGACAATAGGAACATATATATCAATAATTACTTTAAATGTAAACAGATTAAATGCTCCAACCAAAAGACACTGCCTGGCTAAATGGATACAAAACAAGACCCATATATATGCTGTCTATAAGAAACCCAGTTCAGATCTAAAGACACTTATAGGCTGAAAGTGAGATGATGGAAAAATATATTCCATGCAAAGGGAAGCAAAAGAAAGCTGGAGTAGCAATCCTCATATCAGACAAATAGACCTTAAAATAAAGAAGTTTATAAGAGATACAGAGGACACTACATAATGATCAAGGGATCAATCCAAGAGAAGGACATAACAGCTGTAAATATGCACCCAACATAGGAGCACCTCAATATATAAGACAAACATTAACAGACATAAAAGGAGACATTGACAATAACACAAAAATAGTGGGAGACTTTAACATCCCACTCATACCAATGGACAGATCATCAGAACAGAAAATTAGTAAGGAAACACAAGTCTTAAATGATACATTAGATAAGATGGATCTCATTAATATCTTCAGGATTTCCATCCAAATGCACAAGAATACACCTTCCTCTCAAGTATACATGGAACATTCTCCAGGATAGACCACATCTTGGGTCACAAATAAAACTTCAGTAAATTTAAGAAAATTGAAAATCATATCAAGTATCTTCTCTGACCACAGTGCTATAAGACTAGATATCAATTACAAGAAAGAAAAAAAAAACTAGTAAAGAACACAAACACATGGAGATTAAACAATACGTTTCTAAATAACCAACAGGTTACTGACGAAAGCAAAAGGGAACTCAAAAAGTTTCTGGAAACAAATGACAATGAAAACACAACAACTCAAAACCTGTGGGATACAGAAAAAGCAGTTCTAAGAAGGAAGTTTATAGCAATACAATCCTATCTCAAGAAACAAGAAAAACATCAAATAGACAACCTACCTTTACACCTAAAACAACTGGAAAAAGAAGAACAAAAAAAACCCCAAATTTACTAGAAGGAGAGAAACTATAAAAGATCAGAGCAGAAATAAATGAAAAAGAAATGAAAGAAATAATAGCAAAGATTAATAAAACTAAAAGCTAGTTCTGTGAGAAGATAAACAAAATTGACAAACCTTTAGCCAGCCTCATCAAGCAAAAAGAGAAAAGAATCAAATCAACAAACTTAGAAATGAAGCAGGAGATGTTACAACAGACAGTGCAGAAATACAAAGGATTATAAGAGACTGTTATGAACAACTATATGGCAAGAAAATGGATAACATGGAAGAAATGGACAGATTCTTATAAAAGTTCCATCTTCCAAGACTGAACCAGGAAGAAATTATGAACCACCCAATTACAAGCACTGAAATTGAAGCTATGATCAAAAATCTCCCAATAAACAAAAGCCCAGGACCAGATGGCTTCACAGGAGACTTCTATCAAACACTTAGAGAAGAGCTAATGCCTATCCTTCTAAAACTTTTTCAAAAACTTGCAGAGGAAGGAACACTCCCAGACTCATTCTATGAGGCCAACATCACCATGATACAAAAACCAGACAAAGAAAATACAAAAAAAGAAAACTACAGGTCAATATCACTGATGAACATAGATGCAAAAATCCTCAACAAATTCTAGCAAAAAGAATTCAGAAACACATCAAAAAGCTGATACACCATGATCAAGTTTGGTTCATTCCAGCAATGCAAGGATTCTTTAATATATGCAAGTCAATCAATGTTATAAACCATATTAACAAATTGAAAGATAAAAACCGTATGATAATCTCAGTAGATGAAGCAAAAGTCTTTGACAAAATTTAGCATCCATTTATGATTAAAACTCTTCAAACAATGGGCATAGAAGGAACCTACCTCAACAAAGTAAAGACTATATATGATAAACCTACAGCAAACATTATTTTCAATGGTGAAAAACTGAAAGCATTCCTCCTAAGATCAGGAATAAGACAAGGGTATCCACTTTCATCACTATTATTCAACATAGTTTTGGAAGTCCTAGCTACAGCAGTTAGAGAAGAAAAAGAAATTAAAAAATATAGATCAGAAAAGAAGAAGTAAAGCTCTCACTGTTGGCAGATGACATGACACTGTACATAGAAAACCCTAAAAATAGTATCAGAAAATTACTAGAGCTAATCAGTGAATTAAGCAAGTTGCAGGATATAAAATCAATATGCAGAAATCACTTGCATTTCTAAATACTAACAGTGAAAAATCAGAAACAGAAATTGAGGAACAAATCCCATTCACCATTGTAACAAAAAGAATAAAATATCTAGGAATAAACTTAAGGAGACAAAAGAATTGTACACAGAAAATTATAAGACACTGATGAAAGAAATGAAAGATGACATAAACAGTTGGAGAGATATTCCACGTTCCTGGGTAGGAAGAATCAACATTGTGAAAATGATTTTACTACAAAATGCAATCTACAGATTCAAGGTTATCCCTATCAAGTTACCAATAGCATTTTTCACAGTAAAACAAAAAACTTTGCAATTCATGTGGAAACACAAAAGACCCTGAATAGCCAAAGCAGTCTTGAGAAAGAAGAATGAAACTAGAGGAATCAAACTTCCTCACTTCAGATTATACTACAAAGTTACAGTCATCAAGACAGTATGGTACTAGCACAGAAACAGAAATATAGACCAATGGAACAAGATAGAAAGCCCATAAATAAACCCATGTACCTATGAGTACCTTATTTTTGACAAAGGAGGCAAGAATATATAATGGGGAAATACAGCCTCTCCAATAAATGGTGCTGGGAAAACTGGAGAGCTACATGTAAAAGAATGAAATTAGAACACTTCCTAACACCATACACAAAGATAAACTCAAAATGGATCAAAGACCTAAATGTAAGACCAAAAACTATAAACTCTTAGAGGAAAACATAGGCAGAACACTTGATGACATAAAGCAAGATCCTCTATGACCCACCTCATAGGGTAACGGAAATAAAAAAAGTAAAGAAGTGGAACCTGATTAAACTATAAAGCTTTTGCTTTTGCAAAGGAAACTATAAGCAAGGTGGAACGACAACCCTCAGAATGGGAGAAAATAAGAGCAAATGAAACAACTGACAAAGAATTAATTTCCAAAGTATACAAGCAGCTCATACAACTCAATAACAGAAAAACAGACAACCCAAGCAAGAAGTGGAAAAAGACTTAAACAGACATTTCTCCAAAGAAGACATACAGATGGCTAACAAACACTTGAAAGGATGCTCAACATCATTCATTATTAGAGGAATGCAAATCAAAACCACAATGAGATATCTCCTAACACCAGTCAGAATGGAGAAGCTCTACACAGTCAGCAAAACAAGAGCTGACTGTGGCTCAGATCATGAGCTCCTTATTGCCAAATTCAGACTTGAATTGAAGAAAGGAGGGAAGACCACACGACCATTCAGGTATGACCTAAATCAAATCCCTTATGATTATGCAGTGGAAGTGAGAAATAGATTCAAGGGACTAGATCTGATAGACAGAGTGCCTGATGAACTAAGGACAGAGGTTCGTGACATTGTACAGGAGACAGGGATCAAGACCATCCCATGGAAAAGAAATGCAAAAAAGCAAAATGGCTGTCTGGGAGGCCTTACAAATAGCTGTGAAAAGAAGAGAAGCAAAAATCAAAGGAGAAAAGGAAAGATAAAAGCATCTGAATGCAGAGTTCCAAAGAATAGCAAGAAGAGATAAGAAAGCCTTCCTCAGCAATCAGTGCAAAGAAATAGAGGAAAACAAGAGAATGGGAAAGACTAGAGATCTCTTCAAGAAAATTAGAGATACCAAGGGAATATTTCATGCAAAGATGGGTTCTATAAAGGACAGAAATGGCATGGACCTAACAGAAGCAGAAGATATTAAGAAGAGGTATCAAGAATACACAGAAGAACTGTACAAAAAGAGCTTCATGACCAAGATAATCACAATGGTGTGATCACTCACCTAGAGCCAGACATCCTGGAATGTGAAGTCAAGTGGGCCTTAGAAAGCATCACTATGGCCAAAGCTATTGGAGGTGATGGAATTCCAGTTGAGCTATTTCAAATCCTGAAAGATGATGCTGTGAGAGTTCGGCACTCAATATGCCAGAAAACTTGGAAAGCTCAGCAGTGGCCACACGCCTGGAAAAGGTTAGTTTTCAATCCAATCCCAAAGAAAGGCAATACCAAAGAATAATCAAACTACCGCACAATTGCACTCATCTCACATGCTAGTAAAGTAATGCTCAAAATTCTGCAAGCCAGGCTTCAGCAATACGTGAACTGTGAACTTCCAGATGTTCAAACTGGTTTTAGAAAAGGCAGAGGAACCAGAAATCAAATTGCCAACATCCGCTGGATCATGGAAACAGCAAGAGAATTCCAGAAAAACATCTATTTCTGCTTTATTGACTATGCCAAAGCCTTTGACTGTGTGGATCACAGTAAACTGTGGAAAATTCTAAAAGAGATGGGAATACCAGACCACCTGACCTGCCTCTTGAGAAATCTGTGTGCATGTCAGGAAGCAATAGTTAGAACTGGACATGGAACTACAGACTGGTTCCAAATAGGAAAAGGAGTACATCAAGGCTCTATATTGTCACTCTGCTTATTTAACTTACATGCAGAGTACATCACAAGAAACGTTGGGCTTCAAGAAGCACAAGCTGGAATTAAGATTGCCAGGAGAAGTATCAATAACCTCAGATATGCAGATGACACCACCCTTATGGCAGAAAGTGAAGAGGAACTAAAAACCTTTGATGAAAGTGAAAGAGGAGAGTGAAAAGGTTGTCCTAAAGCTCAACATTCAGAAAACGAAGATCATGCCACCTGGTCCCATCACTTCATGGCAAATAGATGCGGAAATAGTGGAAACAGTGTCAGACTTTTGGGGGGGGTGGGCTCCAAAATCACTGTAGATGGTGATTGCATCCGTAAATTAAAAAATGCTTACTCCTTGGAAGGAAAGTTATGACCGACCTAGATAGCACAATAAAAAGCAGAGATATTACTTTGCCAGCAAAAGTCTGTCTAGTCAAGGCTATGGTTTTTCCAGTAGTCATGTATGGATGTGAGAGTTGGACTGTGAAGAAAGCTGAGCGCTGAAGAATTGATGTTTTTGAACTGTGGTGCTGGAGAAGACTGTTGAGAGTCCCTCGGACTGCAAGGAGATCCAACCAGTCCATCCTAAAGGAGACCAGTCCTGGGTGTTCACTGGAAGGACTGATGCTGAGGCTGAAACTCCAGTACTTTGGCCATCTCATGTAAAGAGTTGACTCATTGGAAAAGACTGTGATGCTGCGAGAGATTGGGGGCAAGAGGAAGAGGGGACAACAGAGGATGAGATGGCTGGATGGCATCACCGGCTCGATGCACTGAGTTTGGGTGAACTCTAGGAGTTGGTAATGGACAACGAGGCCTGGCGTGCTGCAATTCATGGGGTCGCAAAGAGTCAGACACGACTGAGCGACTGAGCTGAGCTCATCTGCATATGTGAGGTTGTTGGTCTTTCTCCCAGCACTCTTGGTTCATGCTTGGGATTCACCCAGCCTGGCGTTTCACGTGCTGTACTTTGCATAGAAGTTAAATAAGCAAGGTGATAATAAACAGCCTTAGCTCACTTCTTTCCCAATTTTGAACCTGTCCATTGTTCATGTAAGGTTCTAATTGCTTCTTCACTGGCATAGAGGTTTCTCAGGAGACAAATAAGGTTTTCTAGTATTTCCATCTCTTTAAAAGTTTTCCGCTGTATTGTTGTCCACACAGTTTAAGGCGTTAGTGTAGTCAATGAAACAGAAGTAGATGTTTTTTCTGGAATTGGTTCTCTTTTGTTATGATCCAATGAATGTTGGCAATTTGATCTAAACCCTGATACTTTTAAACACATTAGATGTATGTGGACATGGAGAAAAGTGGAAAGATTTGGGATAGATTTTGAAAGTAGAGCTAAAGGTTAGTAAATATGTGGAGATAAAGGAAGGAAACCTCTTAGATTTATGTACTTAGAAGTTCATAAATGCCCTCAAAGAATCATCTGATAGAATTTACAAAGACAGACTCATCCATGGAGGCAAATACATTTTACTTGAAGGTCAAAACAGAATATTCATTTACAATTGAGGATTCATCGAAGGCCCCAATGAACTGATTAGCCAGGAAGAGTAGGTTTTACTCTAAACAGGTTCTATAGTTTCCTTATTTTCAAAAAGAACTATGTCAGTTTTTTTTCCCCAGTGAAATAAAATATTAGCCTGAATTTGTCAGTCATTTAAGTAGAGTGTGCTGCCATGCTCATCTGATACATTATCCAGAAGAAAGGAGAGATACAAGAGGTTGTATTGTATGACATACATGATAACAAGGAGCAGAGGGTAAATATATTTGTCATTTCAGAGAAGCTCTTACCTGACATAATCTGGGGAAAGCCTATTTTGGAGAGATAAATGTAGAAGCCATTTGGAATGATGGATTAAACCTGCCTTTTATCTTTTCAATCGTGTCCAGTGAAATAGTTTCTATTAAGTAGAAGGTTCTATATCCCCGATCTAAGATATAATGTTGTACAAAATATGCGTTGTGTGGATAAATAATCTGATCTATTACATGTTGGTTTCCATGTAACTCCTGCAAGTTCTGGAATCTCTCCTTTTTGGCTTATTAGTTATGACTTTTTAATCTCAGAATCTGAGTTTCAATTTCAGCACACAAAGCCCTTGCCTTTGGCAACTGAAGGTCTCTTATTATGGGCAGAGATGAAAATTTCTCTGAGCCAAGATCTATAATTTTCCATATTAAGTCTTGAACCAGTGCCAGAATTCTAGTAAGTATCAGTGACTCTTTAAAAAAAATTTTGTTTTCATGGAACTGTCAGATTGTAACTCCATTAAGTCCAGTAAAGCGGATACATTCAGCCACTCTGATTTTGTGTTTTAAATAAAACACTGTGAACCCACAGAGTGGGATGTGGTTTTCTTCTCATATCATGTAGTATGTCAGGACACTGCTCTCAACATAGAAAAGTGCTGACTGTGTTCACCTCTTTCCTTGATGCCCTGCTATGTCTACAGTGAAGGAGCCACATGCTGAGTTTCTCAGTAGCTGATGGCCATTTCAGGAGGGAGAGAAGGATCACTCCCAGACGCCCTTCCCTCCAAGGGCAGCTGAGTGCGGTCCTCACAGCAGGACAGCCAGCACATGTGGACAGATGCCGGCAATGCCTTCATGGCCTCGTCCTTCACCAGGCCGTCGCCACTTCCCCTCCTGTGTCCAGACTTTATGAACTATGCCGCCTAGCAGTGTTCTGGTCTCCTTTACTCTATTTTAACTCATGTTTAATAGCAACTTGATGCTTCCTCTTATGCCTTCTCTTTCACTTGAAGCTTACATATACTTTTATAATGTACTTTAGATTTTCTTCAGGGATAACTGTAGGTTCTAGAACAACTATTGCCCAGCAAGAAAATCCAAGGAAAGTACAAGGACCTAAAAACTAACCTAGGGTTTTTAGGCCTTCTATAGTCTGTGAGTTGCCTAAAGGTACGTATGCCAAAAATAAAAGGGCAGAAATGTTAGGTAAAGCCATGTTGATATACAACGGATGATGGCTAAAACTGGGGAATTCATTATAGTATTGTCTCTCATGTGTGTTTGGAATTTTTCATAAAGATAAGTTCTTTAGGGGCTTCCCTGGTGGTCCAGTGATTAACACTCTATGCAGCCAATACAGGGAGTATGGGTTCGACCCCTCTTTGGGGACCTAAGATCCCACATGCCTCACAGCCAAAACACCAAAGCATGTTACAGAAGCGCTATTGTAAGAAATTTAATGAAGACTCTAAAAAGTCTACATCCAAAAAAGGAAAAAAAAAAATCTTTGAAAAAAGTTAAGTTCTTTAGAAATAAATAAGTAAATGAAAACAGACCTATTGGGTGATTGAAATTTTTTTTTAAACGAACTTATAAGAGGTTTTATGTTGTTGATACATAAGGTTCAAAATGTAAGAGGATCATCTAGGTGCTTCCCTGGTGACTCAGGGGTAGAGAATCCGCCTGCCAGTGCAGGAGACATGGGTTCAAATTCTGACCTGGGAAGGTCACACACGCTGTGAGACAACTAAGGCCATGTGCCGCAGCCATGGAGCCCATGTTCCAGAGCCCACAGCTCTTGAGCCCACAAGCCACAATTACTGAGCCCAAGCTCCACAAGAAGTGAAGCCGCACAGTGAGAAGCCTGCTTGTGACAGCGAAGGGCAGCCCCCACGCACCGCAACCGGAGAAAATCCCATGCCGCCACCGAGACCCAGCACAGCTGAAAATAAACAAATCAGATTATTAAAAGAACATGGAAGGGGACAGTCTAAAATCAAAGTGGGGATTGAGTGAAAAATGCTACAATTACAGAACTTATTTTAGTTTCCCATTGTGAGTGATGGGATTTACTCATTTAAGTGTAATTGACATCATTTTTATTTGATCAGAAAATCACACCTAATATTTTTGTGACTGTTAACATATTTGTAGGCTCTTAGAGACTGTTTGATGTTCTTTTCTGTCATAATATTCAGAATCACGAATAGATAAAAAAAAATACTCCAATCTATTCCTTTTTAAGACTATTCTTGTTCACACATGTATGCACACTTCCAGCCCCTCGAATTCCTTCCACTTCTGCCACTAATGGAATGTGCATGAGTGTGTGTGTTTGTATGTCTGCCTCACATTTAAAAGCAGGTCAGTTAAAGGGTTGTTTTATCATTATAGCATTTTTGTTAGCCAGGTAATGCTGAAAATTCTCTTTCAAATCCAGATATGTATATATAGGTAGATACCTATTTACGCATTATCCAGGACATAGGAATGTCCAATAATATTAAACAAAACCAGCAGACACCAAGATCCTTCATATATATACACACACATACACACACACACACACACACACACACAAATGCATGTGTGTTAAGTCGCTTCTGTTGTGTCTAGCTCTGACTCTGTTGACCATAGCCTGCCAGGTTCCTCTGTCCATACTATTCTCCAGCCAAGAGTACTGGAGCAGATTGCCGTACCCTCCTTCAGAGTATCCTACCGACTCAGGGACGGAACCCGGGGATCTATGACGTCTCTTGGATTGGCAGGCAGCTTCTTTACAACTAGCACCACCTGGGAAGCCCCACACATACACACACACAAACATATACGCATACACATACACATATATACACACATATTTACATATAACTAAACAGGAAGTAGTTTATAATGAATTTCCATTTTGTGACTAGTGTAATGATGCTGTTAGAGTGAATCCCACCCATTTAATTAAAAAACCCTTGATTCCATTTAATTTCAGGAAGTAGCAGCTCACTAGAGAGATAGCACTGGATGGACAATCAGTAAACATAGCATTTAAGCTGGAGAACAAAAGAATGCCTGAGTATTTATAAACTTTATTCTCCTCTGTTTCCTAAATAATATTTTATATATCTTTTTTGTTTGTTTGTTTTGTTTCTCTGATTAATGCTTGGGCAAAGCTACAGATTTGCAAGAAGGAGCTGGGATAGACTGGCAACATTCATTGTTTTGGAAAAGTACTAGCAAGAGATCAGATTAGATCCTAGATGATAAGAGGGAAGGGGCAAAGACAGACATCTGTGAAGAGAGAGAATGTCCTGGAGCAGATAGGATATTCAGAGAAAGTGAAAAGACTGAGATGGAGTCTTCTTGCTATTTGTTTCTTTTTTTAAGATAGTAGGGAAAACTTGAATTGCTTTCTGATGTTTCTTAACTGCTTTCCTTTGCACTTGATTCTCTGCTCAGTCTAGACTGTGAGGGAGCCAGTTTTCTTCATGCTGTATAATCTAACATAAGTGTAGTGCTTGCTCTGCTTTCTTGACTAATGTTCCCTAAAGTTCCAAGGATGAAGGTCCACAAGGGGAAGCATCTTCTCTTCTTCTACTTCCATCTTCTCTTCCACTGAAACTCTGGTCCCTTTGAGATTATATCGTTCCTACCTTTCTGGACTCCTTTGGACTTCCCTGGTGGCTCAGACGGTAAAGTGTCTGTCTACAATGCGGGAGACCTGGGTTCGATCCCTGGGTTGGGAAGATCCCCTGGAGAAGGAAATGGCAATCCACTCCAGGACTATTGCCTGGAAAATCCCATGGACAGAGGAGTCTGGTAGGCTACAGGCTCATGGGGTCGCAGAGAGTCGGACATGACTGAGCGACCTCACTTCACTTCACTTGGACTTCATTGAAGGGAATTTCTATCCTGCTGCCCATCATCCCTAAACACTGGGGATCAGATGGAAGAAGGACAACATTCATTGATTCAAGAATGAAAGAAGGCAGCTATGCTTATCACTGTACCACCAAAAACATTAGGGTGGTGGGATGAATTGGGAGATTGGGATTGACATATACGTATTATATATAAATAAATGATTAATGAGAACCTATTATATAGCACAGGGAACTTTACTAAATGCTCCATGGTGACCTAAAAGGGGAGGAAACTCAGAAAAGAGTGGGTATACATATACATATAACTGATTAAGTTTGCTTTATAGCAGAGACCAACACAACATTGTAAAGGAACTAAACTCAAATTTAAAGCTTTTTAAAAAGCGAAAGGGACCTTCCATAGCCTCTTCTCCACACTCTTATTTAAATCTGAAGTACTTATTCCATAGTGGGTTTGCTATCTTTACAGACAAATAAAACCCTACTCTTCAGATTTGGCAGTGGCAGTACTTCCACATAACCAGGGACAGCTAGACCCGGAAATGGGATTCTCAGTTCATGAGCTGCATCTTGCCCCCCATGATCCTTTGCTGTCACCCTGCTGCCCTCTTGAGACAGCAAATCCGCTTTTCCTCTGACTCAAAAGAGCTAACGTGGGCAGCCGGGGGCTCTCCGACCTCCTCTCTCATCTCCCTCTTTCCACCCCCTTGGGTTCCTCATGTCACTGTCCACTCTCCTAAAGAGCCAAGCACGCGCTCAGCTCAGGGCATTTGTATTTCTGCCTTTTCTCCTGAAATGTGTTCCTCTTCAGTTCAGTTCAGTTCAGTCACTCAGTCGTGTCCAGCTCTTTGCGACCCCATGAATCGCAGCACGCCAGGCCTCCCTGTCCATCACCAACTCCCGGAGTTCACTCAGACTCACATCCATTGAGTCAGTGGTGCCATCCAGCCATCTCATCCTCTGTCGTCCCCTTCTCCTCCTGCCCCCAATCCCTCCCAGCATCAGAATCTTTTATGAGTCAACTCTTCGCATGAGGTGGCCAAAGTATTGGAGTTTCAGCTTCAGCATCAGTCCTGCCAATGAACACCCAGGACTGATCTCCTTTACAATGGACTGGTTGGATCTCCTTGCAGTCCAAGGGACTCTCAAGAGTCTTCTCCAACGCCACAGTTCAAAAGCATCAATTCTTCGGTGCTCAGCCTTCTTCACAGTCCAACTCTCACATCCATACATGACCACTGGAAAAACCATAGCCTTGACTAGACGGACCTTTGTGTTCCTCCTACATCGCTCCAAAACATTATCCTTTCTTTCATTTATGTCTTTGTCTAGATCTTCCCAGCTTCCTCTGTCTAAGATGCCTGTCCCTTTTTCGCCACCCTCTGCACCTTAAACTGTCTTGGCTATTTCTTTTTTTTTGTATGTATAACAAATGAAGTAACATGTATACATGTGCCTGCTCAGTCACTCTCTCTCGACTATAATAAAATGTCTGTGATAGCAGGAGCTTTGTTCACTGGCTTAGTTCTGTAGAAGCTAGCGTAATACCTGGCATATAGTAAGTGCTCAGTAAATAATCACTGAATGAATGAAACTTCTTCCCTTACTGTTGAAAATGACTGTGATCCTTCAGATGGGTGATAAAAGTGATAAGGAATGTGGAAGAGAGACAGGAAGCAATGCAGAGTGAATTGTAGACTGTCAATGACTTGAGAGTAAATCTTGGACATTTATTAGCTGTAGCTAATTATTTGACTTGCTTAAACTTGCTGCCTTTAGCTCAAAATTATTTTATCTCAAAAACAGATTTATTTTGAGGACTAAATGTGATATTGTACTAAAGCTTATGGCACAATATCGAACACAAGAAGCTTCATTTCAAAACTGATAACCATATAATTCACCTTACAACGCTCATCTGTTCTTTAGATCCTACAGCTTTAATCAAATCTTAAATTACAATTTACTTTCTTTTCATTTTATTCTGTCAACAGGAGAATGTTTGATATATTTATTCTCATTATATTTTGGAAAATTAAGAGGTTCACTCTTCTGACCGTCTAAAACCAGTGTTCTCAGAACCAGCTTCTCATATGAAGAAACAGGGGTTTGATTTTATTTTATTTAAAAATTTTTATTTATTTATTTCTTGGGTGCACATGTGGCATGCGGGATCTTAGTTCCCTGACCAGGGATTGAACCCCCGCCTCCTATAGTGGAAACGTGGAGTCCACTGGACCGCCAGGAGAGTCCCATGATTGTAGATATGACCCCTTCAGATGACCTCCTCTCTACTTTTTGGAAGGCCTTGGGGCATTAGCCAAATAAGATCAGAAATTGAGATGCCCAGTACCAAGGCATGAACAGTTCACCAGACCTACTAAGAGACAGGTTTAATTCCATTCCCATCGAGACAGGAAAACAGATATCAGCTTGACATTAGCTAACTCTTCTTAAAGAACATCCAAAATGGAAGATGAAAATAACATTAGTACTTTTTCCTTCATATATTTTGACAAATTGGACAGGGTCTCGCACGGGCTATATCTACAAGAGTGAAACAAAGCAGAGTGTTTTATAGTAATTCAGTATATTGAGTCCTTTTCCCAAAGTCAACCCTGGTAAAACAGATCATAATCTATATGAAAAGAAAGCTCTCCTTTTTATCACTTTAAGTTTTAGAGTCTGAAATAGAATCTTTGAACTCTCAATACTTCTGAAATTCATCACTGTGATACCTGCAGCTTGGGGTCTATTTTCAATTAACGATACTATTTCTATGGTAGGAACAGGAGAGGCCAGGGAAATGGCTCTGAGAGTCATGCTTTTTATGTGTGCAACAAAGATTTTAATAACACCGCACATTTCTTTTGTATGCTTCATGCTTCATAAAAGCTATTTCTCTGCCTATCTTACATATTTGTCACACACTAACTCCCGTTCATTCATTCAGCTAATACTTAATCTGTGCTGCCATATGCCAGGTTTAGGGTTAAGTACTGAATGTACTTGATGGAAGTGAAAGAGGAGAGTGAAAAAGTTGGCTTAAAGTTCAACATTCAGAAAACGAAGATCATGGCATCTGGTCCCATCACTTCATGGCAAATAGATGGGAAACAGTGGAAACAGTGGCTGACTTTATTTTGAGGGGCTCCAAAACCACTGCAGATGGTGACTGCAGCCATGAAAATTAAAAGACGCTTACTCCTTGGAAGGAAAGTTATCACCAACCTAGATAGCATATTAAAAAGCAGAAACATTACTTTGCCAACAAAGGTCTGTCTAGTAAAGGCTATGGTTTTTCCAGTGGTCATGTATGGATGTGAGAGTTGGACTGTGAAGAAAGCTGAGTGCCGAAGAATTGATGCTTTTGAACTGTGGTGTTGGAGAAAACTCTTGAGAGTCCCTTGGACTGCAAGGAGATCCAACCAGTCCATTCTAAAGGAAATCAGTCCTGGGTGTTCATTAGAAGGACTGATGCTGAAGCTGAAATTCCAATACTTTGGCCACCTCATGCAAAGAGTTGACTCATTGGAAAAGACTCTGATGCTGGGAGGGATTGAGGGCAGGAGGAGAAGGGGACGACAGAGGATGAGATGGCTGGATGGCATCACCGACTCGATGGACATGAGTTTGGGGGAACTCCAGGAGTTGGTGATGGACAGGGAAGCCTGGGGTGCTGCAATTAATGGAGTCACAAGAGTCGGACACGACTGAGTGACTGAACTGAACTGAACTGTATGTAAAGCCATGTGATCCAACAAGTCAGGGGGCAGCTGCAATTTAAAGTAAGTTCCAGGAATTGTAAGCAGTTAGTCCAAGATTTAATAACAAGTAAATGGTAAAATAGGGATGTGAAAGTAAAATTCATGATCAGCAAAGTAGTCATATACATCATACCTCCAACTACCCTCAGTCTGTGCAAATTATGTCAAATGTATGACTTTTTCCTTTCAGGAAAGCTTTTATATGTTCCTGGTTGGTGACCACTGCTACATGGTTTTATTTAATCACCATGTCCTGAAAATACACAGTATGTTCAATCCTTACTGATTATGATTGTTTTTAAGTTAAAAAAGAACCAATCTGCAGTTGCTAAGAGTAGGCAAATTTGCAGTGATCATTAGGAAACTGGGAAAAGGCTTCAATACCTACTATAGATTCAAAAAAGACTTCTTTACAGACTTATTGAACACTGAATATTGTTGCTGTTCAATTGCTAAGTTGTGTCCAACTCTTCGTAACCCCATGGACTGTAGCATGCCAGGCTTCTCTGTCCTTCACTGTCTCCCAGGGTTTACTCAAACTTATGTCCACTGAGTCAGTGATGCCATCCAAACATCTCATCATCACCTTCTCCTCCTGCTGTCAATCTTTCCCAGCATCAGGGTCTTTTCTAATGAGTTAGCTTTTTGCATCAAGTGGCCAAGTTATTGGAGCGTCAGCCTCAGTCCTTCCAATGAATAGTCAGAGTTTATTGGCATTAGGATTGACTGGTTTGACCTCCTTGCTGTCCAAGGGACTCTCAAGAGTCCAACACCACAGTTCAAAAGCATAAATTCTTTGATGCTCAGCTTTCTTTATGGTGCAGCTCTTACATCCATACATGACTACTGGAAAAACCATAGCTTTGACTATAATGACCTTTGTTGGCAAAGTAATGTCTCTGCTTTGTAATATGCTGTCTAGGTCATAGCTTTTCTTCAAGGAGCAAGTGTCTTTTAATTTCATGGCTGTAATGACCATCTACAGTGATTTTCGAGCCCAAGAAAATAAAGTCTGTCACTGTTTCCACTTTTTCTCCATCTATTTGCAATGAAGTGATGGGACTAGATGCTATGACCTTAGTTTTTTGCATGTTGAGTTTTAAGCCAGTTTTTTCACTATCTTCTTTCACCTTCATCAAGAGGCTCTTTAGTTCTCTTCACTTTCTGCCATTAGGGTGGTGTCATCTGCTTATCTGAGGTTATTGATATTTCTCCCGGCAATCTTGATTCCAGCTTGAGCTTCATCCAGTCCAGCATTTTGCATTATGTCCTCTGCATATAAGTTAAATAAGCAGGGTGTCAGCCTTGATGTACTCCTTTCCCAATTTTGAGCTAGCCCATTGTTCCATGTCCAATTCTAACTGTTGCTTCTTGACCTGCATACAGGCTTCTCAGGAGGCAGATAAGGTGGTCTGGTATTCCCATCTCTTGAAGAATTTTCCACAGTTTGTTTTGATCCACACAGTCAAAGGCTTTAGTGTAGTCAGTGAAGCAGAAGTAGGTGTTTTCTGGAATTCCCTTGCTTTTTCTAAGATCTAACTGATGTAGACAATTTGATCTCTAGTTCCTCTGCCTTTTCTAAATCCAGCTTGAAGTTCTTGGTTCAAGCACTATTGAAACCTAGCTTGAAGGATTTTGAATATTACCTTGCTAGCATGTGAAATAAGTGCAATTGTGTGGTAGTTTGAATATATTTTGGCAGTGCCCTTCTTTGGGTTTGGAATGAAAACTGGCCTTTTCCAGTCCTGTGGCCATTGCTGAGTTTTCCAAATTTGTTGCCATTTTGAATGCAGCACTTTAACAGCATCATTTTAAGGAGTTGAAATAGCTCAGCTGGAATTCGATCACTTCTACCAGCTTTGTTCCTAGTAATACTTCCCAAGGCCCACTTGACTTCACACTACAGGATGTCTGGCTCTAGATGAGTGATCACACCATCGTGATTATCTGGGTCATGAAGATCTGTTTGTATAGTCTTCTGTGTATTCTTGCCACCTCTTAATGTCTTCAGCTTCTGTTAGGTCCATACCATTTTTGTCCTTTATTGTACCTACACTTTGGCCACCTCATGCGAAGAGTTGACTCATTAGAAAAGACTGTGGTGGTGGGAGGGAATGGAAGCAGGAGGAGAAGGGACGACAGAGAATGAGATGGCTGGATGGCATCACCGACTCAATGGACATGAGTTTGGGTGAACTCCAGGAGTTGGTAATGAACAGGAAGGCCTGGTGTGCTGCGATTCGTGGGGTCACAAAGAGTCGGACATGACTGAGCAACTGAACTGAACTGAACTTGCATGAAATGTTCCCTTGGTGTCTCCATTTTTTTTAAGAGATCTTTAGTCTTTCCCATCCTATCATTTTCCTCTGTTTCTTTGCATTGTTCACTTAGGAAGGATTTCTTCTCTCTCCTTGCTATTCTCTAAGACTCTGCATTCAGTAGGGTATATCTTTCCTTTTTCCTTTGCCTTTCACTTCTCTTGTTTTCTCAGCTATTTGTAAAGCCTCCTCAGACAACTATCTTGCCTTCTTGCATTTCTTTTTCTTTGGAGTCGTTTTGGTCATCGCCTGTTGTACATTGTTACAAACCTCCATCCATATAAGCAAGAAATTTAGAGACTCTTTTCAGACGAAAATATTTTAGAAACTGAATTGAAGTACAGTCTTAGCTTATTCACCTGAGTGGATGCAGAATGATCCTCTGTGTTTTGTTGTTGTCAAGTCATGGATAGTTTTCTAGGTGTCCTCTACTCTAATAACAAAAAATAGGCATGCATACTAAAATTGTGTGTGTGTGCATATGTGTGTCTATGTGTGATCAACTGTATGCTTGTGTGTATGTGCTCAATTGTGTCCACCTGTTTGCAACCCCATAAACTATATCCTACCAGGGTCCTCCGTCCATGGAATTTTCAACTTATGTTCCAGAAACTACATTACACTTAGTGGAAAGAAAAGATAAATAATGCAGGGAGCCTACCTTCAGGAGGCTTTTGATTTAGTAGAGAAAACCATGTAATCCTGGACAAACAGGTGTTTTGCACATGCCAAGTTAGATGTCTGTATTGCAGAGCACACAAGAAGAGACTGGAATTGACTTGTGATATTTTTAATTACTTGTTTAATGTCTGCTTTTCTATCAGAAAGAAAACTCAATACGGGCTAGAACTGTGTCCATTTTATTCCCTCCTAAAATTTTTCATAGCTAGCACAATACTTGGTAAATAGCACTTATGAAAAGTGAAAGTAAAGTCACTCAGTCTTGTTCAACTCTTTGCAACCCTTTGCACTGTAGCCCACCAGACTGCTCCATCCATGGGATTTTCCAGGCAAGAATACTGGCGTGGGTTGCCAAGATCCAATAATGGATTTTGGGTTATCTTCTCCAGGGGATCTTCGCAACCTGGGGATCATACTCAGGTCTCCCACATTTATATTTCAAATTAATTTTGAAAGAATTTCAGGCAAAGTTGAATGGATAAATCAAATGAATATATTAAAACATTAATGTAAGGTCTCTCTCTCTATGGGAAGTTGGGGTAGGGGGGTGCATGGGAAAAGAGGTCAGGAAAGAGTCTATGAAAATAGTTAAGTGAGGATAATGGGAAGCCAGTCAGGACTGAAGGATCATTATGAGCAAATCTAGGAAGGTGTGAAAAGTCTCTGACCTTTTTGGGTAGTCCTAAACATGGGAATATTGATGTGTATATTTGGATCATGAATTTGGATGGCATTTTGTGCTAGGGAGTTTGGACTTTATCCTATAAGTGAACATGTGGAGCATTAACATGATAAAATTTGCTTCTTAGGAAGATCTATAGGCAATTGAAACCCATATAAAATACCTTTAATGTCCAGTCCCAAAGGAAGAATTGATAGCTACCTAAGAAATATTAATTTGAAATAGTTTTCCCCAACACTCCCTTGGTGTAGTCTAGCCCTAAACTGTTATATCACTTGGCTTCTATAGCAAGAGCAAATGGATCTTCTATTTTAGAGCCATCTGTATACACTGTGTTTACACTCAACTCTTCCATAAGGGGGACTGACTCCATAGATAGATTTGTCCATAGATGTTTACAGCAGACGTGGTCTTTAACATGTCTTTCAAGAACTCAGGTTCCTGTGTCTCAGTTAAAGTTATTTAGTATGAATCCGTAAGTGATTCAGGCACCATGAAAGCACTCTTGATTGTCACAGTTCCGGTTCCTTGAATCTTAAATTAGAAAAAGCTCAATCCCAAGGCTCTTCCCCTGTAAATCCTTCTCCCACTGAAGGGAAGTTCTCCTTAGCTGACACATCAGCCCTGTTAACTAATTCCTACACAGTTAAATGCAGCTTTCACTTTGAAGCTAGAATATGGGAAGTCCTCTACATGTGAACCATCATGTTGCAAGCTTTCAAAGATGTGATCATGGGTTCTGTCTACGTCAGGTGTGAGTGAAGCTGCAGCTCGCCCCTCCGTCTCCTGTTGCTGACGACCCTTCAGCTCTACCATCTCCCACCTCCTCTCCCTCCTCCAGTCAGTAACTCATCTTGCCTGTTCACTGGATGCCAGCCCGTGTGCCAACCATTGTACTGCCCTACTGCACTTTTCAAAGTATTATACTGTGAGACTAAACGTGTTTGCTTTACTTTTTGTGTTGGTTTTTTGTGTGTTATTTGTGTGAAAAGTCTTATAAACCTATACAGCACTATTAATATATAGTCGATTGTGTTAGCTGGGTACCGAGGCTAACTTTGTTGGACTTACGAACAAATTAGACTTATGAATGTGCTCTCAGAATAGAACTCATTCATATGTAGGGGAATTTCTGTGTATTTATTTCTACTAACTCAGTTCACCGCAGTTTGGGAATTTGCTCAATCTCCATCTCCAGCCCAGGTAATAATAGATGCTTCGAAATAACATGCCAGAAATTGACATACATTTTCTTGACCTGAATTTTGGGGTGCATATGTGTTTACTTGGTGGACTATCATAAGTGGATACTGGGAAAAATCCTGATTTTTTCATCATAAGATTACTCACTCCGTATACCCTCCATTGGTCCTTTACCTAGGGCAGGTAACATGAGCTCCATGTGAAATTAGTCACACCTGGGACTTGAAATTCTCTCTTTTTTTTTTTTTTTGAGAATGAATTCTCGTTCGCTCATTTTTGCTTTTTCATGTAGACTGGCTAGTTATATTTAAATATGGAAATTATGGGATTCTATGCTCACTTAAAAGGAAAAGATTGTATTCTCACACTTCAGTCCATTAGAACTTCCTTAATATAAGGAATCTAACGAAGTTATTTTAACTATCTGTCTGTATGTACTTAATAATTTGATCAGCAGATAATGAAATGTGTTCTACTCTCAGACAATTTGTTAGGCCACTGGGGTAGATGCCAGGCAAAGGTGAATCTGACCCAGTTCTTGACTCCAATCAAATCAAATTCTCCTAATAGTGGAGAAGAACATAGATGTGCATTATGGAAATTTAATGAGATTTGGCTGGTCCCCTATTGATAGGCATTTATAAATTATAGTATGTGATAATTATGCTACAATAGCAAGCAGCATTTCAAAAGGATGATATGTGCTGATCTAGAAAGTTCTTCATATATAATTAAACAAATAATAAAACACACATTCTGAGCAAGAGTATCCCCTTTGGAATTAAAAAGAGCCAGACAGATGGAAGATGGATTAGCAGATAAATATTTATGTATTTTTCTGGAAATAGGAGGGGGGAGTTGAGAAGAGGTCTTTTTATTTTTCACCTTTGTGTAATTTCAGTTTACTAAATAAATGTCCTTCTTTGTTTATGTGTTTATTGATTTTTAATATCAAAGGGATATCAGCACTATAAGGTTACAGCTGTTTATTTTTTTCATTTGTGCCTCTTTTAAATAAAAAGTGCCATGTTCCATAGAGTGTGGAGTAATTTATGAAGATTGCATGTAGTATGCAAAGAGCTCTCCCAGGGGCAAGTACAGCACTGTGCAGGTATAAGGAGTTAGAGGGGAGGAAGACAACAGCAAATATGATCGATCTTGGTCAGTCAATAAGATTGTCTTATTTTTAAGACTCTTCACCTTAGAAACATGCTCCTTGATACCTTGCCTTCTAACTACAAGAGTTTATCCTATCTGTTGTTGGATAGGCGAGTCAGACAGTTGCAGATAAGTCAGTGGGTGCTTTTTGGAAGTGCCAGTGCTTTCTGCGTTCTTGTTATCTTCACTCAGCACAGATAAGGTTTCAGTCATATCCCCATAGAAGGAACCTAACCCTCAGCGTGTACTTTGTGTCTCATCCATTTGAAACGTTAACTTTCTCTGTGATGTTTCTCTGTGTTGTTTCTAGAATAAGCTTTTTCTATATGGAAAGAATTATAGAAGTATTACAAAGAATTGAAAAAGTACATTTTTGTTTGTTTTTTTAACTTTCAAAAATTTCTAATTGAAATATAGTTGATTTATAATTGTTAATTTTTGCTGTACAACAAGGTGATTCAGTTATACATATATATTTTTTCATATTCTTTTCCTTATGGTTTATCACAAGATACTGGATATATTTCTCTGTGCTATATAGTAGGACCTTGTCTTTTATCTATCCTAATATAAGAAAAGTTATGACCAACCTAGATAGCATATTGAAAAGCAGAGACATTACTTTGCCGACTAAGATCCACCTAGTCAAGGCTATGGTTTTTCCTGTGGTCATGTATGGATGTGAGAGCTGGACTGTGAAGAAGGCTGAGCGCTGAAGAATTGATGCTTTTGAACTGTGGTGTTGGAGAAGACTCTTGAGAGTCCCTTGGACTACAAGGAGATCCAAGCAGTCCATTCTGAAGGAGATCAGCCCTGGGATTTCTTTGGAAGGAATGATGGTAAAGCTGAAGCTCCAGTACTGTGACCACCTCATGCGAAGAGTTGACTCATTGGAAAAAACTCTGATGCTTGGAGGGATTGGGGGCAGGAAGAGAAGGGGACGACAGAGGATGAGATGGCTGGATGGCATCACTGACTCGATGGACATGAGTCTGAGTGAACTCCGGGAGTTGGTGATGGACAGGGAGGCCTGAGTGCTGCGATTCATGGGGTCGCAAAGAGTTGGACACGACTGAGCGACTGAACTGAACTGAACTGAATATAATAGTTTATGTCTGTTACTCCAAACCTCCCACTCCATATTTTCTCTAGTACCCTCCCCCTGGCAACCAAAGGATTGTTTTAGTTTATTTTTATTTTATTTTAGTGTTTTAATTGCTGATAATCCCTCCCCCCAAATTCTCATTCTTTTTCCATATTCTTTCCCATTATGGTTTTTCACAGTATGTTAAATATAGTTCCCTCTGTTCTACAGTAGGACCTTGTTTATCCATCCTAATATAATAGTTTATATCTTGAATCAGAGAGATGAACTTGAGATATTTACTCAGCCATAATACAATTCATCGGAAACAGCGTCTTTCCTTTTTTTCCTAGACAAACAGCTGTTCCACTTTTGTTGTTACTCTGGAGCATTTTCCTTTTCTGTAAGACTGTTTCCCACAATAGAGAATTATATTTGTAACTAAAAGTGAAAGTGTTAGTTGCTCAGTCGTGTCTAACCCTTTGTAGCCCACCAGGCTCCTCTATGGGATTATCCTGGCAAGAATACTGGAGTGGGTTGCCATTTCCTTCTCCAAGGTATCTTACTGACTCAGGGATCGAACCCTGCTCTCTTGCATTGCAGCAGATTCTTCACCTCTGAGCCACCAGGAATATAAGTACTAATCTGTTACTGATAAATAAAATTGAGAAAGTACATGCAAATTACTCTTTCTCTAAGTATTATTAACTTTTATTAGTTTTCACAATTTTACATTTATTTGCTCACTTTGGCCTAATGACAGGAGTACACGTGTCTGACGTTTGTAACTATTACCCGTATAATTGGTTTATTCTGTTAAGGTCAGTTCAGTCGCTCAACTCTTTGCGACCCCATGGCCTGTAACACTCCAGGCTTCCCTGTCCATCACCAACTCCCAGAGCTTGCTCAAACTGATGTCCATTGAGTCAGTGATGCCATCTAACCGTCTCATCCTCTATCATCCCCTTCTCCTCCTGCTTTCAGTCTTTCTCAGGATCAGGGTCTATTCAAATGAGTCGGTTCTTTGTATCAGGTGGCCAAAGTATTGTTCTGTTAAAGTAAACTGTGATTACAGTGGCAGCATAAATATCCTAGCAGATATCACTGGGTGCTTGATCTTCTAACCTGTGCACAGAGAACCATAGTAATCTTGTCTTAGTAAATGTCTAGTCTTTTTCGCTCCATCCCCAAGTTATGGGTCAATCACAAGAACTGCCTAAAACTCATTTCCACTTACCCCGATGGTAAGGAAGGTAGAAAATAAGTAGTTGGAGACAGTGTTTGATTAGAAATTCAGAATACATGGTTCTGGATGTGATGTTTCCATCACCTACCACAAATTAGCTGGCAATTCCTCAAACTTGTATTTTCCTGATTGGAAAAATAAAACGTTGAAATGAAATACATTTTAAGGTCAGATGACTGATAGCGGCTATAGCACTTCCAGGATGGAAGTGTATTTCAGCTGTCCAAATAACTATACCACATTTAATATATTAATAGTATATATAAAACATAATTAAATAATAAACAAACTACTAGGAGTTGTAAGGAAATGTAGCCAAATAGCTCACTTTGTCATCTGCAAAAGACTTTCTAACTCCAAAGTATAATAATTCTGTGTTGTAAACTTCGGGTAATTTTTGCCATATCATTTATACTCTGTATTTGGGACTTAGATAGCTATATGCTGTGCTCAGGCGCTCAGTCGTGTCCGATTCTTTGCGAACCCATGGACTGCAGCCCGCCAGGCTCCTCTGTCCACAGAATTCTCCAGGCAAGAACACTGGAGTGAGTGTCATTTCCTCCTCCAGGGGATCTTCCTGACCCAGGGATCGAACCCACATCTCTTGCAGCTCCTACGTGGGCAGGCGAATATTTTTACCACTATGCCACACACATACGTATAGTATATTATGTTTATCATTATAAAGCACGTGTGGAGGAAAAGTAGCAAATTATTTGTAGACAAATCATAGGGATTCGCCCTGCAAAATTTCCTAGATATGTCAGTAAGTATGTAAGTAAATAAGGACGTGAGTTCTAACATAGAGTTAGAACCACACTTGTATCCGTGATCTGTTTGTTTGTTTGTTTTTGGCTCTGCTGCGTCTTCATTGCTACTCTTGGGCTTCTGTAGTCGTGGTGAAAGGGCTCTAAAGTATGGGCTCAGTAGTTGCAGTTCATGGACTTAGCTGCCCCATGGCATGTGGGATCTTCCCAGACCAGGGATTGAATCTTGTCCCCTTCACTGTTGGATGAATTCTTCACCCCTGGCCCACCAGTGAAGTCCTTTATATCCATAATTTGTACATCGTTATTTATCCAATATCAGTACAGGCTACTTCTCTCTGCATATGAAGGAATTAGGGACAATGGTCAGCTAGAAGACAGCAGGAAGATTAAAGATGGGAGAATGGCATTAAGGGCTGAAAGTTCAAATATTGGGTTGGCCAACATGTTCTTTTGATTTTTTTTTTTTCTGTAAGATGGGAAAATGTAAACAAAGTTTCTGGCCAACCCAGTGCATTTTTGTGTCAGCTTAAAGAAAATCACACAACATAAATGTGTGGTTTAATATAAAGTTTTATTCAGGGACCTTGCTGAGGACAGCTCAATAGCTCTGAGAGAACTTTTCCGAAAAGGCAGTGGAAAAACCATCTTCTATATTGATTTTTGGCTGGAAATACATGCACTCAAGCATACATCTCAGTAAGAGATTACTGCACAAAGTCATAAAGAACAGACTATGAATGTATGTATATATATGAATGTATATATGTATGAGTGTGTGTGTGTGTGTGTGTGTGTGTGTGTGTGTGTGTGTATACACGAATGTATATGAATGTTGCCCTGAACATCACAGGGATAGTTTGCTTCAAATAAAACTAATTCATATCTATACCTGAAAAAGAAAATGATGGTTTCTAGATCAAAACGTTACCATATTTAATCTTAGTTCTTTTTCAAGTCTCTGTTTATTTCTCTGGCTCGCTGATGTCTTTAGTGATATGCAGGATCCTTAGTTGCAGCACGTGGGGGTCTAGTTCCCTGACCAGTGATGGAACCCAGGCCTCCTGCATTGGGAGCACAAATTTTTGGCCACTGGACCACCAGGGAAGTCCCTTTATATTAGTTCTTGAAAAAAATATTTTTTTAAACTCCTCCCTGTACTCTCACGCAAGAATTTTTTATGCTCATCTTTCAGTAAGCTGCTTCTGTTGTTATTAACATACTCTCAATTCAACTCTTCCCAATCCTTTTTTTCCCTGAAGACTTACACTCTATCTGAGGTGAGACACTTTTGAATTTAACATTTTAAATACCAGAATTGTAATTTATATAATAAAGAGATATTTTTTTAAAAGCCCAATATAAATACTAGAAGAGTTTATATAAACTGCATGCTAAAAATCAAAAATGCTCCTCTTCCTTGAGGGACAGCAGGAATTCTGCTATTATTAGTCATACATCTTAGCTAAAGCATATGTGCATATCTACCTATAGGATACAATATTAGAAACATTTTTAGTGAATCAAAATTGAAGGTATGTTAAGTTTTAAATAAAAATCAAAATATAGTATTTTGCATTAATTTTAATAAGCAAAATACTTGTTGTTGGTTTGTTTGCTTAAAATACAATAGCAAATCCTGTAAACCATTAGATTGTTTTTATCAGTTTATCCATCCAATGTTTTATGTTTAATACAAAGTTTGAAAGACTTGAAATACTCCACTAAGCAAGCAAATTGTAATTACTCCTTCATAATTACCATGCAACTTTATTGCCATGCATTGTTATAATTATATTTTAAATTCCCCCCATTTATATGAGAGACCATAATGTCTTCTGGCATATTGCAATCTGTGACTTATAACTGCATCTCACTTCCACAAAGGCCTTTTCTCCATTTAGCCTCTATTTTAACTACTGTTAAAAGAGACTAAACAAAATTAATTGGCATCGTAATACTGCAGTAAGGAAATTGTAGATAATATATTTCTCAGCTACTGAAATCATTTCATTATTCAGAGGATTCATGCGTGGCCTCTGAGATCTATTCCTCCTTCCTTAAGGAGTCAGTAATCATCACATCTGCTGCTGCTAAGTCGCTTCAGTCGTGTCTGACTCTGTGTGACCCCATAGATGGCAGCCCACCAGGCTCCCCTGTCCCTGGGATTCTCCAGGCAAGAACACTGGAGTGGGTTGCCATTTCCTTCTCCAATGCATGAAAGTGAAAAGTGAAAGTGAAGTCACTGAGTCGTGTCTGACTCTTAGCAACCCCATGGACTGCAGCCCTCCAGGCTCCTCTGTCCATGGGATTTTCCAGGCAAGAGTACTGGAGTGGGGTGCCATTGCCTTCTCCACATCATCACATCAGTGCTTTTCAAACTTCAGTGTATACAGAAATCACCTTGGGATCTGGTGCAAACACAGATTTTAATTCAGTGTGTCTGGGAAAGGGCCCCTGACAGTGCATCTCTAACAGGCCCCCGTGCTCTGATACCATTGCTGCTGGTCCTTGGCCCACACTTTGAATAGCAGCACTGTCGAGCATCTTGTAAATCTGTGTACAAGGTGCTGTTAACAAGTTTCTCATACGCACATAGACTTCACTCAGACCTCTACTCGAATCACTTCCCACCGTCAAGCCTGGAAATCGTTACTGTTCAAAGACTTAACACAAACAGAAGCTGTTACCAAACTCAGTTTTGGCTGTTTGTTGCTATAAAGCCAATACTTGAGAAGCAAGTGTTCCTTTGAAAGGTAAGGTTAGTTTATTCAGCAAGCTGGCACCTGGGGAGAAGGCAGACTCATGTCCGAAAACCAGCTCCCGGGATTCAGCTCAACCATGAAAGTTTTCTGGTTTTGTTTTTTGATATTTATCCATGTATCTGTTTGGCTGCACCAGGTCATAGTTGTGGCATGCAGGGTCTTGCTTGCGGCTCACAAACTCCTGGTTGCAGCACGTGGGAGCTAGATCCTGACCAGGGATTGCACCTGGGCCCCCTCCATTAGGAGTTCAGGATCTTACCATTGGACCACCAGGGAAGTCCCATGAAAATTTTTTTAAGAAATTAAAAGCTAATCTCTGTTAATCATTTGGGGAAGGGGTCAAAGTCTTTGTTATCTTCCACTGTGCACAGGCGGTTTTCTGATTGGTTAGTGATGAGATAATAGGGTGGTATCCAGGAATTTTGTGCCTAGTCTGAAGTTACCATCCTCCACCTGCATGGGGGCCTTGGTTCCTACAGAAGAACTGGAGATATGTTTTCATCTATATTGCTTATGGTGGAACTAGGACCCTGCCCCAGGACGGATGTTCTGTTGTTTCTTGGCTATTCCTCCCTCGTCTTCATATCCCTCCCCACGTTCTCTGATTAGCAACTGTTTGGACCTGTCCTTTGGATTTCAGGGAAGGTCAAGGAGATGGTATGCAACCTATGTCCTACAAACAAGAGATAGGGGACAGGAAAAGGTTTTGTATCCAGTAGGGCCCCACACAGTCCCACTCAGTTTCAAAATGTCATTCAACCTGTGAAAAAATTTGCCAAGTAAGCCTTAGGTAATTACACTGTGAAATGACATGGCTTCCAGAAGAATATGACATTTGAACTACATCTTGAAGGTTGCTTCATAATTTGCCAGGCAAGTAGAGGAGCCAAGGTAGGGGGAGCCAGGAAAGGAAATTCCAGGCAGGAGAAAAAAGCGTTTATAGGTGAGGGATCTGTAAACCCCTGGGGGAAGGGAGGAGGCTGATGAAAGGTAAGATTAAGGACACAGATTCTCATCTTTTAGTTGAGGAGCTTGGATATTTATATTACAGGTGTTTAGAAATCACATGAGGACTAGAAGATTATATAAATCTGATTAATATAATTTACTAATGTTTTCTCTGCCACTCTCAATAAAATAGTCCCTTGGGAAACAGAATGACATGCTTACAATTCAAAGATAATATTATGGATATTCCATCTTATTTTAATGACACTTTTGAACATTTGTTTCTGGGGTTTTATTTCTTTAATTCATTTAGTAAATCATTGTAGCCCTATCTTCTTTTCCATAAAAATCTGCTTCAAATTACTGAAATGACAGCAGATGTTTCAGCTTAGCAATGTCAATAAATACAAGTAGGTCATTGTCAGCATCCACCGCCTAACACTCTATGAAGATTGTCGAATATCAAGGTGGCTAAGACTTCAAGACTCTAAGATACCGTAAAACATCATTTGCAAAGATATCTCTGTTAGGGCTTCCCTTGTAACTCAGTCGGTAAAGAATCTGCCTGCAATGCAGGAGACCTGGGTTCGACTCCTGGGTTGGGAAGATTCCCTGGAGAAGGAAATGGCAACCCACTCCAGCCAGTATTCTTGCCTGGAGAATCCCATGGACAGAGGAGCCTGGCAGGCTACAGTCCATGAGGTTGCAAAGAGTTGGACATGACTTAGTAACTAAACCACCACTGCCTCTGCTGAAAGCTAGGAAAGTCTCACTCTATGACTTTTTAAACTTCCCTTAGTGTTAAACTATTTTTTTGAAAGTTCTCTTTTCAATAATGGTAAACTTAAAGATAGGTTGAAAATCCAGAATCTTCTAGTCTGTCTACCTTTGGTCCTTGTCTAGCTAGATTACTGTTGTGTGTATGTTAATTACTCAGGGTCATCTGACTCTTTGCAACCCCATGGACGCATGGAGCCCAGCAGTCTCCTCTGTCCATGGGATTCTCCAGGCAAGAACACGCGAGTGGGTTGCTTCTCTAGGGGACCTTCCCCAGTGCAGTTCAGTTCAGTTCTGTCGCTCAGTCGTGTCCGACTCTTTGCGACCCCATGAATCGCAGCACGCCAGGCCTCTCTGTCCATCAGCAACTCCCGGAGTTCACTCAAACTCACGTCCATCGAGTCGGTGATGCCATCCAGCCATCTCATCCTGGGTCGTCCCCTTCTCCTCCTGCCCCCAACCCCCAGCCAGGAATCAAACCTGGGTCTCCGGCATTGCAGGCGAATTCTTTGCCTCTGTGCCACATGCACTTCCAAGTTATTGTGATCTGGTAGTGTATGTTTCAAGGATGCATCTGCAAAATTGTTTATGCTAGTGAGTAAAAGGAATCTCAAGGTTAATTGCGTATTCAGGGTTTTCTTTTCCTGCAGTGCTGCTCCCCAATACCTTACCTTCCAAAGTTTCACCAATAAAAGGGACTTTTAAATGTACACACACACACACACACACACACACACACACACACACACACATATATAAGCTTCCCTGGTAGATCAGTGGTAAAGAATCCACGTGGCAATGCAGGAGATGCAGGTTCAATCCCAGGTCAGGACGATCCCCTGGAGAAGGAAACAGTATCCTTACCTGGGAGATCCCATGGTCAGAGGATCCTGGCAGGCTCCAGGCCATGGGGTCGCAAAAGAGGCAGTCACGACTTAGTGACTAAGCAACAACACACACATATATAGTAGGAGAGGAAAATAATTTTGTCTCTGCCCCTTTGAGATCTTGACTGAGACAACCGCTATACTAACAGGCAACTTAACAAGAGAAAAATAGAAGTTTAATAATATGTATGCGTCCTCTATACATGGCAGATACTAAAAAACTGAGTATATCAGTCAGCAGTGCTGCATGGTAAAAGGCAAGGATACAGAGAAGAGCAAAGAATTAGTACCACATATGGGAGATCACAAACTGGGCAGCATCCCAGCCAGCAGAGAGGCAGGAGCTCCCAGGAGCTGCACCAAATGAAAACTGGAATGCATTCTAGCAAAAAGTGGATGGGTTCTGGACAAGTCACTTTCTTTAAAGGGAAGGCATCAGTCTACCGGAGAGGTGACTGAGTGTTGACTGAGTCATTTCTGATTGACTGGTTTCCGATTCCACTTCTCAGAGAGGCTGAAACTGTACTTAAGTCTGTTCAGTGGCAAGGGGTTTAGCATAAGTGACTCCATTTGGGGCTTGTTGTCTTGTTTTTAACACCATCATAATCAGAAGGGGTTGGGTCTTGTCTTCTTATTCTTCCTCTAAGGCAAGTGCACATTCTGCTGAAACTGATTATTTTTTCAACAATATTTGTTATATTCTTTGATGGTCTGCCAGTAGTTTTTTGAAGCCCAGTTAGTTAGAACAGCCGCCAACAGAGTTGAAACTAAAAGGGGGCCAAATATCTCTCCAGAAGCAAAAAGACTTCAAAAGATATGCATTACAAAGCACTACTGTGACTCACATAATCACTTATTTTAAAGGGGATTTGCTAATGTAAAATTGGTTTCTTATCTTCCCAGCCCCTAGTGAGCCTTTACTGTGCAAATTCGCTGATGGAGGACAAAAGAAGCGACAGAATCAAAGTAAATACACCCAGAATGGAAGGCCTTGGCCCAGGGAAGGAGAGGTGAGTCCTGACTGACCTTTGCTCAGAAACGTGGCCACAGACATCCCTCAGAAGGCTGGCAAGACAGACATGCGGGGCCATGAGGAAACCAGGTCCCACAGAAAACCAGATGGCTTCACAGGGGGCAAACGAGCAGACCTGTATCGATTCTATCAGAATATGGTTAGTTGAGAAGGAGAATAGGACTTCCAGACTGAGCCTAGTTCTGCACTGTCATTAAATCCTCTTTCAGCAAATGTGAAACCAATAGATATCAGTAGCTCCTGAAAGACCTAGCCACAGAGACTTGGTCCATTTGTGTCCGAGTTATAAAATAAGGGAATGATTACTTAAGAAAATACTTCCAGTGATATCAACAGTGAGAGTTACATATTAGTGTTTGAAGGAAAACAAAGTTGGATTTATTTCATTCTACCATTAAGCTGTTCTAGTTTTCTTTATACGTGTACTTGGAGCATGCCCAAATGCTCATACATGTGCTGATCTGTTTTTTATATGTACACATCAACATAAAATGTGACATTTTCTGCCAGTCAAGGAGAAAGAAAAGCTGGTACACACAGGGTTCTACTTTTTCACAACAAGGAGAAAAGCATTTAACAGTTAATTACCCATCTAGTCTCCTAACACAAAACAGGAGAAAAGCAAGCTTATGGCTCCAGTGCCACTTGGGGATGATTCCCTTTGGTTATTTTTGTTATAAGAAGACAAGGCAAATGTGTCTGGGCTTCTAAGAGGTCTTTTTATTCTTTGTGAAATAGAATGGAGTTGTTTGAATGCCTTGAATAAATGCCGTTTTATACCAAGCCCATCGTTTCAACAGAAGAGCTTTATTTAGTATTTCTATTCAAAGCGTCTACTTCATCCATTTAGGCGGCATCCTACTTGGTACAGCATTTTGCACTCTCAATCCTGAGATTACAGTTATAAGGAAAGAGAAGAGGCTGAGTTTTTTACTCAGCGAAACCTTTAGCCACTTTTGTTTCTGAAACTTTAGTCTGTTTTGACTATTTCCATGTAGATCTCAAAACCCCTGGTAAAGGAGATAGCTGTGCTCAGATACTATGTGATCTGTCATTCATTACCTTAAAAAGAGAATGGCCATGGAGCACCTGAAGCTAAAAGGTGGGGTTCAGTATTTTAATTTTAGAAAGACAGTCTATGCTGCGTCAAGACAGAAGAGGCGGGGTGTGACCGTTTGCTTTCCGTGGGTAGCCCCGCGGCTCCCAGAAGACAGCTGAACTATGACAGCATTTTTTCACTTTGGTCCCGTGTCAATCACCCATGGTCTCGAAGGACTCATTTGATCTTTCAAAATTTACTTGAGTCAAACGCTTGCTGATTAGAGATTTCTGGATCACAGACCATAACCCCAAAGCATCAATTCTTAACTAGATAACTTAGCACTGATGACTGGAATTACAGGTCCTGTATTGCATCCACTGAAGAGACGGCAGTTGTGGCAGGACTCCTCACTTGAGTCTACATTTCTTAGAAACCAAACCAATAAACGTAAAAGAACTATAAACTTAGAGAACCCTCTCTGCTACTTTGTACAGAATCCGGGGCTCTGGGCTTAGACATGACAGAGACCACATGTTATTGCCAGGTAACCATTGTGGGGTCAAGTTTAGGATCCAGAGCACTTGTAATTTAGATGTAAGTTTTAAAGGTATATCCCTAACATTCATTTTCTAAAGTTGTGTTTTAAGAGCTACAGGTCTTTTTGTTGAATGTGAGAACCAAGGGACCATCAGAAATATATCTGTGATGAATAGAAGCATATTCCAAGTATGTAGAGACATTCAGATGCAAGAAATCAGAAAAAAAAAAAATGGCATGAACTAAAAGTACACTTATCAGATATTTTGGTTTTGAGATAAGTGTTTTAATTTTTACACCATGACCATGGTCTTAGAAGTAGATACACCAAAAATATTGGATTACTTTGCCCACTATTATGTTAATATGTTTTCCTTGTATTTCCTGTTTGCATTGTACTTGCTAGAGTAAAATGCGTGTGTATGTAAGTATGGGGTGTAAGGTATGACGTCATACAAGTTAATCCTGTGTAAACAATATTTAATCATTTCTTAGGAAGCCATCCATTCTAATTATTGTATTTCAGTGTTTCTAAGACACACATTTTTGTTGTTGCTTTTCCATGTTTTAAACCTGCTGAAAGCTCTTATTATAGCTTATTATAGTATTACAAAGCAGTTTGCATTTGCTCCTCTTAGTCACCTGGGGGCACTTACCTACATTCTCTGCTTTAGGTCTTTGACCACATAGATTGTATCAATTGAAACTCTAACCAAAGCAAGGATGTGGGTGAGATTCTTGGGAGAGAATTTTTCTATTTGCTTCCTTCCCTCATCCAGATTGAGACGTGCATCTTCCCTTGAAGTCCATTTCTGGTGGGCAGTTTTGCTTCTCATTTGTCTTGTAGTCCTTGTAGTCTCCAGCTTTATAAGGAGGTCATTTGCGGTGTTTGTTTCTGCTTGTTTGTGTTATTGTGTAAAATAATGGTTGCCTTGGAATCCTCCTGCAAAGAGAGAGAACCCAGGGAGACGTGGGTTCAATCCTGGGTTGGGAAGACCCCCCTGGAGAAGGGAATGGATACCCACTCCAGTGTTCTTGCCAGGAGAAGTCCGTGGACAGAGGAGCAGAGTCAGACAGAACTGAACAACTAACATTAACACTGCTGCTGCTGCTGCTAAGTCACTTCAGTCGTGGTTGACTCTGTGCAACCCGATAGATGGCAGCCCACCAGGCTCCCCTGTCCCTGGGATTCTCCAGGCAAGAACACTGGAATGGATTGCCATTTCCTTTTCCAATGCATGAAAGTGAAAAGTGAAAGTGAAGTCGCTCGGTCGTGTCAGACTCTTAGCGACCCCATGGGCTATAGTCTTACCAGGCTCCTCCGTCCATGGGATTTTCCAGGCAAGAGTCCTGGAGTGGGGTGCCACTGCCTAGATAAAATTAAAAAATTATAATGTAGGTTCTGATGCTTCAGACCCTGAGATCATAGTGCAAATTGAGGCTGCTGTTTACTTGTCCTGTCTGTAAAGTCAGGTAAAAAATGACAGTATGAGAGGGATTTCTGAGCCAGTGCTTCAAACACAAAACCGGTGGATTGCAAGGAACTTCAAAGTACCTTAAACATGACAACTGATAGGCTAATTAAACTTTTCATTCATGATGTAAAGCTGTTTTATTCTGGGTGGCATTTTGGTAACGGTTATTTTAGCACAGTTTGATGAAATGCTAATACTGAACCCATCATACATGTTAATTAATGTAAATTAGCCAGGTTTTGAAATATAGGTACATGCTGGTGAACCTATTTTTGCATAAGTGAAAAACACTGAAATATTTGAAAGTTATTAACTAACCTCTCGAGTGACACCCCGAGCTGGAGCAGAAGGGTCAGGGGTGGGACTGTGAGCCTTCTCTTTCCAAGGGCTCAAGCGGTCTTAGCATTTTCTAGAAGTGACTTCATTTTATTCATCTGTGGCTGTGCTGCGTCTTTGCTGCTGCACGCGGGCTTTCTCTAGTTGCAGTGCGTGGGCTTCTTGTGGTGGCTGCTCTTGGTGCAGAGCACAGACTCCAGAGGGTGGGCTCAGGAGTGGTGGCGTGCAGTCTCAGTTGACCTGTAGCATGTGGGATCTTCCTGGACCAAGGGTTGAACCCCTGTCCCCTCCATTGGCAGGCAGACTCTAACTACTGGACCGAAAGGACCACCATCACAGATAGGTGATCAGTGATCTTTGATATGATTACTGTGATTGTTTTGGGGCGCCTTGAACTGTGCCCACATAAGACAGTGAGCTCAATCCATAAGTATGTGTGTTCACGCTGCTCCACTGACCAGCCATTCCCCTGTCTGTCCTCTCCCAGGGCCTCGCTGTTCCCTTAGACACAGCAACACTGAAATTAGGCCAATTAATGGCCTCTACATGTTCAGGCATCCCATGTCCCTCACTTTAAATCAAAAGCTGGAAAAAAAATTAAGCTTAATGAGGAAGGCATATTTAAAGCCCAGATAGGTGGAAAGTTAGACCTCTTGTGCCAAACAGTTAGCCAAGTAGTGACCACAAAGGAAAAATTCTCAAAGGAAATTATAGCGCTACTTCAGTGAACACATGGATGATGAAACACAAAAAGCAAACCGTCTTATTGCTCACACACAGGAAGTTTTAGTGGTCTGGATAGAAGACCAAGCCAGACACATCATTCCCTTAGGCCAATACCTAATCCAAGAGCCAGGCCCTAACTCTCCTCCACTCTAGGAAGACCGAGAGAGGTGAGGAAGCCGCAGAAGAGAAGTCTGAAGTAAGCATAGTCTCGTTCATGATGCTAGTTTAAAAAGAAAAAAAAGAAGCTGTCTCTCGCAAAGACAATTCATGAATATTGCTACCCTAAACAACAGATTTTCAGAGTAGACGCAACAGTCTGCTATTGGAAGAGGCTGCCATCTAGGACTTTTCATAGCTGGAGAAGAGAAGTCAGTTCCTGGCTTCAAAGGACAGGCTGACTCTCTTGTTAGGGCCTAAAGTAGCTGGTAACATGGAGTTGAAGCCAAAGTATCCAAGACTGGATACTACAGACATGATAGAGACATACAGACATATTCCCTCCTCTCTGGGAACCTAAAATCGCAAACTAGGAGATTCAAAGTAGAATCGAACATCATTTAGTGTTTCAGAAATAAAATCACTCACTGTAACTGGCTTCATACTTATAAACAGGTTAAGAAAAGCAAAGCCAAATAACAACAAAAACAAACAAACAAACAAAAAAAAACACAACAAAAACAGTAGTCACTAGAGTATCCACTCACATTTGTCTTGTTACTAACCATTAACTGTTCATTTTATTGACTGATTATCTTTCAGGGTAAGTAGCTGAGCAATTGATTTGTATGCATTGAAATCCCCGATTTCTCCCAAAAGTTGGAAAGCTCTACCTCATCACCTGTCTAGTGGATGTATCCATGTCCTTGGGTGCTGGATGGCTCAGAGGGAATAAAGTTAAGACAAGTAACTGAAGCTTTGGCGTGTTATTTAACAAATTTTCAGCCCTTCTGTAACGTACCCATTTAAAATAACAATTCTTCCTAAATTTTAAGGAATCATGTGGTCAACATCTGTGATATGCTCAGAATTGTTTGCTTTTGATCATAATTTACCGGGCATACTACTTGAGTGACTAAAGGGCCAAGCTCTGGCCCTCTCAAGCTGAGTGACGGCTCTGTTCCCTCATCAGTAGAAAGAGATTGGTTGACAGCACACCCTTGGTGAATGGGAGGATTAAATGAGGTGCTGAAGGTGCAGTAGTGGGCACAGTGTCTGGCAACATGTACTTACTCGAGTATTAGCTACTATTACAACTACCATCCTACCATCACACACACAGCTCAGGGCTGTTTAACCTGAAAGCCAACCTCACTATGCATTTCACATGACTTGGCTGTGTCAATCCTTAATTTCCAGTTTTATGCGACATCTCTTTATTTTCCAAATGTTATTATTGTTAATGATGTAACATGTTTGAAAGAAAATCTACTGTTCATATCACTTTCCAGCTGAATTTTTGACTTAAAAATATATCATAAAACAAGTAGAAATTAATTTTACTTTGACCAATATTGTTAAAATGTTTCATAAGATCATATTCACAATCATTATTTGCATTCACAAATTATTTAGCTCTGAAGTGTTACCTGGTTTTCAAATTTCTAGCCAATTTTCTCTTGAAGTTCATGTAATCCAAGAAGCCAACAGCTGGCAAGGGGATGGGACTTGGATGGAGAAGATGAAAGAAAAATGCAAAAGTAAAAAGAAAAGCATGAACCCTTGCTAGATACCAAGGGGAGACTGAGCTGCTGAGAACTGATGGATTATATGGTTGGTGTTTTTAAAGGGAAAGAGGATAAATTACTAACCAACCTATTCTGCCAAATAATGGCAGTTATGAATGTGTTTATGCCACCTCTGGTTATGAAGAGTACATGCTCAAGTACTTTCTAGTATCTTTCAAAACCATTATCTTCAAAAGAAGAAGCATTCTGATACCACAGTTGGCGACTTTCTGGACTTAACAAAGAATTAGGAGACTTCCCTGGTGGTCTAGTGGCTAAACCGTCAAGCTTCCAGTGCAGGGGGCCCAGGTTTGATCCCTGAGAACTAGATCCCATATGTCACAGCTAAGACCCAGTGCAGCCAAATACATAAATATTTAATTTGAAAAAACAAAGAATTAGGAAGCAGGAATTTTCTTGCATATTCTACAGGCTTCATAGTGCTAAATGTAAATAATCTTTATGTTTCTATACCCTAATCTATTTCAAGAGTGAGGTTACCAAATTCTTCTGTGTAAAGAATTTTTAGAGTCCTTATAAGTAGTGGTATTAACTTACACAATTTCTTTTTGTTTAGTGAAACACTCAGACTCATGGAACAACGGAGAAAGATACAATTTGTGGGCTCCAAATATGTATATTTATCCCATTTACTTGAATTTATTTGCTACCCAGCATCAGTATTCCCAGTGCTTTCATGATCATTTTTTTTAATATTTATTTTATCTGTTTGATTGCACTGGGTCTCAGCCACTTCATGTATGATCATTGATCTTCGTTGCAGCACGCAGGAATCTTGAACTGTGACATTTGAACTTTTCGCTGCAGCGCATGGGATCTCACTCCCTGAAAAGGGATCAAACCCAGACTGCCTGTACTGGGAGCACTGAATCTAAGTAACTGGACCACCAGGGAAGCCCCCTTTCTTAGTCATTTGAATATATGCAGAACAACAAAGCGTCTGAGCCACCAAATATGCGCTCCCAGCGGAGGCTGAACACGTGACACTTGGCCTTCTTGTTTTAGTTCTCATACTATTAAATAGTGTCCTTATCTAGGGCCACATTTTTTTTTAACTTTTAAGTTTGTATTGGGGTATAGCCAATTAACAATGTTGTGATAGTTTCAGATGGACAGCAAAAGGTCTCAGCCATACATACACATGTATCAATTCTCCCCCAAACTCCCCTCCCATCCAGGCTAGCAAATAACATTGAATGGAGTTCCATGTGCTATACAGTGGGTCCTTGTTGGTTATCAATTTTAAATATAGCAGTGTGTATATATTCATTCGAAACTCCCTAACTATCCCTTCCCTCCCTCATCCTTCCCCCCAAAATCACAAGTTTGTTCTCTAAGTCTGTGAGTCTGTCTCTGTTTAGTAAGTTCATTTGAATATATTTTTTAGATTCCACATATAAGGGATGGCATATGATATTTCTCCTTCTCTGACTTGCTCCACTTGGTATGGTAACCTCTAAGTCCACCCATGTTGCTGCAAATGGCATTATTTCATTCTGTTTAATGACTGAGTAACATTCCATTGTATATATGTACCGTATCTTCTTTATCCCTTCCTCTGCCAATGGACATTTAGGTTGCTTCTCCGTCTTGGCTAATGTTGACAGTGCTGCAGTGAACATCGGGGTACATGTATCCTTTCAGATCATGCTTTTCTCCTGAAATATACTCAGAAGTGAGATTGCAGGGTCATCTAGTAGCTCTATTTTTGGTTTTTTAGGGAAACTTCATACTGTTTTCCATAGTGACTGTACCAATTGACATTCCCACCAACAATGTAGAAGGGTTTCCTTCTCCCCACACCCTCTCTAGCATTTATTGTTTGGGGGCTTTTTGATGATGGCCATTTTGACTGGTGTGAAGTGATATCTCACTGTAGTTTTGACGTGCATTTCTCTAATAATTAGAAATGTTGATCTTTTCATGTGTCTCTTTCCCATCGGTGTGTCTTCTATGGAGAAATGTTTATTCGGGTCTTCTCCCCGTTTTTTGAGTGGGTTGTTTGTTTTGATGCTATTGAGCATCATGAGCTGTTTGTAAATTTTGGAGACTAATGTCTGTCTGTCATATTATTGGCAAATATTTTCTCCCAATCTGTTGGTTGTCTTTTTGTTTTATTTATTGTTTATTTTGCACTGCAACAGCTTTTGTATTTATTTATTTTAATTGGAGGCTATTTACATTACAGTGTTGTAGTGGTTTTTGCCATATAGTGACATGAATCAGCCATGGGTGTACTTGTGTTCCCCATCCTGAACCCCTCTCCCACCTCCCTCCCCATCCCATCCCTCAGGGTTGTCCCAGTGCACTGTCTTTGAATGCCCTGTTTCATGCATTGAACTTGGACTGGTGATCTATTTCACATACAGTAACATACATGGGAAAATTAACTGCTACCAGTGTATGAGTCAACTGTCTTTATTTGAAGAGCTGTGTTACAGTCTATCATCAATTTTTATGGATTTAAAGACATTAGTTCTTACTCTGGAGAAGGCAATGGCAGCCCACTCCAGTACTCTTGCCTGGAAAATCCCATGAATGGAGGAGCCTGGTAGGCTGCAGTCCATGGGGTTGTGAAGAGTTGGACACAACTGAGCGACTTCACTTTCACTTTTCACTTTCCTGCATTGGAGAAGGACATGGCACCCCACTCCAGTGTTCTTGCCTGGAGAATCCCAGGGACGGCGCAGCCTGGTGGGCTGCCATCTATGGGGTCGCACAGGGTCGGACACGACTAAAGCGACTTAGCAGCAGCAGCAGCAGCAGCAGCAGTTCTTACCCTACTCAACAAATATGTATAAAACTTTCTAAGGAATTTGGGGAAAGTTCCGATCCTATGTTCATTAATTTATTGAGTCTATGAGTGACTAGTAGACTTGGAATTATTTGATAAAGATCCTTAAACATTTGACCCAATGTAGAGATTCACATTCTTGCTATCTTCCCTAGCAAGAAAAATCTGATACATTGAATTATTTCTACTATCATTTGTATCATTATTATCTACTCACCTATTTGCATATGATAAGAAGGGCATGTTATTCTGTAGGAACCAAATTCAGTCACATTCATATGGCCAGTGTTGATGCTGAAGGGCACATAGATGTCTGTGGAAGTAACAGCAAACATGCTCCATAAAATCTGGAGAAAAGAGGCAATCCTTCTAGCCACCATTCATAGGGAGCCCTCACAACAGAACATTTTGTTGAGTTTCTTGAAAGCATTTGGTTGTCACTAGGCATCACCAATGTTACTGTAAAGCACATGCCTGGAGACTTTCCTAGCAGTGAGGAAGACAAGGCAGAACTCACATACGTGCCCCCCGGCCTTTAGTTGGATCCTTTATGACCAGTGCATCCTGCTTAGAAACTATTCCAGTCCTTCATATTAACTCACTATTGATCAGAGGCGTGTTAGTACACCTTTTGTTACCTGAATGTTATTGGGCAGAGATGTTTCAGTATTTGCTTACATAACATCATTGGCCACAGGTGTTGCTTTCTTTAAAAATTCCCTGGTCAATGATGTGTTAAGTATAAGAAGAACCTGACAACAGGCCCGGGAGTTCACCATTTCTGTTAGCTTTCAAGCCATATTGACTGCCATTTTATTTCGCAATACTGAACATCAGAAAATTTGTTTCAGATATTGAATTGAAGTCCTGCCCCATTGAGCTATTAGAAGTAATATGTTGAAGAGAAACTGAAGTACAGTTACCTATGAAATAGTATATCCAAAGAATTATTTGAAAAACTTAGTCATAATTTCATGTAAATTTCAGGTTATATTCAGCTGTATTCTATGAAAGTAGAAACATCAGCTATATAATTCACTATTGTTTCCGTTGGCTATATCACAGTGCACGACAGTTACTTGTCCAATTCTTTTCTTTAATGAGACCTTGGGGGAATAGTTAAGATGTATCTGTCAACATACCTAGGTTCTGCAAATAGTCCTTTTAACTTTGAAGTAAAGAGAATTTTTACATCTGTGATCTTGAAAAGAGAAATTGTCTGTTAGGAGACATGACAGCGCTTGGAGTTAAGTGTGATAACCAGCCCACCAGATGTAGTGTTTTTTGTTTTGTTTTGTTTTGTTTTTTGTTTTGTTTTGCATTTCATGTGTTCTGCCTGCAATTTGGAGAGCAGACTCAAGGTGAACGGCCCTTCTAACCTCAAAAGAGTTCTTCCCATTGGCACACGAACTTGAATTGTCAGTCACTCAGCGTGGAAGTTTTCTTAGTTAAGTGTCCTTATTTTAAAGCTGCCAGGTCTAATATTTACTAACCTATGATCACTAAAGGTAAAAGGCAAACCTTGTAAATTCCTGTGATAGTGTAAGTTTGGATAAAATATGATTGCTGACGAGCTCTAGTCCTCTGCCTTCTCTCTACTCCCAAGCAAGAAGCTAGAAAAACTCACTTGTATTCTTGGGGAGGAGGAGTGGGGGAATTAGGAGGGGCTCAAGGCTGAGAAGATTGCATCAAGCATTTACAAGGAGAAAGGCTGATGGTTGATCACCATGTCTCCTGTGGACCCTTGATGCAGTCCCCGTGGATAAGGGCAGCTATGTGGGGTACCAGTCAACTGGGGGACTTCTTGAATGGTTGGCACTGTCTTGGCAGCTCACTGGTCACAAGATGCAGAGTGGTTCCCATCAATATTTTTTTTTAATTTATTTTACTTTTGTCTGTGCTGGGCTTTCATTGTTGTGCAGGCTTTGTCTAGTGTGGAGACCAGGATCTACTGTAATTGCAGTTCATGGGCTTCTAATTGCTGCGGCTTCTCTTGTTGCAGACATGGGTTTTAGGGCTTGTGGACTCAGTAGTTGTGAAGCATGGGCCTGCAGCATGTGGAATCTTCCCAGACCAGGGATCGAACTCATGCCCGATGCTTTGGCAGGCAGATTCTTAACCACTGGACCACCAGGGAAGTCCCCTATCAATATGTAAGCTGAAGCTTGCAACTTCCATGTGACATCAAGCCATATCTGGGATCTGGAAGGATACAGATCATCTAGCTAGATACCCGAGACTTCCACCTGTCTAGCTGCACGGGCTCGCTCTGGAAGCAACCTCAACATCTTATACTTTTTACCTGATTTACCTGTGTAGGGTTTAATAGTATGTACGCTGCAACACTGACTCTAAAACAACAATCAATTAAAGACGAAATACTATTTTAAATACCACTAAAAAAGAGGAGAAACTTGCCAAACTCTCGAATGCTATCAAGTATCCTGTTAGCCTCGATTTCACAGATGTTAAAAAGTAAAGCAAAACCATGTCCTGAAATCTATGAAGATCAGTCATTTAGACGGAGATGAAAACAGAAACACTTACATAAAATATGGCAATGTTCTCTCATCTCTTTTTTTTTTTTTTAATTTTAGTTTTTTATTTTTTAAATTTTAAAATCTTTAATTCTTACATGCATTCCCAAACTTGAACCCCCCTCCCACCTCCCTCCCCATAACAACTTTCTGGGTCATCCCCATGCACCAGCCCCAAGCATGCTGCATCCTGCGTCAGACATAGACTGGCGATTCAATTCACATGATAGTATACATGTTAGAATGTCATTCTCCCAAATCATCCCACCCTCTCCCTCTCCCTCTGAGTCCAAAAGTCCGTTATACACATCTGTGTCTCTTTCCCTGTCTTGCATACAGGGTCGTCATTGCCATCTTCCTAAATTCCATATATATGTGTTAGTATACTGTATTGGTGTTTTTCTTTCTGGCTTACTTCACTCTGTATATAATTATCAATCAAGGCTCCATTTAAATTTGTTTTTAATGACAAACTCAGACTGGATTTCCCCAGACTTTGAGACCTTTAGCTACCTGATGCTGTGCAGGTGGCGCTGGTGGTAAAGAATCTGCCTGCCAGTGCAGGAGACAGTAGAGACGCAGGTTCGATCCCTGGGTCAGGAAGAGCCCCTGGAGGAGGACATGGCCACCCACTCCAGTAGTCTTGCCTGGAGAACCCCATGGACAGGGGAGTCTGGCAGGCTATAGTCCATGGGGTCACAAAGAGTCAGAAACGACAGAAGTGACTTAGGGTGCACCCACGCACGTAATGCTGAGACCTTTTATCCTGCTTCCCTTTCAACAATGCTTTTTGTGTGTGTGCAGTCATAGATTTTTGCAGTCTTTATTCTGTCTGCCTCTTTTTTATCTTGTCCTTTTCTGTTGCTGGATAGGGGACAACATCTCTGTCTGATATGAATGTTATAGCAAAAGCGGGAAAGAAGAAATATCGTGATGGCAAAGTGCATAAGCAGCAGCATAACTCCCCATGATGGTCCCTTTTTGAACACAAGGAGGCAGAGCTTCTCTATTCTATATATATATATATTTTTTTTATTTTTATTGTTTTCTTGTAAGGTGATACGTCTCCTGGATTTCATTTAATTGATTCCTGACACACCTCTGGAGATTTCAAGATGACTTTTAACAGTCTTCTATTCTCTGCTTTCAGGGTCAGGCACCTGGATGAGGAAGGGCCTCAGGTCCCTGTTGGATTCCCGCTGATATTATGGTTCAAGTGCACTAGCTGCCCTGTTGCATCAGGAAGCTCTCTCAGTGACCCCAATAATCACTTTTCTTCTTATCACTGCTAATCAATCAAGGGCTGAGATACTGTCTTTAGAAGTTTGATTGAGCTCACTTGAATTTTTTTCTAAGGAAACCTTACTGGTAAAATAAAAATTCAAAATACCCCAGTTCCATTTTCAGATCCACGCTTGGGACTTCCCTGGCATTCTAGTGGTTGGAGGTCTGCACTTCTGCTGCAGCGGGCACAGGTTCGATCCCTGGTGTGGAGACAAGATCCTGCATGTGGTGTGGGAGAGTAAGACCCAAATACAAGCTTAACTGAAGTCCAAATTCAAAATTTTCAAGGCATATATTCATTTACTAATTCATTGAACAAACATCTGATGAGTCTGTTATGTTCCAATAACTGGCCTGGGAAGAGGAGATACCACGATGGAATCAGCCAGGAGCCCATTTAGGAGAGGCACACGAACGGCACGTGTGGTCACGTTCACTCCCGTCCTGCATCATGGGGGCGGAGCAAAGGCAGGGTTAATGCTTCGTGGAGGCAAATGGCTCTCAGAGGCCATGACATTTAGTCTGAGGCTGGAGAAGGGAAAGCCCATATTCCCTCAGTGCTGCACAGAGTTTCCACAAAGGCCCAGAGGTCACACCACAGGACAGGGTGGGTGTCCATCTGAGTTGTTGAATGGTGGGGTCTGGACTCACAGGGGAAGGTGGGGGAGGTCAGAGGTATATACACATTTGATCCTGAAGGGCTCTGTAATCCGTGAGTTATCTCTTAGGTGGCACCATGCTGGTTGGATCTGCCCGTTGTAAGAACAAATTTCACAGCACAGTGTTATGACTGGTGGATTGAAAGGAAGGTGGAAGCAGAAGCTGAAGAGAATATTTTTTATGAAAGGATAGTAGTAAACACCCACATAAGAAATGATAACTTTAGAAGATACTGACGATACATATACTTACTAATCAATCTTGGCAATGATTGTCTGGAACTCAGTTTAGATACTTGATTTTGAGACCAAGATTTTGGGCTTCACTGATAAACAGTAGTTGGGATCAGAAGGAGAGAGAAGGAGGGAAGCCCTAGTCCTGAGTACTGACGTATCAAAGGCAGATGGGATGAGTAACACCAAAGAAGACAAAAGCGCTATGAGTGATCAGAAGGAAATTGGGGGAGAGGCTCACAGTGCTTTGAGGGCCCAGGAGTTACGAAGATTAGAGAGTGTATTGTGAGCCAGTTCACAGGTTGGTTGGCCTCTTTCACGGGACAGTTTCTAGGATTTCTGTCCCATCCAGGACCATGCAGTATTGGCTCCCATCTGTAGGTTTGGACATTTTCCTGTCTCCCATCTCGTTTATTCCTCATCTTCTCTTTAGAGGGACTTCCCTGGTGACTCAGAGAGTAAAGAATCTCCCTGCAATGTGGGAAACCAGGGTTTGATCCCTGGTTGGGAAGATCCCCTAGAGAAGGGAATGGCAACCCACTCCAGTATTCTTGCCTGGGAAATTCAATGGACAGAGGAACCTGGTGGCCTGCAGTCTATGGGGTTGCAAGAGTCGGACACGACTTAGCAACTAAGCAACGAATATAAATTTTAAGTTGTTTTATTTCGTTTATTGAATTCTTATGATAACCAGCTAACAGTTGCAAATAGGGTTTAAATTAGTTGTGAGAATTAAACTCTAAAAATGATACCCAGAAAACCAAGTTACCCTTTTCTTCATTGGCTTCCTGAACTTATCTTGTGCTAATTCAGTGCACAATAGTAAGTAAAATATATGATGACATTTACTACTTATTATTTATTTGTTAAATAATTTATTATTTACTTATTAAATAATTAATTTTTATTAAAGGTTGCCTATTTATTAAAGGTTGCCTTAAATCCGATCTTAGAAAGTTGGAGATTTTTGTAATTATTCATTTGTAACTAACCCAGTTACTTCCCTAGTACTTCCCTAGTGAGTACATTTTAAGCAGTATTTCCATAATTATCACCTCTTCATTTAAAATGATGAATGTCAAATATCTAGCTCCCAAGTCAAACTGACATGTCTCAATGTATCCACTATATTTATTGGAAATAATGTTGATATCCTATGTTGACCAAACAAGATGTAGAACCTAAAAGTTGAAAATCATGTGTTATTCACTGGACAAAACTGAGGACTTAAGCCTGGGACACAGCATCTCAGATCATTCTAAGAGACTGCTTCCAAAGAGGAGCCAGGATATACAGAGAGTTTTGCAACAAAGATCAGGTAGTCAGAACATCCAAAGATCACTTTTTTTTTTTTTTTTAATTTTTTAATTTTAGTTTTTTATTTTTTAAATTTTAAAATCTTTAATTCTTACATGCATTCCCAAACATGAACCCCCCTCCCACCTCCCTCCCCATAACAACTTTCTGGGTCATCCCCATGCACCAGCCCCAAGCATGCTGCATCCTGCGTCAGACATAGACTGGCGATTCAATTCACATGATAGTATACATGTTAGAATGTCATTCTCCCAAACCATCCCACCCTCTCCCTCTCCCTCTGAGTCCAAAAGTCCGTTATACACATCTGTGTCTCTTTCCCTGTCTTGCATACAGGGTCGTCATTGCCATCTTCCTAAATTCCATATATATGTGTTAGTATACTGTATTGGTGTTTTTCTTTCTGGCTGACTTCACTCTGTATAATCGGCTCCAGTTTCATCCATCTCATCAGAACTGATTCAAATGAATTCTTTTTAACGGCTGAGTAATACTCCATTGTGTATATGTACCACAGCTTTCTTATCCATTCATCTGCTGATGGACATCTAGGTTGTTTCCATGTCCTGGCTATGATAAACAGTGCTGCAATGAACATTGGGGTACATGTGTCTCTTTCAATTCTGGTTTCCTCGGTGTGTATGCCCAGAAGTGGGATTGCTGGGTCATAAGGTAGTTCTATTTGCAATTTTTTAAGGAATCTCCACACCGTTCTCCATAGTGGCTGTACTAGTTTGCATTCCCACCAACAGTGTAGGAGGGTTCCCTTTTCTCCACACCCTCTCCAGCATTTATTGCTTGCAGATTTTTGGATTGCAGCCATTTTGACTGGTGTGAAGTGGTACCTCATTGTGGTTTTGATTTGCATTTCTCTAATAATGAGTGATGTTGAGCATCTTTTCATGTGTTTGTTAGCCATCCGTATGTCTTCTTTGGAGAAATGTCTATTTAGTTCTTCGGCCCATTTTTTGATTGGGTCGTTTATTTTCTGGAATTGAGCTGCATAAGTTGCTTGTATATTTTTGAGATTAGTTGTTTGTCAATTGCTTCATTTGCTATTATTTTCTCCCATTCAGAAGGCTGTCTTTTCACCTTGCTTATAGTTTCCTTTGTTGTGCAGAAGCTTTTAATTTTAATTAGATCCCATTTGTTTATTTTTGCTTTTATTTCCAGAATTCTGGGAGGTGGATCATAGAGGATCCTGCTGTGATTTATGTCTGAGAGTGTTTTGCCTATGTTCTCCTCTAGGAGTTTTATAGTTTCTGATCTTACATTTAGATCTTTAATCCATTTTGAGTTTATTTTTGTGTGCGGTGTTAGAAAGTGATCTAGTTTCATTCTTTTACAAGTGGTTGACCAGTTTTCCCAGCACCACTTGTTAAAGAGATTGTCTTTACTCCATTGTATATTCTTGCCTCCTTTGTCAAAGATAAGGTGTCCATATGTGTGTGGATTTATCTCTGGGCTTTCTATTTTGTTCCATTGATCTATATGTCTGTCTTTGTGCCAGTACCATACTGTCTTGATGACTGTGGCTTTGTAGTAGAGCCTGAAGTCAGGCAAGTTGATTCCTCCAGTTCCATTCTTCTTTCTCAAGATTGCTTTGGCTATTCGAGGTTTTTTGTATTTCCATACAAATCTTGAAATTATTTGTTCTAGTTCTGTGAAAAATGTGGCTGGTAGCTTGATAGGGATTGCATTGAATTTGTAAATTGCTTTGGGTAGTATACTCATTTTCACTATATTGATTCTTCCAATCCATGAACATGGTATATTTCTCCATCTATTAGTGTCCTCTTTGATTTCTTTCATCAGTGTTTTATAGTTTTCTATATATAGGTCTTTAGTTTCTTTAGGTAGATATATTCCTAAGTATTTTATTCTTTTCGTTGCAATGGTGAATGGAATTGTTTCCTTAATTTCTTTTTCTACTTTCTCATTATTCGTGTATAGGAATGCAAGGGATTTCTGTGTGTTGATTTTATATCCTGCAACTTTACTATATTCATTGATTAGCTCTAGTAATTTTCTGGTGGAGTCTTTTGATTAAGAAAACAAGGCAGCCCAACGTAAGGAACTTAGAGCTTTCCTCTGTATGCGGCATGCCCTGCCGTGCTTCCGTTGTGTCCAACTCTTTGTGACCCCATAGACTGTAACCCACCAGGCTCTTCTGTCCATGGGAGTTTTCCCAGCAAGAATACTGAAGTGGGTTGCCATACCCTCCTCCAGGGGATCTTTCTGACCCAGGAATCGAACCGGTGTCTCCTGCGTCTCCTACACTGCAGGCAGATTCTTTACTGCTGAGCCACTGTGGAAGCCCCCTTCCTCTATATGGGAAGATGAAAACTCCAGGGCTCATTGAAATCACCCCATTGATATGCACCTCAGCTGTCTATGGCCAGCATCCTGTGCTTTCTTATCCCGAGTCTCCTCAAGGTGTACATTTGCGGGTGGCCACAGTGGCTGATGATTTGATGATGAGCATCTGGTTTCATCCTGAGTTCCCACAGGAGTCACCAGGACAGCTGTAATGTGATGGCTTGACGGTTGCAACATCTTTGTTTACTGATATGGCAGCAACATTTTTTTTTTCATTGACATCTAATTGACTCCTGTAAACTTCATTTTAAAGTTTCTATTTAGTTCTTACAGACTCTGTCTGGAAAGTCTAGAAATAACCCTATTATGACTGAAATACTAAGCCAAAACTCAGCTGCTACTGGAAAATGACCCCCCCAAAAAAAACTCCCTTTCTTTCTGAAGTAAATCATAAATGCTTTAATCCACAAATAATGTGAACTTAAAATATGGAAAATATCTGTGAATTTAATAAAAATCCTTTTCAAAAGAGAACGACAGAATTTAAACATCACTTTTCTACTTACGTGGTGTGACATTTTCGTTTTGTTCCAAGTTATTTTACCTTTATTGTGACTCTGGAGTTTGTAAACATACCATAAAATTTGGTAATTACATAATGACAATTTCATGGTTCTAGTTCAGTATAAAGGTGGCTAGACAGAGCAGCAAAATTGATTTTCTTTTTTACCTTGTGCAAAGGAACAAAGGAAATGGAATGCAAAATCTGCGTTAAGACCATGTTAGAATTATAACTCAACAATCTGTTACACATGAAATGAAAACCAGGTGCAGCCTGTGTTAGCTATTGTGCTGTGACAGTCAGCCAGTGGGTTATGCTCAAACACCCCTTTGTTTAACCCATGTCTTGCCCTGTAACCCAGTGCTCCCAATGCTGATCTCTGGTGGTGTCCTCTTGCCAAAGATCCTCAGGGGCAGGACTGACCCCAGACAAAATTATGAAGCAGATGAAGCTTGGGTTCATCCATGCCTTAGTTTCTCTCCACCTCCCTGTCCCCCAGGGTCTACCCTAGTCACCCATCACTCGGGATTTTTCCTCTGTTTTTGGGGGCGTTCATGCTATTTCTTGTTGTCCAGTCTCTCATTTTAAGCAATATTTATTTATTTGGCAACATCAGGGATTAGTTGTCCATAGTATGTGAAATCTTCACTGTATCAAGCAGGCTTAGTAGTTGGGGCTTGAGGGCTTTTTGCTCCATAGCACGTGAGGTCTTAGTTTCCCAAAGCAGGGCCTGAGCAGCCCCCTGCATGGCACGGTGGACTCTTCCCCACCGGACCACCAGGGATGTCTCCCAGGCCCTCTTTGTATCATTTTTCTACCTGCAAAATGATCAGTGATTACCCAATAGGAGCCAAGCAATTCAGACCTTCCTCCTTTCCTTCCAAACGTTATTTTGACTGTTCTCACCAATGTTCTACTCTCAGTGGACTATCCACCTTGCCCTTTTTATTCACGAGAAGTTTTCCGTGATAACTCTTCTGCCTGAGCTGGCCTCCACCTCTTATCTCCATCTATGGAGATCGTAACCATCTTCAAGGTTCCGCTCAACTCTGCTTCCTCCAGGTGTCTTCCTGGAGCACCCTGGCCCTGTCCACTCTACACGTTATCCATACTCTCACGGGATGCTTACCATGTGTTGCTTTGTGTCAGAATCATATTTACACATGTGTCTTGTGTCTAGGCATGGTGCAAGGCACTTCATAAATGTAATACCTTTCGCATTTTACAACCATCGTATGACATAGGTGTTGCCATCCCATATACCAGTTAAGGAAACTGAGGCGCAAATAAATGAAATAACTTGCCCAATGTCCCAGTGCCAGAAAGCAACAGAGCTAAGACTTGAACCCAGGTCCAAAACATGTATCCTTTCCACTGAATCATAGGGCTTTCTATTTAATTCTTTCCATCTTCTAAAAGATGAATGGGGATTTAAGATGGAGGAAAAGGCCAACGTAAACTTTCTGATTATCAAATACTATCCAACAAAAGCATAGAATTTTGTGATAATTACCATATTCTTTACTAGACCTGACTGGTTAACTATAATCCATGAAGAATTCAAGTCAACTGTGAGAGACAAAAAAAAAAACCTTACTGAACATTGTCAAAACAAATATACATGGCATAAAAAGAGACCATTGATGACAGTTTACAAGTCAAGAAAGGCTGGGGAGCATTGGTCTTTGAGCACTACAGTTCAAGGAAAAGGAGTAAATACACTTGGCTACCTACAAGTTTCCTGGGATTTAAACAATTTGGTCTGAAAATACAATGATCATCTAAAGTTCCTATTAACTAACGCTATCTTTACTGAGTACACAGCCTGTTTTGTTTTTGTTTTTTTTTTTTCTTTCATTCTGTCTTTTGTCTGACATCCTGGATAAGTTACAGGAGAGAAGCTTAGGGTTTCTCAGCTGGAAATCTCATCTGAGACGGATCATCTCAAGGACCCAGAACCATGGAGTCTAGCCTGGACAGGTCGCTGCCGGGGGGGTCTTCAGCATCAGACCAGCCTCCCACCCATCACATGGTGGAGGCCCATCCACCATGGAGAATTTTGACTTAGGATCTACATGCTTTGACCTCAGTATCTTTGCTTCTCCCAAGGTGGGAGAAATCTGTCTTCATATCTGCTCTTTTATTCTCGTCTCATTTCCTGGGCCTCAGCTTGTCACACTGTCAGATTGTATTTCTTTAGCCAGAGTTATCAGTAAGCCTGTGTTCCCAGTGCCTCTCTGCCTCAGCTTTGTTTGCAAACTTCGTTTCAATCATGTCTGCTTCCTCTCTGCCAGTTCCATTTATAGATGTTTCTACATTTTTGTTCCTCATACCAATCTTAATAATAAATTTTAAATTATTATTCAGAGAAAACAATGCATCTAAGCTCAATATAGCAGGCCATCCTGGACTTCAGGCTCCATCTTATAAAGCCTGAGAATTTTCATTTCAGTTATGTGTTAAATCTTAGGAATTCAATGAGCTGAACAGGAAAACCACCTTCAACCGCACTGGAAAAGAAACTCAAACACAAAAGCTCTTTCTTTCTTTTAAGTTTTTATGGTTTTCTTAGTCCTCTACAAAAGTCTTCAAGGCTAGTTTACTTTTTTCTTACTTATTATTTTGAAACAATTACATGTTCACAGGAAATTGTGAAAGAAATGAACAGGAGGTCCTGTTTACCCAACACTCCATCTCACCCAATGATTACGTCTTATATAACAATAGTGCATTATCAAGCCAGCTTCCCTGGTAGCTCAGCTGGTAAAGAATCCGCCTGCAAGGCAGGAGGCCCTGGTTTAATTCCTGGGTCAGGAAGATCCGCTGGGGAAGGGAACGGCTACTCACTCCAGTATTGTGGCCTGGAGAATTCCATGGACTATCAGACATGACTGAGCGACTTACACTTCCACTTTCATCAAGCCAGGTGATCGATCTTTAAGTTCAAAAAAGGAAAAAAAAAATGTCCAGCATAGACAGCCTAGTTAGCCTTCAGCTTCATCCTATCTGTCTCTGCCCACAAGTAATAACTAGGCTGACAGTCCTGAAGACAAAGAGTGGTGGGTCCACGTGGCCACAAAGAGATGATCCTTGGGGCTCATGCAAAATCCTAGGCAGTGTCACAGCAGGGCTGTGGAAGGGCACGACCAGCAGAAGAGTTGGGTTGGAATCTGATTCTGCCTCCAAACCTGTGACCTTGAACCAGTCACTTGACCCCTCCAGGCTTCCATGTCTGCATCCATCAAATGGAGAAAATATTTCTTCTGCCTATTCATAGAGTCCTTGTGGAGAAGGGAAAGGCTACCACTCGAG